>NC_060119.1:388476990-388796990 GCF_021461395.2 Schistocerca americana | reverse complement strand
GAAAACCGCCCTTGTTTTATTGACTGCCACCCCTCCTGCATGTCATATTCGTAGCGCTCTCTCTTCTCTGCTTCTACTTCGTGATAATATATATGAGCTGCCCTTCTTTGTATGTCTGCTTTCCTGAATCGGAAGGAAACTTCAAATAGTGGCTGTAACTGTCTGCGGGACAACCGCATCGCATTTACTGCATCGTCCCTGACCCATCTCAAAAAGGGGTCGGGCGGCTACCGCAGCGTACGTCGCGCGTGTTCGCAGAAGACACGGACGCAGCCGCTTCCGGTCACGGCGGCCGCGACTCTTCTCCGTGACGTCAATGGACGGCACGTGTCACCGCCGACGTGCACAATCCGCGCCGTCGCCGAAGAGGTCGGCTACCATAATGCAGCACTGCAGCGCGGTAAACAAGACAGAATGTCAACTGTGTATTAGCTCTGCTTTCACATTCTGCTGAAGCGAATCGGCGGACCTTTATTTGCAAATTACCTCCAGCTAAGTCGCGAAACCTCAACCGTCAGTTACTATACAGCAGTGTTTTCGAACCTTTCTGAATATGCGACTCCTTTCAAGGAAAAATATTCTGGCGACCCCTGAATCATAATAAAAGTACGTCAACGATTTCAAAGGCAACGTATTTAATTTACTTTCTATTGACACTACACTGATCGAGAAATCAACTGCAATGTGAAAAAAGGTCGCAGTGCTCTGCGGGCAGTTATATAATTATATTCTTTGCCGCGGTAGAGGCGTGGGTGTGAGAAGGGATCAGAGGAGGCATAGTCACGCGTTTTCGGTCACTACAATCAGTTGCCCGAATACGCCATCAAGTACGGATGTGATTATTGTCTTCGCGATTCGCTCTGAGCGAGTATAAAATGGACAAGTTTCTTTGCTTTCTCCTGCGACCGCGACCCCCAGAACAAGGCTTTGCGAACCCTCAGCGGATCGTGACCCACTGCTATACGGGGCAGAGAGAGAAACTCGTTAATATCAGAGTGGGGTACGCGAGGCCGAATCGGGAAAATTTTTCCAGATAACCACAAATCGAAAATGTGTTTGATGGCTAAACGTCAAGTCAATATCTACTAATCAATGGTGGCTGATATTCGTTTTCCGAAATAAATAAAATACGACCTTCTTTCTACGTTAGAACTGTGTCACGCGATACTCCAGATTTATAAGGTTGGAAAGTATAGAGACTTCCTCCCTTTGTAAGGGTATGTCACGATATTTAGATCGTTAGATAGTCGGGGTCGAGCCATTCAATTTGACGTTTTCCTTCGTTTCTCACTTCACGCGAGATTTGGACAGTTACCAGACAGATAATGTATATTTCTTCCCCTACTGTGGTGCATTGTGAGCTCCGGTCACGCCATTACGGACCAGAATGGCGATGTGACGTTAGATTCGACCATTCGTTCCCTGGAGTGACTTAGAATTCCGATGAAAAATATTTATTTTAAGTGGAGGTTCATCCATACAACAGGAAAGCTTGGTACAACACATGGGCAGAGGTAACTGCAAAGTTTCTGAAGTCGAAATGTAAAAATGTACTTTAGATATTCGTTAAACATATGAGAAAGCAGAATGAAATTTTCACTCTACAGCGGAGTGTGCGCTGAAATGAAACTTCCTGGCATTTTAAAACTGTGTGCCGGATCGAGACTCGAACTCGGGACCTTTGCCTTTCGCAGGCTAGTGCTCTACCAACTGAGCTACCCAAGCACGACTCACGACCCGTCCTCACTTGCCCGCGAAAGACAAAGGTCCCGAGTTCGAGTCTCGGTCCGGCACACAGTTTTAAAATGCCAGGAAGTTTCATATCAGCGCACACTCCGCTGTAGAGTGAAAATTTCATTCTAGAAGCATCCCCGAGGCTGTGGCTAAGCCATGTCTCCGCAATATCCTTTCTTCCAGAAGTGCTAGTTATGAAAGTTTAGCAGGAGAGCTTCTGTGAAGTTTGGAAGGTAGGAGGCGAGGTACTGGCGGAATTAAAGCTGTGAGGACGGGGCGTGAGTCGTGCACGGGTAGCTCAGTTGGTAGAGCACTTGCCCCCGAAAGGCAAAGGTCCCGAGTTCGAGTCTCGGTCCGGCACACAGTTTTAATCTGCCAGGAAGTTTCATATGAGAAAGTGCCGAAGAAACTTTCGTTTACAAGCAAACCTCTGGCTTCCGATGTTTCGCTTCGCACATGAAAATTTATGCTGCATTAAACGCACCCCACCTGTAAAACGTATAATGAATCCGACTTCGGCAAAACCGAACACGATTGTAGTACAGTGCACTAAAAAAAAAAAACACTTACGAACAACATCTTCCATACAGCACATAGCGCTTCCGCTCGCCGTAGACCTTCTACAATAATCACGCGCATAAATAGACGACTAAAGTGATTAGCATACTCTCATTAGGACGCAGCTTTATGTTTGAACATTTGAAGTTGCACGCCCGCAACAGTTGAGTGCACGAGTGCAGCAGCGTACTGTATCCGGGTCTACAGCTTCTTCACCGATCATGTTGTAGCAGTCCGGGCCAGAGATAGGGTGGGCGTCATCATAACCGACAAAATTTCGGGCGTTGTTCAGGAATATTTTAAGATTATTTTGGTATGAGAAACCCGTGGTCTCCGCTGGTTCGTACAAGAGTAATTGCGTATCGCATGGTTGCTTGCTCTCGTTTATCTTTGTATCTGTATTCCACTGAAAATATCTGCACAATAGAGCATATGTCGACCGTGTGTGCTGTCTCTTGTTTCGAAACAACCTGTTCCATTCACTCACGTTACGTACTGTTAATAACAGTAATGTTCGTTTTATTCTTCGCTCTCAAGCTTGCATTCGCTACTGTTTGTTCCGCCTGAGATCACTTTCATTTTGTGTTCACACACCAGTATGGATAGGTTGCCTCAGCAACAGTTAGCCGATATGCAGCTCGTGTATGGCTTCACTAAATACAATGGAAGAGCGGCACGACGATAGAACGGCGAGCTGTTTCCGCGGAGGTGGCAATCACTTTCGCATCTGAGAGTTGTTGCACTGCGCTGTATTTTGTGCAGTACAGTTTGGTGAGTGCATATTACAGGCTTTTTCACTGTTGTGAAAGTATTTTCACGGTAACAAAGGTAATTTCTGTAACAAACCGAATAAAACGTATAAATAGATGTCTTGCGAAACACATCTCGCTATGTTCGCCCATGAAATCCAGAGCGCAACAAAGGCACCCAGCTCGCCGCCGTGTTTCTTCAGTTCCGGGAGGCATTCGATAAAGTTCAGCACTGTCATTAGTGAACAAAATACGAGCTTACCGAGTATCAGACCGGATTTGTGACTCGATTCGCCGCGGGGAGCGGCCGCGCGGTTTGAGGCGCCATGTCACGGATTGCGCGGCCCCTCTGGCCAGTGGTTCGAGTCCTCCTTCGGGCATGGGTGTTGTGTTGTTCTTAGCATACGTTAGTTTACGTTAGTCTACGTAGTGTGTAAGTCTACGGACTGATGACCTCAGCAGTTTGGTCCATTAGGAATTCACACACATTCGAACATCTGACTCGATTCAATACTTTCTACGAGACAGAACTAAATATATTATTCTTAACGGCAGTAAATCGACAGATATTACTGTAAGTTTTGGAGTACACCAAGGGAGTGTTATTGGGATATTACTGTTAATAACACAAATGAATTACCTGTTCAAAAAATGGTTCAAATGGCTCTGAGCACTATGGGACTTTCCATCTGTGGTCATCAGTCCCCTAGAACTTAGAACTACTTAAACCTAACTAATCTAAGGACATCACGCACATCCATGCCCGAGGCAGGATTCGAACCTGCGACCGTAGCAGTCGCGCGGTTCCAGACTGAGCGCCTAGAACCGCTAGACCACCGCGACCGGCGATTACCTGTAGATAACGTAGGAAAGAGATTATTCTTGGAGACAAGGCTGTTGTCTATATGGAGACTACAACGCCAGAAGACGGTTGCGAAATGCAGGAACACCTACGGAGGACTGATGATTGCCGCAGAGACTGGCAATTGATCCTGACCGTAAATAAATGTAACACGCTGGCCGCAAATTTGCGAGGATATTCATTACTGCTCGATTACGCATTTGGTGAAAATTCACTGGAAACAATAACAACCGTAAAATATCTATGTTCAGAGCGACCTAAAGTGGGAAGACAACATAAAGCAAATTATTGGAAAAGCAGATGCCAGGCTGAGATTCACTGGAAATATCTTAAGGAAATGTACTTAATCCACGAAAGCACTTGTTTGACTGATCCTTGAGTACTGTTCACCAGTCTGGAACTCACGTCAAGCAAGATTAACAGTAGAGACAGAGAAGATAACAAAGAGCGGCATCTTTCGTCACGGGATCATGAAC
The DNA here is from genome assembly GCF_021461395.2 of Schistocerca americana. Classification (NCBI taxonomy): domain Eukaryota; kingdom Metazoa; phylum Arthropoda; class Insecta; order Orthoptera; family Acrididae; genus Schistocerca; species Schistocerca americana. The sequence continues at coordinate 388,792,611 of NC_060119.1, read as the reverse complement.
CAAGCTCCAGAGCGTCAGACATATGCCCAACAAACCACAGTGGCAGTCGCTACACAAGAGGCATTGTCTATAGCAAAGAGGTTTACTGTTGAAATTGTTTCCTGTTGAAATACCGAGAACGTACGCTCGACAAAGGATCGGGCAACATATTACTTTCTCCCTCGTATGTGACGCGAAATGACCATTACCAGAAATTACGAGAAATCAGAGCTCATACTCAAGTTTACGGACATCTACATCTACAGGACTATTCTGTAATTCAGGGCCTTGCAGAGTGCTCATCGAACCACTAATTTCTCTACCGTTCGACTCTTGAACAGCGCCCGGGGAAAACGAACACTTAAATCTCTCCGTGCGAGCTCTAATTTCTCTTTCTTTTTGCGATGATCGTTTCTGTCTATATGGGTGGGCGTCAACAAAATATTTCTGCATTCTGAAGAGAAATTTTGGATCTGAAAGTTCGTGAAAGGAATGCCGCTTCGAAAAACGCCTGTTTTTTAATAATCGCCTCCCCAACTCGCGTGTCATATCCGTGACACTCGCCCCTATTTATCAACAGTAGAAAAAAAAGCTGCCCTTCTTTGAACTTTTTCGATGTACCCCGTCAACCCTAGAGGTAAGAATCCCATACTGCACAGCAGTACTCAAGCAGAAGATGCCCAAAGGTGGTGGACGGTCTCTCTTTAGTGGATTTGTTGCATTTTCTACGTGTCCTACCACTGAAACACCGTCTTGGATCACCACCCCACTGCAGTATCTATGTGATGGTTCCAATTTCCAATTGTTAAATGAAGCACAGAAGGGGGGGAGGGGGGGGGGGGTAGAAATGACAGCGGTACTGCAATCTCTAACACACACACCGTAGGGTGGCTTGCGGAGTATACACGTACAAGTAAATCAGAATTACACTATTATTCTGTAATGAGCTACTGGAGACCACGGGTCCCTTATACCAAAATACTCAAAAATGTCCCTCAAGAATTTCTGAAATTATGTCGGGGGATTTAGGGATAATCCCGTACGTATGTCTTGTGAGTGGACGATATTAAAGCATCATATCCTCGTTAGTATGTAAAAAGTATTATTTTTATGCTATGCTAATAGTACATTATTTCATCTCGGCCGGCCGTGGTGGTCTAGCGGTTCAGGCGCTCAGTCCGGAACCGCGCGACTGCTACGGTCGCAGGTTCGAATCCTGCCTCGTGCATGGATGTGTGTGATGTCCTTAGGTTAGTTAGGTTTAAGTAGTTCTACGTTCTAGGGGACTGATGACCACAGATGTTAAGTCCCATAGTGCTCAGAACCATTTGAACCATTTCATCTCGTCATCACCGACCCGCAGGTCGCCGAAGTGGCGTCAAACAGAAAGACTTGCACCAGGAAGCACAACCATCCCAGACGGTATCTACTGGCCAATAATGCTGCACACAATAAAGTCATTTCATTACAAAAGCGCCGGATTTATTTTAGAAAAGCGCTCTCTACTGAGATCTGGTGCGTTGGAAGTGATTAGTTACAGGAGAAACATATACGCACATACGCAATACCGTTGGGTCAACAACAGGTTTGCTAGTATGTCTAAAGGTAGCAGCCCCCTCAATCTATCTACACTCTGGAAATTGAAGTAAGAACACCGTGAATTCATTGTCCCAGGAAGGGGAAACTTTATTGACACATTCCTGGGGTCAGATACATCACATGATCACACTGACAGAACCACAGCCACATAGACACAGGCAACAGAGCATGCACAATGTCGGCACTATTACAGTGTATCTCCACCTTTCGCAGCAATGCAGGCTGCTATTCTCCCATGGATCGTAGAGATGCTGGATGTAGTCCTGTGGAACGGCTTGCCATGCCATTTCCACCTGGCGCCTCAGTTGGACCAGCGTTCGTGCTGGACGTGCAGACCGCGTGAGACGACGCTTCATCCAGTCCCAAACATGCTCAATGGGGGACAGATCCGGAGATCTTGCTGGCCAGGGTAGTTGACTTACACCTTCTAGAGCACGTTGGGTGGCACGGGATACATGCGGACGTGCATTGTCCTGTTGGAACAGCAAGTTCCCTTGCCGGTCTAGGAATGGTAGAACGATGGGTTCGATGACGGTTTGGATGTACCGTGCACTATTCAGTGTCCCCTCGACGATCACCAGTGGTGTACGGCCAGTGTAGGAGATCGCTCCCCACACCATGATGCCGGGTGTTGGCCCTGTGTGCCTCGGTCGTATGCAGTCCTGATTGTGGCGCTCACCTGCACGGCGCCAAACACGCATACGACCATCATTGGCACCAAGGCAGAAGCGACTCTCATCGCTGAAGACGACACGTCTGCATTCGTCCCTCCATTCACGCCTGTCGCGACACGACTGGAGGCGGGCTGCACGATGTTGGGGCGTGAGCGGAAGACGGCCTAACGGTGTGCGGGACCGTAGCCCAGCTTCATGGAGACGGTTGCGAATGGTCCTCGCCGATACCCCAGGAGCAACAGTGTCCCTAATTTGCTGGGAAGTGGCGGTGCGGTCCCCTACGGCACTGCGTAGGATCCTACGGTCTTGGCGTGCATCCGTGCGTCGCTGCGGTCCGGTCCCAGGTCGACGGGCACGTGCACCTTCCGCCGACCACTGGCGACAACATCGATGTACTGTGGAGACCTCACGCCCCACGTGTTGAGCAATTCGGCGGTACGTCCACCCGGCCTCCCGCATGCCCACTATACGCCCTCGCTCGAAGTCCGTCAACTGCACATACGGTTCACGTCCACGCTGTCGCGGCATGCTACCAGTGTTAAAGACTGCGATGGAGCTCCGTATGCCACGGCAAACTGGCTGACACTGACGGCGGCGGTGCACAAATGCTGCGCAGCTAGCGCCATTCGACGGCCAACACCGCGGTTCCTGGTGTGTCCGCTGTGCCGTGCGTGTGATCATTGCTTGTACAGCCCTCTCGCAGTGTCCGGAGCAAGTATGGTGGGTCTGACACACCGGTGTCAATGTGTTCTTTTTTCCATTTCCAGGAGTGTACAAGTCGGTGACCTATTGCGGAGGAAATGATAAGTTACTCTTCACAATCAAGCAAATAAAATCCGTACACGAAGTATTTTCGTAACAATATATTCAACCGTGTCGTGGCCGAATTCAAGAAAGTACGATATCGGCAAACACAAAATATGGAACATCACGCAGTAAATGCGGAGCATTCTGGACCCCAGAAATGGTCTGCCAATAGTCCGCCCTGATCGCTAGCAAATCAGTCTATGCAGAGTAATTAGAAACAGTCGGAAAAGCTTGTAAGGGCGTCGCAGGGTAGGTTGTACTAAGAAATAACTGTTAAGAAAAAAGTTCGATATGTTGTGCCTTTTCCATGTTAATTACCATTGAAGTTAGCCAATCACGCTATTGTGCACGGAAATTCAAGCGGCCCGCCAAATACAGTAAGTGTCAGTTGTTGCATGACACTGCTCAGCCTTTGGCTCGGGTTCGATCCTTACTACCGTCCCATGTATTGCTCTCTTATTCATCTTTAGGAATCCAACACGTGTGGCGGCAGCTTGAATTTGCACGCCCAACGGCTTGACTGCCCAACTTCACAGTTAATTAAACTCGGAAACGGCGCACCGTATCGAATTTGTTTCTTTAATATTATTTTTCAGGTCAGTCGATCCTGCACCGCCCTTACAAGTTTTTCCGACTGGTTCTGACAATTCTGTGTAGATGTACGTAAGGCATAAATGTGTACCTTTGATGAAGCAAAAAAATGGTTCAAATGGCTCTGAGTACTATGGGACTTAACATCTGAGGTCATCAGTCCCCTAGAACTTAGAACTACTTAAACCTAACGAACCTAAGGACATCACACACATCCATGCCCAAGGCAGGATTCGAACCTGCGACCGTAGCGGTCGCGCGGTTCCAGGCTGAAGCGCCTAGAACCGCACGGCCACACCGGCCGGCTTACTATTGATGAAGCACTTTCAAAATATAAGCAACTGTGTTAGCGACTAATGGAATGTTGTTTAGTAAGCCCCCGCCTGTGTAATGAAGTAAGGTGCTCTACGGGACGGGCGTGGCGAGCGGATGTATAGTGAATCAGGGCAGAGGTGAGAGACTTTGATAAGAACGGCTTCTACGTACGGTGCTCTGCAGCTTTGAAGAAACTATAAATATGGCGAACAGCTAATTATTAATATGACACATTTACAATGACTTTGGCAAATTGCAGACGAGTGAGATTCTCAGGCCCTTTCTAAATTGTGGAGGCCCATGCTCTTTATTTGCAGTTCGCCACGGCGAGGTTGAGGCGTATGGTCCACCTGCCTAAAAACTGTCTCCTATAAAACCACAGAGAAAAGGAAACCGTAAACTCAGTGTGTATTACTGAGGGCGCTTACAAAGTTGGAGCACTCAGTAACACATCCCATAATGCCTATTGAGACGTCTGTGTTGTAGCCGCAGCAGACTTTACGGCAGCGGACGCTGACGTAACACAGATTGCTCCAGTGATGTAAGAAGAGCGCCATTCACCCGTTCCATTACACAACATAAGACGCCTGGCAAACGCTATTATCAAACTGCAAACTCTGGAGCAAAGGCCTTTGCAAGCCGCCAGTGACACGCAGTTTTCCTGGGTCTGCGGAGCGGAACTTAACGAAGCTCCAGCCGGCTTGAGGACTCACGTTGAACTATTTTAAAGTCACATACATGTCCGCTTCTTAAATTAAGGAATCTTCGCTATCCACAACAAAACAGCGCGTTATCGCGGCACTGTCCAGAATAAAATCTGAAGGGGCAACACGGAAGCATATACGACGGCCACTCAAAAAGTAATGCCAGCTATTCTTTTTTTTTTTTTTTTTTCGAGAATTTCAAACGCAACTACATAGCTTCAAAACTACAACACTGACGCTTAATTTATAAATTTTAAATATAATCTCCATCCATTTCCAAAGTTTTGATCAATCTTAACAAGAGCGGGTGTTGCAGCGTGATAAAACACAAGGTCCTTCTTCCGAAGCCACTGAAGCACGGACGTTTCCGCGGTCTCCTGACTCCACAGTGTACTACTTTTAGCAGCCCGAAAAGATGACAGTCTGATGTTGCCACGTCAGGGACGTATGTGGGATGAGGCAAGGCTTCCCAACCAATTTTCACAATGTCTTCAGTGGTGTGACGAATGATGTGTAGACTTGCAAATCTATGAGTGTCCCAGTTGTTGAATAATCGTCATCACACTGCCTTTACTGAGGAGGTAAAGCGACACAAATCATCTGCAGTCACTCGGTGGTCATCACGAATGATGTCAGCGACTCGCTGATATTGTGTGGCGTCACTGTAGTCCAGCACGCCGCTCCCAGCTTCGCCAGCCAACGGTGTTTGCCCTTCAGCTTCGTTACCGCGACGAACCCATCGTCTAACATTACCTGATATCCACTGTTGCATCACCGCACACATTTTTCAGTCTCTCATGAACGCGAATGGGCGCTTCACCTTCTGCATTCAAGAACGCGCTGTCTAATACGAACTACGATGTTGGCCTTTCACATGCGACTGCAGTACTTGAATCTAACAATGTAGAAAGTTAATACTGCGGTGGATTGGACCTGAAGCATTGTGAATAGCGCCATATTCAACTTTCTTCACCTAACAAACTGTATTTAAGGAGATAAAAACAGAAGGCTTACTACGTAAGTCTTTTTTGCGTTCCTGACAGAGTGGTGTCACAGTTTTGCAAGCAGTATTCAAGTCGCTGGGCAGCAGGACGGTGTGGTGAATGTAAGGGGATAGTTGGAAAATTAGAGGCTGACTAAAGTCATCACGACACGGGTCGAGAGTTGGACTTCACACGTAGCATCGTATCCTGGTTGTGGAGATAATGTCAGTATGGGGGAAATAACAGCCGTACGGCAAATAGCGTTATCAAGCCGTAAGTGACAGGCGAAGTCCAATCAAATCAGCATCTGCCCGTCGTTCTGCATTATTACGGTCACAAAAGACAACGTAGGCGAATCCAAGTTTATCCTGACGTTATCCCTCTGCTAACCACCACGGAGACTATTGGCTGCTCAGTTACCTGCCTGGCCCAGTGCGTCCCTCCTTAGCTAACCTGGTCGCGCAAGACTCCTCTTAAACGACCATAACGATGGCGATCTCAATGCGGACGCCACATCAACACAGGATGCTGTGAAACAGTACTCCCAACCTCAGATTATCCACCACACCCGGCCTCCAGGTAGCTGGATTACAGGAGCACGCCACCACTGACCACTCCCAGCCTGGTGTGTGATTCCCTCAGTTTCTCCATCTGGTGCCTTGGGACACGGTACAATCCTGCCAAAACTATGGAAAAGGACCGCTATAGTTGCGCCAGTGGAGACGTCCGTGTGGCATTATATTACGAACACATGTGCAGAGGAGCGTATTACCTTGGTCTGCAGTTGCATACACCACCACTTCTGCGGTATATGTCCCTCAGACCCCGAAATCAGAAAGAAGAAGGATACGACTGCTTACGAATTATAGCCACAGAAAGTAGTGACAAGAACAACAGCACGACGCGCCAGTTAGTTCCTTCCCATTGTGAAGGTAAGACTTCAGATGAAGCATATGAGGGATATGACGGATTTTCTTACCAGATATGAACATTACACTACACATTTGAAAAGAACAGGGCGTTGACGGATCGGTAACTGTGACTACAGAGAAATTGGAACGCTGTACCATATGAAACGCACAGCGGAAGCCTACGTAGTTATTTCAGTGTTCCATACTGTTTGGCGCTGTATTCATTTGACAGAAGTCACTGAATACGAAAGAGCTGAAGTCGGGGATGGGACGGAATATATCTTTCGTGGCGAATCTACGTAGCGCAAGGGAAACAAAACAGCCGAAAACATAGCCAAGAGAGAAATGAAAGTTTATCTTCGAAAACAAGAAAGGAGTAACAACGATACACGATAAAGAATTAAATGTACAGAGTGTATCTCCTAAGATATGTGAGGCGAATTTTCTCTGGTATTTCGCCATATGTCTGCAACTGCGTTTTTACAATGTGTAGTTGGAGTCAGTGTAAAGCGTCGGTTTGTTCCCGTTACAAATAAAACTATATTTAAAGCGAAATTTTACGTGCCCGTTCGATAGGATGGTCCTAATTAAGTGTACCGCGATATTTGTTTTATCGCTCTGTATTAACGGGAACAGTAAAACACGAAGACTAACTGGTACTCCAGTAGCAATAGAGCTTCGCTTCTGCATGGCGGCAGCAGTCAGCGCGGGACACGGCGATGTTGTCGCTGGTGGAGTACTAGTTATGATTTGCGTTTTAATGTCCGTATTGATACAAAACGATAAAACAAATATCGCAGTAGACTGCGAACCTAGCAATACTAGCATTCCTGGAAGAAAGGATATTGCGGAGACATGGCTTAGCCACAGCCTGGGGGATGTTTCCAGAGTGAGATTTTCACTCTGCAGCGGAGTGTCCGCTGTTATGAAATGGTAGAGCACTTGCCCGCGAAAGGCAAAGGTCCCGAGTTCGAGTCTCGGTCCGGCACACAGTTTTAATCTGCCAAGAAGTTTCATACCAGCGCACACTCCGCTGTAGAGTGAAAATCTCATTCTGGAAACATCCCCCAAGCTTTCGCTAAGCCATGTCTCCGCAATATCCTTTCTTCCAGGAATGCTAGTTCTGCTAGGTACTGGCAGAAGTAAAGCTGTGAGGACAGGGCATGAGTCGTGCTTGGGTAGCTCAGAGGATGCCGGCACGATAGTTCAGCGTGTTCGGTCAGAGGGCCGATTGCCCTCTGTAATAAAAAAAAGCTGAGTAAAGGAGTCAACGATCAATTTCAACGGATGTCATGTGCCGCCCGCACAGACCAAAACGAAACGAACAATACCGAACAAAAAAGATGGTAGACCACTTGCCCGCGAAAGGCAAAGGTCCCGAGTTCGAGTCTCGGTCCAGCATACAGTTTTAATCTGCCAGGAAAGTTTCATAACAGCGCACACTCCGCTGCAGATTGAAAATCTCATTCTGGATCGCAGAAGACTAATTTCGGACCACCCCAACGAATGGGGACGTAAAATTTCGCTTTAAAAAACGACTTTAAAGCAAACAGACGCTGTCCGTCGACACTGGGCGTGGCGTGAAAGACATAATGACCAGTATCTGTTTGCCCTGGTTCCTGCTACACATTGCAGAAACGAAATTACAAATATCTGCCGTAACACCAGGGTAAAATGGACCTAACTATTCTTAGAAATCACTCCTTGTATAAATATATATAAGTGAAGACGGTGACGTGCACATATATTGGGCCACCTGTGGCTGAATGGTAAGCGTTGGGAACTGCCAGGAGTTACTACAATTTCTGCGGCGCCCGGTGCTGTCGTCTGCTCCATGTTGCACTATGGTGATCAACACGATACAAGAAGACTGGCCATTCGAAGTTGCTGCGGTGTATATCGTTACTAGAGCCATGGAGGCAACTTCAGAGCAGGGGAACAGAGTGGTACATTCAGAACATACTGCAGAACAGTAGAAAAAGTTTTAAAGTATTTCGGAAGTTACCGGACTTAAACTATTTAGACTTATCGTGGTCTTCCGGACTACAGAAAATCTGCGGTAGTGCCGGAGGCCGTAAGCCTGACAATATCTGCTTTTAAATAAAGTGCATTTTAGAAAGAACAGGCATCACAATTAGTAATTAGCAAGTAGTTATTACGTTGATAATTAGGTCAGTAAGTAGTGTTATCTTCGTAATTAATGAATCAGTAGCAAATTGTTCTCTCTTTGAAAATAGTTACCAAATGAAATTATAGAGGAATATTTATTACAAGCAATAAGAAGTTAGTTTGCTTTAATTTCTATGTACCAGACCAATACATAAATAACGATGTTAGAAGCATGCACTCCAAGGGTCAAGTCTGTAGCGACGACATCACGCAACCTTGTATTCTGCTATTATGTGGAACATACAGACCTGGGTTTCATCCGATGGCCGACAGGTTGCATGCACATGAGGACATTGGCCGTCTACAAACGTTGGTTCATTCCCCCCGAATTACGTGAGACTGAGCACGAAGCCGGCCGGAGTAGCCGAGCGGTTCTAGGCGCCTACAGTCCGGAACCGCGAGACCGCTACCGTCGCAGTTTCGAATCCTGCCTCGGGCATGGATGTGTGTGATGTCCTCAGGTTGGATAGGTTTTGTGGTGTCACCGCCAGACACCACACTTGCTAGGTGGTAGCCTTTAAATCGGCCGCGGTCCGGTAGCATACGTCGGACCCGCGTGTCGCCACTATCAGTGATTGCAGACCGAGCGCCGCCACACGGCAGGTCTAGAGAGACGTCCTAGCACTCGCCCCAGTTGTACAGCCGACTTTGCTAGCGATGGTTCACTGACAAATTACGCTCACATTTGCCGAGACGATAGTTAGCATAGCCTTCAGCTACGTCATTTGCTACGACCTAGCAAGGCGCCATTACCAGTTACTATTGATGCTGTAAAACATGTACCGTCAAGAGTGATGTTCACCAATTGTGGATTAAAGTTAAGTATTCCAGCAGCAACGTACGTTATTGGCTATATTAATTACCTTGTCCTGTTCCAGACCTCACGCCAGCCTGCGTGAGCTTAAAGGCGTGCCCTTCGGCCTCCCGTCCTAGTGGATTGGCTGTCTTGCCAAGCCACAACATGTTTAAGTAGTTCTAAGTTCTAGAGGACTGATGACCTCAGAAGTTAAGTCGCATAGTGCTCAGAGCCATTTGAACGAAGGAGATCGTAGCCCTAACACCGCTATCACGGATCATTGCCGCTCTCGAGAGGGCGCTTCTTCAACAATGGTAAGCGTTACTGCATACCATGCCGCAGAGCGTGTGCCACACAGTAAGGGGAGCCGTTACTCATCCTGTACCGCCATATGACAGCAGCATCGCACTCGAACTGAAGTTCTGCATGCCACCGGCATGTGCCAATCCCACTCACAGCCCGTTTTCTAGAACATCATCTATCCAAGTCACTGAGTCGAATGTTACAATATTGCCATTACACATTTTGGTACACATATTATACATGTTTCATGCTGCTTCTTGGATGATCTCGAAGATCCATTCCGTTATGGACAGCAGTGCACATGGTCATCACAGATGGAGCAACAACGCAGTTTGTGTCCAAGAAAGGGGTAGGAATAAAACTGTTGACGCTTACGTGGCCACTTCTTGGCTTACTGCGTTGGGTTTTGTGTCGCGGTCTTCCGATGACGACTGTTTCACGACTTTTATGACGCTTCGTCAGCACGAATGGCTGGCATCGTCAAAGGTTCACCTCCGCCACTAGCAATACACCTCACTTAACCGTGAGGGACTTCCTTTTAAACAGGAACAGACCACTGTCCCCCAATCATGCTACTCTTCATTCAAGTCAACTTCTTTCTCCCTGTCTCAAAATAAAATACTATTTCAGTGTTTCCGAAGCAATACCGCGCGGAACTGAAATAGTTATTGAACACGCAAGTCAGCGAACTACTGTTTGCAACGTTAAGATTGCTTGACTCGCTCCATACAATGCTGAACGTAATGTTTTGGAGATTGCAGTTATAGTAACGAAGTAAACTAAGTTTCTTGGTTATTTATTACAAATAATTTGTATGCTAGGTGAAATATTCTATGATCGTTACTTAGCTGGAGAAGGGAAACAGCTATCTAACAGTCTTTGAAGAGTTTCTTTAGCCTAGACTATCTTAAATCCATTGCGGTGCCATTCATGCACTAATATTTGTGAGGAGAGGCACACAATTTTCAATTATGTCTCTTTCACTTAATTATAAGGATTGTTCATCGAGTTGCCCTTGACTGAAGTTATTGCCATATTCGAACTGTCGTAAGCAACAACAAAAAGTCTGAAGCGGAAATATTAGTATCTAACGGTCTTAGTAACGAAAAGGTCATGAGCTACATAAGGAAAGAAGCATCAAGAACCCGAATTGTTCGTCTACCATAAATACTGTGCGCTACCTAGAGCAACATAACAGACAAAAAAAAAAAAGACGGAAAGATGGAAAAGTTACAGTTCAACGCCGCGTCTAGACAAAGGGCTGAGGTCTTGCTCTTACGGAACTGTCTCAGCATTCGCCAGACCCCGTTCAGGGCTTTCAGCTCTGCTTCTCCCACGCGCGGGTCCACAGACCTAAACGCTGCTATACCCCAGCACACAGCTGAAAGGATGACGCAAGCAAGTAAACAGTGGCAGCAACCCTAGGCTTTCCCAGTATGCCGACACGCGGAATGAGTTTCAGATTGTCCTGTCTCGGCAACACGACGCGAATGCAGCATACGAAGTCAGCAAGACAAAGACGTCAATTACCAAGAAAGCTCTGCTTACCAAACCAAAGTAGGTACCGTGCTACGAACAATTTTACGCCTACAAAACAATGAACAGTTACCTTATGCATAAATGTTCGGAGGAGGATATATGAAAATCAGCAATTTTTCAGGTGTGCTTCATATGGTGAGGGTGTAAATATTTATTAGGAAAATAACCTGAAATTTACAAGGTACTCCTCAAAGCACTGCAGGCTAAGCTGGTAAAGCAATCAGATCGGCAAATTTTTGAATATTAGGCCTCAGTATAGGGAAGTCATGCGTAGAACAGATCCGGAGTCTAAAAAAGCCTATTGGAAAGTTACATTTTTGAATACTTGGTGGTCGTCTTCTTCGACTTCACGAAGCCCATGATTCGATCGACCTGGAAGGGGTGTTTGACATCTTAATAGCGTTTAGAGTGGATCCAGAAACAGTAAAAATTATCAATGAAGCAAGCTCCAACAAGGAATCATTCGAAAGTTTTTAAGATTCATGGGAGAAATCGCCGAAGAGTTTTTAATTAAAACTGGAATCCGACAGGGGGATGGACTTTCTCCAGTTATCTTTAGCTGCGTGATAGCGAAGGTCAGAGAACCGGAAAAGGAAAAAGCCGGGAAAGAGCTAGTGAACGAAGTTCACATTAGAGGTTCAAAGAACGCTGTTAAGTTAACTGCCTTGCAATCGCCAATGACCTGGCGATCCTGTCAAGAAACATAGAAACAGCTGTGGAACTGATAAACACGCTGAAGGAACAAGTAGAAAAAGTTCTTTCGAGGAAACAAAGCACGTAACCAATATCCGAACAACGCCTTATCACATAACAACAGAGTACCGTAAAATACAGCAGTGAAAAAGGAATCAAAGACAGCAGGAGAGTGGAAGGTGGCCGCTGATTTTTGTAGAACGCATGTTCTATATACTGGACAATCTTAATAAACTTAAGGCACTATAACGTAGTGGTCAAAAATAAACGCCTATACGGAAGTGAATACCTCAGAATGACAGGAAAGGCTGAACTGTGAGAAACCGAAACGTTCGAGCGCAAGATCCTTCGGAAAATAGCGGCTCCTAAACGGACAGTATAGACTGCGAGGAAGAGAAGTGTCCTTAGGTTAGTTAGGTATAAATAGTTCTAAGTCTAGAGGACTGATGACCTCAGATTTTAAGTACTATAGTGCTTAGAGCCATTCGAACCATTTGAAAATGTAAAAAAGATCGTTTATGATGTTGGGTTAGTAGTTACGAGCTGACGCAGAGATAGAAATGGCAACAATACATCGATACGTACGAAAAATTAAATCAATAATGAAACATAGACCCAAAACAGTCTATATCGATATACTTCACAACTAAATCACGCTTTCATAATTTTATTTTCTATATTTTTACTGTACACAGTCATCAACTAGTCTCAACCTCTCAGAACGAAACATATATTTCCAGTATTCCACTGATATGAAACCTCAGCTCTTCTAGATGGTAAGTACCTAACTATTTTTAATGAAATCATTTTCACTTCTGGGTGATCTAGATATATGACAAATATTCGTGTCTCTTGTGTGTCTTACTGAACTGAACAACTCGCTTGACTCCCAATCTATCTTACACGACTCAGTGAGCCCCCTGTATATCCGAACTCATTGAGTCGCTTCCTCAATTTGAAGTCAGTCATGCATCTCTATCAGTTCATTTCGGCTATTCAGTCAAATTCATGTGTTTTGAGGTATGTAAATTGTTGACTTGCAGTTGAAGAAGTAAATATTGCATTGTTCTGTGATTTTTTTGAAAGCTTGGTCAAAGTTAGTTTATAACTTAGTGGGGCATGGCTCCTAAAAGCGACATGTGAAGGCAGTTTAGAATAAACGCTGTGGAACTGGTGATAAGTGTAACATCTGAGACAAAAATTTGAAAAATTTCTGCGAATACTTCAAACTCGAAGTCATACCCACAGCTTTACAAAATAAAAGACAAAATGGTTAATGTAAGGCATAAATAATAAGTCAGATTGTCTGCAATGGGTATCTACACACTAGCGACTGACTGCATACCCTCACAAGATACTGATTCAGCACACACCTATCCTGCCGTTAGTATCATGAGGTTCAAAAGATAATTTCTTCTCGTTCGCCATCATTTCTTCGGAGTACATCGACTGGTCATCCACGAAGTGAAAGTAAGTTTAGTTAAAAACGGTGCTGCCCTCAATTTTACGACACAGAAAAATAAGCTTTCACTTCAAACAAAAAATTTTTTGTTACCCTATTTTTGATCTGACAGTTCTTTATTATTTTCTAAACTGAACACATTTGAAGAGCATTCCTTTAAGTCAACATCGAACCAATTTAATAAGCATAACCTTCAATAAAATATTAGTATTGCTGACTTCAGTTACTATTTTCATTTTATAGGAACTGTTAGGTCTCTGGTATCACTATTAATAAAGTTTTGCTTAAATAAACAGCCCTATACTTTCATTAACTTAGAAATAAAGAAAACGTTAATAGTTTTTAATAAAAATCAAACAAATGTCTCGACATAAATTGTTTGTAAACAACAGACCTATCATAAAACAAATTTAAATAATAGGAGTTTTTTATCGCCGATTTAAGTTTTGTCAAATAAGAATCTCTTTTCTGGTAACTCAAAAATTCTAATATATCGAAATTATCTATTTTAGCCAACGATTTAGCATCGAAGTAGCAATGGGAATACACTGGTGTTTCGGTTCTTCAGCTAATTTTACCATCTAACGTGCAGTTTAATACAGAACTGGAGGAGAAGAAGAGCGTCATTAAACCAGATGAATCATATTATATAAAAAGAAGCTGTGACATGAGTTTTACAAGCTCCATGCACTACGTCCAGAATTGGTTTCTTCAGTTTCAGCTGATTATCGTAAAAACTGTTGTCAGACTATTCATTTCGACGTTTCGATCCATTATGACAATCTGTCAGAAAAAATTGAATGTACGTATGGCGTAGTTGGTTGGGGATTCCCTCCTTGGTAGTTCGGCCGCCTGGTGCGAGTCCTTATTTGGCGCCACTTCTGCAACTTGCGCGTTCGCAAATGTAGAAAATCCTTGAACCGGCCGCCGGGAATCGGATCCGAGACCGTGTGATCGAGAGTAAACAACGCTAATCACAAGAACACGAACTGCTGACTGTTTGGAAAAGAGATTCCAAATAAAATTTCTGGGTAGTCTCTCACATCTAAACAATGCATTAAGAAATAATGAAAAGATACTAATTCCATACCTGATCAAAAAAGACGTCAAAAGTTAAAAACAAAATTAGCTTGGCATCATCGAACAGGTATAATAATACAGTGCAAACCAGGCTAGAGCGCCGGAAGAATCATAATGTGAAGTCGTTGCTGTTACTATAAAACTGAGGTGCGATTTCGGTTCAAAAAACACGTTTGCGACACAAACTTGTAGGGTGTCGTTACTGCAAACATATCTAACAATATGTACAGTACGTACAATTTGGTAAAAATGTATAATAAAGTAAAAAACTGCTCTGCAACTCAAATAAGTTGTTACATTACTAAAATATTTTAAAAAGCGTAAATGAAATTAAGTTTTTGATTGTTAAAAAGGAAATGGGTGGCGAGTGACATTATGTGATGTCGAAAAACTATGGTGTTAACTCTAGATAGCAGTAAAATATACCCATGTATGAAGTTTCAGGAGCGCCAACGGCCTTGCCTCGTTGAACACATCGGTTCCCGTCATACTACGGAAGTTAAGCAACGTCGGGTGCGCCCGGTACTTGGATGGGCAACCGCCCTCTTACACCATGCGCTGTTGCCAGTTTTCTCTTCCCCTTTGGGGAGAAGAATTGGTGACATAATGTTCCTGATCACAAGACTTTGCACCTGCGTCATGGGTTAAATTCCAAACCTCAACGCAGTGTCTCATGGAGTGAGTGCGTGTGACACTGTTCATGGTCCTCTCATCTTCGTACACGACACCGCGCTACACACACATCCTTACAGTCGTCCATAGGTATCAGACACACTTAACAAACGACTCTCACACATCGCGAAGGAAAGGTACCACTGTGCGTATTATACACGATAGTAAAAACCTTTCCAATTAGGTGCCTGAACCTGCACCACAGGGTCTCCAAGCCAACCATGCCACACAACTTTAAGGAGCTAACAGAATTACATAAATACGATAAAATATAAGGTGCAGTCAAATGACAGCCGAACACCCGCCACAATGAGACCATGGAATGGCTCCATTCACACGCAATCACCATACGCGTTAAGACATTTATCCAAATGGGAGCTGAGACGAATCAATACCTGTTTCGTAGAAGGCGGCCAGCCGCTTACGGATCCGCAGCCGCACGCACTCTTGCACTTCCTCGTCCGACTGAAACGTCCATGCTAGTCTTTTTTCATGTCGCCAAAGATGTGAAAATCACACGGTCAAAGGTCCGGGCTGTACGGAGGGTGTTGCAGTGTTTCCCAACCAAATGGCTTAAGCGTAGCCTTCGTCCGATGGCAATGTGGGGGCGGGCGTTATCATGCAGTAGTATGGTTCCGTCCGCCGACAGCATTCCGACAGCCCGAGGGCAAACAGAGTCAAAACGCCCAGGAATGCTATCGGCCGGAATCACCTTGTGCGATAACGCCAATCGGACGAAAGCTTTGTAAGTAGGCTGTTTAGGTTTTTTTATTGGTAACGCCACCTCTGTATGAAAATCACTGGCTGTGCTGTGTGCAGTCTGTGGCTGCTTTGCATTGTTGTAATACTCGCCATTGTAGTGTTAGGCAGCTGGCTGTGAACAGCGCGTAGCGTTGCGCAGTTCGAGGTGAGCCGCCAGCAGTGGTGGATGTGGGGAGAGATGGCGGAGTTTTGTAATTTGTCATGGACTGCTATATATATTATGACTATTAAGGTAAATACATTGTTTGTTCTCTATTAAAATCTTTCATTTGCTAACTATGCCTATCAGTAGTTAGTGCCTTCAGTAGTTTGAATCTTTTATTTAACTGGTAGTAGTGGCGCTCGCTGTATTGCAGTAGCTTGAGTAGCGAAGATTTTTGTGAGGTAAGTGATTTGTGAAAGGTATAGTTTAATGTTAGTCAGGGCCATTCTTTTGTAGGGATTGAAAGTCAGATTGCGTTGCGCTAACAAAATATTGTGTGTCAGTTTAAGCACAGTCTTGTATAAATTGTTCAAAGGGGACGTTTCATATGTCGACCCTTAGCCGAGGATACCTCACTGGAATCTTCTGATTTTTTCTTGTAGTTTGTGTAATTAGTGTAGCTTTTGTTTATTGCTAGCACGTAATTGTAGAGAGAATCTCCTTTGTAGTTGCAGTCTTTCATTGTTGTACAGTAAAACAGTTGTGGCATGCATGTAGATTTGCACCAAGTATTTCGCAGCTGCGCTTGCAATTAACGAGATATTATTTTCAGTGCTATGTTAATGTGTTCTCTTATTTTTGCTCTTCAAATTGTGCTTTTCTGTGTTGTCGTGTGAAATATTGTGACAATAATGGCGTGTGAAAAACGTAATACTAGGTTCCAAAGTAAACTGAGAAATAATAGTGACGACGAGCGTAGTTTATCAGCACCACTGTGTAATGAAGTAACAGACATTCAAAGTAGTAATTTGGTAACTGTGCATAGGGAAATGGAGCGGGCGTCAAATAATGGCGTAGACAGTGGAACAGGTAGTGACCAGAGAAGCATTATCGATCGATCGGTCAGCAACAATTCGCCTCAGGAATCCGGAATGACAGAACACAATCTCGCAAATACTGTAGATTCAGGTTTTGGGTTCTCACAGTTTTCTCAAATGAGTCAAGACACATTTTCCGCTTGTCAAAATGTGAATGTTGCCGGTGCAAATTCACTGCCGAAAAGCACTGAGGAACATGTTTCAGACACCAGTGCATTGTCATTACAATTAATACAACAAATGGGACAAACACAGCAAAAGCTTCAAAAGTTAGACACAATGGAACAACACAGCAATGGAGACAAACACAGCAACAGTTAGACGCAATGGAACAAAATCTTCACACCACGCTTGAACAAACACGTGAAGATTAAACTACTGAGTTACATAACATCGAATCGAAATGTCAAAAAGTCTGTAATGACGTAAAAACACAAATTTGTGAGCATTTCCAACCTATTTTTTCGCGTCATGAAAATGCATTACAGAATCATGAAGCAGCCATAAAAGAACTGCAAACTATTGTTCATGAAAATCACAACACCTTGCAAGCTAAAATTGACTCAGTTGCATCTACCGATTCGGTTACGCAACTGGCAAAAACTCAAGAAAACTTAAAGGACACAGTAGATACGATTTCAACACAAATGGACACTCTGAAACTTGGTTCAGAAAAACACACTGAGAAAATAAGTACACTATCGGAGAAAGTAGCCGAACTTTCGAATCAGTTCACTAACTTATCTGCAAAGGTAGATGATGACCTGAATGACACAAGACCTGTAGCCATCACTGACACAGAAGAGTATGAACAAATTAAGAAATTCAAGCAAAATCAGAATCAAATTAATAGGCAATGCAAAAGAGAAATCCGGGAAGTACAAGATCAGTTGGCACAAGTAATACAAAAATTTCATATTTCAGAGGACACTCGCGCTCCAACACGGGAAGAGGAACTTAGAAATACGGAAAAGCCACAAAATAATAACACAGGGCATTTCGGAAATTATGAAAGAAATTGGCAAGGTGCACCGAATTTTGAGATGGAACCGCGGACACGACGTAACAATGACCGATATGCGACTCGCCGACATGATGACTTTGACTATAAGCTGTTCATTACTACACGTAAGTTCAAAACACTTAAGAATTCTGGCAACGACATTCATCCACAAGTGTGGCTCCATCAATTCTCTCATTGTTTTCCTCCCAACTGGTCATTGGAGCACAGGTTAGAATTTATGTGCGGCTACTTGGAGAATGAACCAGCTGTAAGAATGCGATCAGTCATTCACGATTGCCACAATGAAGGAGATTTTTATCATGCCTTCCTCTCAGCATATTGGTCTCAAGCTACACAAGACCGAGTAAAACATAGCATCATAATGATGAAACATTTCGAACAATCTGAATTTTCCAGTCTTGTGACATATTTTGAAGACATGTTGCACAAGAATCAGTACCTGACAAACCCATACAGCCCCTCAGAACTCATCCGCATTTGCTTAATCAAATTACCTGAACATTTACGACATATTATTTTAGCAGGACGTTGCAAAGAAGACATTGAGGCTTTTCAGGGACTGTTACAGGAACTGGAAATTGACACTGACAATCGGGGAACGCGGAAACCGGAGCACAACAATTACAGATCACATCCGTCACAATTCCGCGATGACAGAAATAATATACGACAAGGCTATTCTTTCAACGTAAATCGTGACCGAAACAGACACCACCCGTATGACAACCGTTGGCAGAGTAGTAACAATTACAGGGAAAGATCACCTCTCCGCGGTAATGACTATCACAGAGACAATCAGAGAAACAGACAATATGGGAACCAAAATAATTATTATCAAGGGAGACAGAATAACTTTAGACGCAACGGTCCAGCGCGCAGTTACGATTCAGGGAGAAATTCTCCACCACGTGACCGACAAGAAAGAAACTATGGCATCTACCGACATGACGACAGACGATATGATCGTAACGACAGACCTGAATTGCATCAGAACTGGCGGGATTCAAACAGAGCAGGGCCCTCTCGAGGAGGTGAATTTGTAGAAGTTAGGTCTCCAAATCCCAATAACGACGCGCGCCAACAAAGAGACAATAGGCAATGACTCATACCGCTGGCAGCCACGAAACGTACGTATGAAACTGACGACGCAGCTGCCGTAGCTAGTAATTACGTAAAAATGGAAGACATTAGGGACATCTTACTCCAGGAACACGACATAAAACATAACAACATTGCATATCCTGTGATTCACATTACAGTAAATGATGTAAAATTTACGGCAGTACTTGACTCTGGCAGTCCCATTTCAGTAATTA
Organism: Schistocerca americana; assembly: GCF_021461395.2. Taxonomy (NCBI): domain Eukaryota; kingdom Metazoa; phylum Arthropoda; class Insecta; order Orthoptera; family Acrididae; genus Schistocerca; species Schistocerca americana. The sequence goes on along the minus strand of NC_060119.1, from coordinate 388,773,212 downwards.
GTGAAACAGCCTTTAGCAAATGCAACAAATCGAACGATTGTCCCACACTTCCGTTGCGTAAGATTAAATTACAAGGTGAAATCTTTGGAAAAAGTGTAGATGTACACCAACAAACCAACTTAGAATTCTTTTGTCAAAGCCACAGCTTCTCTATGAGCTTTCTTATTGTTCCATTATTGTCGACGGAAATTATATTGGGAGTAGACTTTTTGAATGAATACAAAGCAATCTTAAACTTTCACGATGCTGAAATAAGTTTAGAAAAACAAGGTAAGTCAGTAGCTTTGAAATTTGAAGATTGGCTCTCAAACCATGACGAAGAAATTAATCGGCTTTACCTTCTGGTAGACAACAGTTCGGAATTTTCTACGGAACTAGACCCTAACAATCACTCTGCAAGTACTGACAGGGATGATATCGACGGCATATTTGAAATTAATGAGTTATTTCAGAATAAAATTAAAACAATTGAGAATTGTAATGACACTGATAGGCAGGACCTTTTTGAGATTTTACAAGCACATTCCACAGTTTTTACTCACAAAACAGGAACAATCAAGGGATTTCAATACCAATTTCGTGTTCGTGAGCATACTAAATTTTGTGTTAGACCATACGTAATTCCAGCACATTATAGGGACCGTGTTAGAACAGAAATACAATCTATGCTTGACGAGGGCATTATTGAGCCTGCAGTAAGCTCATACAACAATCCATTACATGTTGTTGAGAAGAAAAATGGATCGATCAGGCTTGTCTTAGATTCGAGACAAATCAATACTATCATTATTCCTGAAACAGACAGGCCGCAGACGATGGAAGAACTTCTTCAAAATTTTAATCGTGTAAAAGTGTTGTCTTCCATTGATCTCAGATCCAGCTTTTATCAGATCGAACTTCATCCAGAATGTAGAAAATACACAGCTTTTCTTTGTTTCGGCGTTTGTTATCAGTTTCGGAAACTTCCTTTTGGTTTGAACATTTCTTCGGCAGCATTCATTCGCGGGCTAAATTCCATATTACCTGAGTTCTTAAAACGTCACATCACCTTATATGTAGACGATATTCTGATAGCAGAAGCCTCATGGGAACAACATAATCGCATCCTCAACAGTTTGTTACGTATTTTTGCAGAATCTGGAATTACAGTTAACTTGGAAAAGTCTGAATTCGGTAGGTCAAAGGTGAGGTTTTTGGGACATATTATTTCTTCTGAGGGCATTCAGCCGGATCCTGAAAAGTTAGAAGCATTCAGAGCCATTCCAGTTCCATCCACAAAAAGACAAGTCCGCAGTTTTCTAGGTCTCGTAAATTTTTACCGTCGTTTTCTGAATATGCAAATTCTTGTTACACCAAAACTTTGTTCTCTCACTGGAAAAAATACTATTTGGAACTGGGACGAACAAGCACGGTTGGAATTCAATTCTTTGAAAGAAGCGTTACTTCACGCGCCAATACTAGCTCATCCAGATCTGTCACAAGATTTCTGCCTTAGCACGGATTCTTCTAAAGTCGGTCTTGGTGCCCATTTATTTCAAGAAGCCATAGAAAATGACATTACTGTTCAGAAAACCATTGCTTTTGCTAGCCGAGTGCTAACAAAATCTGAATAAAATTATTCCGTTACTGAATTAGAAGCTTTAGCTATCGTTTGGGCATTTAACAAATTCCGTTTCTTTCTTTCTGGTAAGCACGTAAAAGTATACAGTGATCATCGTGCATTGCAATTTCTTATGTCTTCAAAATTAAATCATGACAGGTTAAAACGTTGGGCATTGTTTCTGCAAGAATTCCACTTCACAATAGTCTACATTCCCGGCAAGGAGAACATTGTTGCGGACGCACTGTCACGCGCACCGGCTGGGCTTGAGAAAAGTAACACAGAAGGCAACCTCGAGAAAAATTTCAGTATTCTTTACATTCAGAAAGTCGCCTTTGAAAACTTCATCACCACATCTTTAAAGGACATTGCTCATGAACAAGATAAAGATCCGATTTGGAAAGACATCAAGAGCAAATGGTATGAAAAGACACACACACAGATTCGGCATTATTACCTGGTTAGAAACAACATACTCTTCAAACGCTGCACTGTTGATGACAAGCTATGGGTACTTTGCATTCCAGACGATTTTGTTAATAAGCTCATTTGGTATATTCATTTCAGCTACGCACATTTTGGTCCACGAAAATGTTATCATATTCTTCGAACGACTTGTTATTTTAACAATACGGAAAAGAGAATTCGAAGAGTCTTGTCTATTTGTAAACTTTGTCAAAAGGCGAAACCATCTACTGTCTCACATCGTGCTCCGTTGTTTCCTATTATTCCTTCTAAATTAAAAGAATTTGCTGCTGTTGATCTCTTGGGACCGCTTGTCAGAACATCTAATGGATTTTCGTACGTTCCAGTCGCTGTTGAACTTACTTCAAAATTTGTTTCTTTCACTCCGTTACGTAAAGCCACTGGATGGTCTGTATCCAACGCCTTTGTTAAAAATTTCTTACGTGAAGTTGGACACGTTAGTAAAGTCATTTCAGATAACGGACCGCAATTCAGATCTGCTGTTTGGTCACGCATGCTTCGCAACCATAAAATCAAACCTGTTTTTATTTCATTGTACTCACCACATTGTAACCCCTCCGAACGGATTATGAAAGAAATCAATAAGCTTTGCAGACTTTATTGTCACAGAAAGCATCAGCATTGGGACAGATATTTACACTTATTTCAAAACGTGCTGAATGAAATGCCTCATGATTCCACTGCTTTACCACCTACTCTTGTACTAAAGAATGAAGAACCACCGAACAGAATCAGAGAGCTTGTACCTTTCCCGAATACACTAAACTTCGACACAAAGACATAATTGATTTGGCTCTTAAAAATATAAAATCTGCAGCAGACAAAACGAGAAAACTACATGGTAAAGCAAATGCAAAGAAATTGTATATTGGTCAGAAAGTTCTCATTAAAGCTCATTCACTGTCACATAAGAAGAAACACTTGAGTCACAAATTCTTTCTAGTTTACAATGGACCTTACAGAATCCGACGTATACCACATGATAATTGCGTTGAAGTTGAAACTCTGCGTACTAGGAAGAGTAAAGGTTTACACCACATTTCACATGTAAAACCGTTTATTGAAAGATAATCTGTTTTTTAACTTTGTCTTTGCCATATAACTTTTCACTTTACATTACTAGTATGCTTTGTCAGACTTAGAATCTGTTAATATGCAACAATGTTTGAAGTTAAATATCCAGTCAAGAACCAAGAGAACTTATTTAAACAGGAATTACGAATGCATTGTTACTGTGAACAGACGACACAGTGTTATTGTGTGTGTACATTCTTGCTTGTTAGTTGCATGATTACGTAACGACTATAAGGCTCACATACTTAGAACATTTACCAGTACTGCTAAAGAGATTTTAATGCAACATTTTAGTTTACTTGAAAATACATCCTGGATTTAAAGTACTTTCTGTGGAATTAATGATGACTTAGCATTTGGTTTCTTTGACAGATACACGATTATATCACGACGCTACTAATGAGTGATAATTTACAATGTTGTTTTTGCTGTGTATCTGTTTTATATCCGCACAGTTTTTCTGAATTCTTCTGGAAAGCAAAACATGTTTTAGTAGTAAGCTAGAATGTGAGGGCCTTTTTCGTAGCACAACAATACTTTACAGTATAGTACTTTCTTGATCAAAGTAATGTATGTAATAACTACGATATCTATACACAAAGAATTTCACTTTCGTTTATGTAGGGGTAAGTACATTGACTTCTGCAGAACTTAGCTTTCGGAGGACGATAATTACGACACTTCCACAGAATTATCTTACAGCAAGACGCACATTTAGAGCTATAGGACACGCATTTGAGTGATTAATTTTGTACTTAAAACATTTATTTTTAAAGATATTTGAAGTACAATGATACGAAGTTTTTCCGTGATATATTTCATTCCATTGCTGTAATCTGTAATACCTGAGGGTATAATTACATTGATCCTCAGGGGGGTACACGCCTACTTTGTGTACCATGTGTGTGGCAAGCACAAGGAGCCCTAGCTAATATGGTATTTGCTTATACAATTTTACACATCGGTACCATATTTCTCTAACACACAAATTACACAGCTATCTGATCATTTAACTGAGAGATAAACATTTTTTTTTACTACATCAGTGACAGATGTTTACGCAATTACACAGTTGGATAACTTCACACTTATGAAACTGTATTTTGTCATATTATGAGACCTTTGAATGACGTGTTTGGTAAGGGAGCATGATTCTAAAGTATGTTTGAGGTAGATGACACTATTGAAATGAGCAGAGAATTTTCTTTAGGTTTTGACATTATTGCAGAAAGCTACGACGTTTTCGAGATTTGTCTGAGGTGTTATGATGTTATTTTTACGACGACGATGTGTATTATGCTGTTGAGGTATGTTTATGATCAATAAGCTGATGCTATATAAGGAATGTGATTACGTGTTTATATGTATATGAATAATGAATAGAAGTTAGGGACTCTGGTTTGTGGAAAAGGATGTTGGAAACCAAGAATCGTACTTTAAGAATTATGAAATGTGTGTACATGCGTGAATGTATTACAATGCCACTGAAAATTTTTTGGACACTTATATTTACAGGATTTTGTTTCTACACATTTGTAACGCAAATTCTCGACCGGTGAAATATTTTTATATGAGACTGTCACTGTAGCGGAAACTGGTGTCATAAATATTTCGGTAAGAAAGTTAAGTGACCACCTGCACGTAATGCGTCGTGGGCACCCAGCTGGGCGACAGTCGCCTGAAAAAAAAAAAGCCATTAGCGTGTGCCTTTCAGAGGTACAGGTGGAGAAAAAAAGGGGAGGCCATTATCCTCGCTATTGACATTCCTTTGTAGAAAGCATCGCAACTACGACACGCTCATAACTTGGAAACATTCTTACATCTGCACACCTGATTAGGACAAGTGTCTATCTACGAGAATTGAGAGAATTTCTAACAACTTATGAAATGCCTCATGACTACTGAATGATTATTTTATGCTTTACTTTGTACATAGTTGCTTATTTCATTTGATATCTGGTTTCCAGCTGTCTCGCAGCATTGGTTTCATAAAATAAAATTAAATGCATTTGCTAATGTGAACACTTTCTGTCAACAGATCTATTAAATAATTATTTTATGACCCACATTCTTCGAAAAAGGAGCTCTTGGAATGGAAAGAACAATAAGAAGGGACTAATAACAGTAACTGCATATATCATTTTCTTTTCAAGTACTTGATAATTTCTTTTGTAGAAATAGTTGTGGTGCACCACCTTTAATTACATAGACATTACGATGTGGATATACATTTCCCTTGTCTGCATTGTTGTCTTTACTGTAATATTTTTCTGCTTGAGCGTTGTCATGTTTAGATATAATTTATTGCTATTGCTTCTGCTGTTTGCCAGGCATAATGTTGCTGAATTTGACTTTGTATTACGCTGTTAAGCCAGTTTTACTACGCATTTATTTTTCTTGTTTGCTGCACAGTGCCTTATATTAGTTGTAATATTGCAATTGCTCTGATAATTTATGCTGCTTGCTTTGGCATTTGTATTTTTTTATCATTGCTGTTTGTGTTAATTGTTTTGTGCTGCTGCATTGCCTCGTCCTTTAGTTTAGCATCTGAGCTCAGTAGATTTAAGTTAGCTTAAGAGGGGGTAGACTATATAAGAAAATAACTATGATGAATTGGAAGAAATGCATTGAGAAGATATAAGAAAATGGTTTGGCCAAAAAAAAAAAGTAGTGTACAGTGGAGAAAAACTATTTTGAAAGAGGATGTGAACAGAATACAGAAAGCAGGCTTAGATAGTACTTTTGGGAATAATGATGAACAAAGGGAGATCTCCAAGCAAAATACTGCAGTAAAATAAACCCTGTCCTTTCCTTTTGTGTCATCCCTCTATATGTTTGTGTACCCTTGTGTATTTGTGTTTTTCCTGTCTTTATGTGTTTAGCTGATGAGAGCTATGTTGTAGAATTTTTCTAATGCTATGTTATTTACTTTGTAAAGATGTTGAGACATTATTTAATCTGTTTTGTTGCTCATATGTGAAGGTGATGTTTCAAAAGTTATTCTGATATTTATGTATGTACTTATGTCATTATTTTTGTAACACCAATGTATATGTTTATTTCTATTCTTTTGTAAAGCCTGTGTTACTACAAATGTTATCTGTATTGTTATGTTCTTCAATGATGTATTTTGTACCTTTGTAATTGTATTCTTAAGTTATAAAATTGTAATTGACACCAGTTCATCATATTATTAACTTGTAAGTTCCATTTCACTGCACACATTTCTGTTGGTCATAGTATATGGACAATATGTGAGAAGTAGGGACTGTTAGTGCTTGCACGTGTGTTAATAATTCAGCAAGGGACTGGATAATAGCATTGCTGGTTCTAAGGACAATTTCAAAAACTTTGTGAGTGCACAAGTGGTGGTTATGGACTTGCTATATTATCTGCAAGACTGTTCAATGGTGATTGTGTACCTGCACAGTCACAACAGATGGCTGCTGGCCATCTCTACAAGGACTACAGTGGGTCTACACCTTTGGTGATCCACCAATACCATTATTTCTGCAAGGACTACAGTGGGTCTCCACCTTTGCTGACTCACCAGTACCACTATTTCTACAAGGACTGCAGTGGGTCTGCACCTCTGGAAGCGCACCAACACCACAATCTCTACCAGGACTACAGTGGGTCTACTCTGTGGTGACCTACCTACCAATATTCTTCAAAACGTCAAATGACTCTGCTGTGGGTTTGATCTGTTGTGGCCCATTACCTGTCTGCATGTCAAGAGTCAGCACTGTCTTTCTGTTGGAAGGACAACAATACTTCTTCAAGACTGCAAGGAAATCTACTATTTCCGTGTGCATTCACTTTTACTACTCAGACTTTGAAAAAAAAAAAAAAAAAACACTGTAAGTTCACTGTGATGAATGATCAGGACTGTCTTTATAGACTGTGAGAAAATTTTAGTTTTTGACCAACATTGTATTAATAAGTGTGTGCATTGGATATCTTTGTTACTGTAATTATGAAAAATTTTATCAAATCATTATTGGCCACTGTCCAAAACAATTTGTAAAATTTTTTGTGGGGAGCATGGGGGCTATGTAAGTAGGCTGTTTAGGTTTTTTTTATTGGTAACGCCACCTCTGTATGAAAATCACTGGCTGTGCTGTGTGCAGTCTGTGGCTGCTTTGCATTGTTGTAATACTCGCCATTGTAGTGTTAGGCAGCTGGCTGTGAACAGCGTGTAGCATTGCGCAGTTGGAGGTGAGCCGCCAGCAGTGGTGGATGTGGGGAGAGAGATGGCGGAGTTTTGTAATTTGTCATGGACTGCTATATATATTATGACTATTAAGGTAAATACATTGTTTGTTCTCTATTAAAATCTTTCATTTGCTAACTATGCCTATCAGTAGTTAGTGCCTTCAGTAGTTTGAATCTTTTATTTAACTGGCAGTAGTGGCGCTCACTGTATTGCAGTAGCTTGAGTAGCGATGATTTTTGTGAGATAAGTGATTTGTGAAAGGTATAGTTTAATGTTAGTCAGGGCCATTCTTTTGTAGGGATTGAAAGTCAGATTGCGTTGCGCTAACAAAATATTGTGTGTCAGTTTAAGCACAGTCTTGTATAAATTGTTCAAAGGGGACGTTTCAGCTTCGCTTCAGCAATTTGGTAGGATGCACTGCAACGTCCTCCGTACAGCCCGCGCCTTTCACTGTGTGATTGTCACATCTTTGGCGACCTGAAGAAAAATATCCCTCAACATTGGTTCCAGACGGATGAGCAAGTGCAAGAGTGCGTGCGGTTGTGTATCCGTACGCACCCGACAGCGTTCTACGAAGCGTGAATCGATCGTCTCATCTGCCAGGGCGATATACACTATGTGATCAAAAGTATCCGGACACCCCCAAAAACATACACTTTCATATTAGGTGCCGGCCGCGGTGGTCTAGCGGTTCTAGGCGCTCAGTCCGGAACCGCGCGACTGCTACGGTCGCAGGTTCGAATCCTGCCTCGGGCATGGATGTGTGTGATGTCCTTAGGTTAGTTAGGTTTAAGTAGTTCTAAGTTCTAGGGGACTGATGACCTCAGATGTTAAGTCCCATAGTGCTCAGAGCCATTTGAACCATTTCATATTAGGTGCAGTGTGCTGCCACCTACTGCCAGGTACTCCATATCAGCGATCTCAACACAGGAATTTCAAATTGCAACAAGATCCACTGGAAATAAGACAGTTGGGTGGGAGGTGAGAAAGCTTGCATTTCGTAATCGAGTGACTGCTCAGAAGCCACATATCATGCCGGTAAATGCCAAACGACGTCTCGTTTGATGTAAGTAGCGTAAACATTGGACGACTGAACAGTGGAAAAATGTGTGGAGTGACGAATCACGGTACACAATGTGGCGATCCGATGGCAGGGTATGGGTATGGCGAATGCCCGGTGAACGTCATCTGCCAGCGTGTGTAGTGCCAACAGTAAAATTCGGAGGCGGTGTGGTCGTGTTTTTCATGGAGGGGGCTTGCACCCTTTGTTGTTTTGCGTGGCGCTGTCACAGCAAAGGCCTACACTGATGTTTTGAGCACCTTCTTGATTCCCACTCTTGAATAGCAATTCGGGAATGGCGTTTTCACTTTTCAACACGATCGAGCACCTGTTCATAATGTACGGCCTGTGGCGGAGTGCTTACACGACAATAGCATCCCTTTAATAGGCTGGCCTGCACAGAGCCCTGACCTGAATCCTATAGAACACTTTGGGATGCTTTGGAACGCCGCCTTCGTGCCAGGCGTCACCGACCGATATCGATACCCCTCCTAAGTGCAGCACTCCGTGAAGAATGGGCTGCCATTCCCCAAGATATCTTCCAGCACCTGACTGAACGTGTGCCTGCGGGAGTGGAAGCTGTCATGAAGGCCAAGGGAGGTCCAACACGATACTGAATTCCAGCATTACCGATGGAGGGCGCCACGAACTTGTTAGTCATTTTCAGCCAGGTGTCGGCATACTTTTGGCCATGTCTTAATGCGTGTAGTGATTAGTTTTGAATGGCACCATTTTATGGTCCCTTGCGGTGCGTGTTCGGTTTTCATTTGACTACCTCTCAAAAATAATAATAAGAAGTAAGGCAAGAAAATTTACTCCTGTCTTAAGTGATGAAATTGGTACATTCTCATTATTTCATTATTTATTGTTTACAAGATGCAGAGAGTCCAGCAGTAACGTGTCATTTCCCTTCTCCTGGCAGCTCTGGAGACGGTCATTATGGAACAAAATCAGTGGTCTGACGACAAGTTGTTTGTGTCAATCGACTGGAATTAAACGAACTAATTCCTTACGAGTGCCTGAAGACTGTAGACAGCGCTTTGTTTGCAGCTGCATTCCAATATGAATGCAAGGCAGAGCAGCAAGTGCGGCCTGCCAACGGCAGTTCCTTACTGTGCTGAAGACTTCTTCAGGCGAAGAAGAGACCTGTGGTGGGGCGCAGGGTCAGTGGGGTAAGAGCGAAGTGCACTAAACAGCTGCAGGAGCTAGCAGCAGAGACGCGCTGCCGCGAAGGCAGCCTAAAGAGAATATTGTAACCAACGATAAAGGAAGAAAGAGAATTACTGAAAGGAACACAAGAAAGCACAAGAGAATGTAGGGCGAACCCACTAAAGAGACAAGCGAAGAATGTGAGCGGGAAGGGATACGAGGAACAGGGAGACAAGCGCTTAAGACGAGGAAAAGGGGCGGGGCGATGGGAAGAGCGGAATGAAATGCGGAAGAGGCAGTAAGCGGCAGCAGCGGGCGAGCGAAGTGGGGAGCGGGCAGAGTGATAAGTGGGTGACCTCCCGGCCGAGGCAGGGCCGCGCGGGTGAACAGCCTGGCGCAGACTCCGGCGAGGCGGTCCAGCCGGCAGACTACGTGCCGCTGAGCGCGCACCGGGACACGCGTTCGCAGAAGCCGCGCCGGCGCGGATACCGCCAATTGCGGGGTGGCTGCGCAAAAAGCCAACCGGGCGGCGGGCACTGGCCTGGGGCACGGCCAACAGACGCGGCCGGGACCGGTCTCTGCGCTCAACCTCAATGCCGCGGTACGAGCCCCCCATACTTACTGCTACCGGCCCCTCACAGTTGTGAATAAAATATTTCTGTCCTTCTGTTAGAATCAAGAGATGAAACAACATTGTTCTTTCTCCTCCTCCTCCTCCTCCTCCTCCTACTACTACTACTACTACTACTCCTACTACTACTACTACTCCTTCCTTTGATTTCTCCCATTTCTTTTGTGGCGTTGCCATTGCAATATGGATTGAGGCAATATTAGAGGTAGATGCCAGCCGGATGCTCTTCCTGAAGTCACCACCCCCTCCCCTAACGGAATCTGTGTACCCCACCTGGCTGCGTCTGGAGTAAATCTCATGTTTAAGTAAATGGCTCTGAGCACTATGGGACTTAACTTCTGAGGTCATCAATCCCCTAGAATTTAGAACTACTCAAACCTAACTAACCTAAGGACATCACACACATCCATACCCGAGGCAGGATTCGAACCTGCAACCATAGCGGTCGCGTGGTTCCAGACTGTAGCGCCTAGAACCGCTCGGCCACCAAGGCCAGCCTCATGTTTAAGTGTGAGAACGTTTTCGTAATGTCTAGCTAGCGTTTACCTAAGACGGAACGTGGATATCAGCCCAGTATTCACCCAGTTAGATGCGGAAAACCTCCTAAAAACCACATCCATGCCCGCCGATCCTTCCTCGTTATACCACAAGGTAGATTCGATCTGGCCAGGCTCCCTTCCCACATTCGGGAAGCTGCGCTTTAACGCGCTCAGGTATCTGGTCGGGTCAAAGTATACTGCTTTATATCCACTCGCTAATGTGACCGATCGACACGTCACAGATTTAGTGCTGTGTTTCTCGAACTGGGTGGCATAGCATCCTTGGAGGAGGAGTTCCACTTTTCGGTGAGGGGGGGGGGGTGGGGGGGGGGGGGCAGTGGAAGCATGCATTCTATATTAGCTACGATGACTTATTTTAGATGCTAACAGACAGCCGCCCGCGGTGGCCGAGCGGTTCTAGGCACTTCAGTCCGGAACCGCGCGACTGCTACGGACGCAGGTTCGAATCCTGCCTCGGGCATGGATGTGTGCGATGTCCTTAGGTTAGTTAGGTTTAATTAGTTCTACGTTCTAGGGGACTGATGACGTCAGATGTTAAGTCCCATAGTGCTGAGAGCCATTTGAACCATTGTTTCCTAACACACAAAAACATGACAGTTTACTCTAATACCATTGATTAAAATTATATTATCAATTAGCCTCAAAATCGTAATACGAGTACAATAACTTGAAAGACACACATAAATACGAAAATCCTTTTGAATAGAATTTTGTATGAAATATTTCCAGTAGCCGCTGCAATGTGAGCAGATGGAAGAAGTTACTGCACCAGATTCAGGCAAAAGACTCCCACCAGGAGCTTCCGAAAACTGACTCGTCACCACCACTGATTTAGCAACAGCAAAGTGTCAGTACTGAGAATTTCGACACCGTGTATGTTGTGGCAGTTTATTAAAACTATTAAAACACATTTTTAACAATAAATAACTTATTTTATCTTTATATAAAATTATTATGTATAACATCTTTCATACTTTTCCCGCTCTGAGTATGGCAATATTCTGTACATACGAGCGTTTGTATGGACGGTACTCTTTTAAGTACATTTAAACTAGGAAGACTCGAGAATGTGACAGTGGATTAGAACGGGAGGGAGGCGGGAGGCAGCCGTTGAACACTACTCCAACCCAGCAAGGGGGTTAAGAGGTATTTTCCATTCAGTTAACAATTTAACAAAGCACAAACTTTTACAATCACAAATAATAAGGAATTTTGAATACCGCCTCAACTGGTGATCCTGGAGAGTCTGTGTCTCACTACATAATATCTAACACAAATACAATGCACCACAACGTGTCCCAATGGTCTTTCTTAATGCCAGTTCATGTAAAATTTGACGTGTCTTCTCAAAACCTCTTTCGAAGGATGCCTCTGTGCTTTCTAAAAACTTCCTCCTGAAGTTTAATTAATTTTCAGAGACAATGGTGTCGACATGAGAATGAACTAAAAACTAGCTTTCTTCGCTGAGTGTGAGGAACTGTTAACAATCATGACCAGTACACTCGAAGTGTGTTAGATAATAAGCGACACTCGTAAGCGATATAATATCGTAAACAGCTCGGTGGTGCCTTTCCAATTTGACAAAACTTTGATATTTTGTGCATTTAATTCGCTGCTTATTTATTCGACAAGCTTCTCATTTGGCCTCACGAAGCAAAGAAGACTCCATCTCCACGGAAACCGAGCGTGAAATATTGCATAACCGTCTATCATTTCAGGCGGGTTTCATTACAAATGACACGAAATTGTGCTCTATTCACATCACATAATTCCCAGATCATTTAAATGATTGTTGTTGACTTTACATCGGGGTCGGTTTCCTGAAGATAGAAAACATTTGTGAAACTGTCGGAAGCGCACATCATCGTCCTCCCAATAACACAAGTGAATCACTAGAGTTACTCAGAGTTGTATGTCATTAGTTGTAGTTAACATCAACAGTAAAAATAGTAATACACAAACAAATAGACAAACGATTTTAAATTCTCTATACCTGAAAACATAAGTTAGCAATACCCGTGACCTATTAGGCGTCTTTAAAGTATAGAGCAGGAATTAAGTAAAATCCTGTCCTCTTTACGTTAGCGTCTATTACTGAGCTATTATTCCTACTAACTTAACTCGCCTAATACCAAGATATCGAAAAGTGACACATAAATCCAAAAACTTCATAACTATTCTCAGAAATCTGAATCACGCAGGCTTGAAATCGAATCCAGATTATCCTCGGCAATGCCACGCTTTTCCCACTATTTACGAGTTCAACAGTTCAGAAAGCCAGCCACAAACATATGGCACGGTACGACTTTCTGTCTTCGGAGCTGCAAGCAATGCAGATTGGAAAGAAGCCAACGCCGATTCAGAAACTACTGTTCTTGTGAAACACAACTAGCTCTTCATTCTCAAGAAGTAATGAATGCTATCGACAGGGGAATTCAAACTGATTCCATATTTTTAGGTTTCCAGAAGGCTTTTGATACCGCTCCTCACAAGCGGCTTCCAACCAACTGCGTGACTGGATTCGTGATTTCCTGTCAGAAAGGTCACAGTTCTTAGCCGCGCGGTCTGGGCGCATTGTTACGGTCTGTGCGGCTCCCCCCCCCCCCCCCCCCCCCCCCACCCACCCACTCGGAGGATCGAGTCCTCCCTGGGACATGGGTGTGTGTGTTGTCCATAGCGTAAGTTGGTTTAAGTTAGATTAAGTAGTGTGTAGGCTTAGGAACCGATGACCTCAAGAGTTTGGTCCTATAAGACCTCACAACAAATTCAATTCACAGTTCGTATTAATTGACGGAAAACCATCGAGTAAAACAGAAGAAACATTGGCGTTCCCCAAGGAAGTGTTACAGACCCTCTGCTGTCCCTGATATACACAAACGATTTAAGAGGCAATCTGAGCAGCCCTCTTAGATTGTTTGCAGATGATGGTTTTATTTACCGTCTTGTAAAGTCATGAGATGATCAAAGCAAATCAAAAAAATGATTTAGACAAGGTTATTTGCGTTGTGCAAAAAGTGGCATTTGACTCCAAATAATGGAAAGTGTGAAGTCATCCACATGAGTACTAAAAGGAGTCCGGTACATTTCGGTTACACGATGAACCACACAAATATTAAGTCTGTGAATTCAACTAAATATTTAGGGATTACAATTACGAATAACTTACATTGGAACAACCACATAGATCATGTTGCGCGGAAAGCAAACCAAAGACTGCGATTACACTTGTTCGCCCTCTTCTGGAATACTGCTCTGCGGTGTAAGATCCCCTTCAGACAGGATAGACGACGGACATCGGAAAAGTTCAAAGAAGGGTAGTTCGTTTTGTATTATCGCCAAATAGGGGACAGAATGCCACGTACATGATACGTGAATTGGGGGTGGCAATCATTAAAACAAATGCATTTTTCGTTGCAGCGAAAACTTTCGACGAAATTTCAACCAACAACTTTCTCCTCAGAGTGTGAAAATATTTTGTAGGCGCCCACCTACATAGGAAGAAATGATCGTCATAATAAAAAAAAAGAGAAATGAGAACTCGCACGGAAAGATGTAAGTGTTCGCTTCTACCGCGCGCTATTAGAGAGTGGAACGGCAGAGAAGTAGCTTGAAGCTGCCAGACTCTTAATTGCGAATCGCAGAGTAATAATGTAGATGTAGAAGAATTATCTAATTTGTATCTCTGTCATTATGGCAAAACCATGAAACTGTCGTTATGTTTGATGAACTCTCAGGAAGTGCAATAGCGCGAAGAGTTGCTCACTTCGTATCATCTCGAGGGACGCTGGGCAGCTGCAGGTGGCCTGATCTTACGCGTCTGGACCCACATCGTCGAGTCCCCTCCATTTGGCCCGCTGCACCAACCGCAGGCCAGCTGTAGTGAAGGACCTTGGGAGAATGGACGGAGGGGAAGCGGGAACGCAAGGGGAAACGGCAGTGCCTGGTCTCGAGACCTGGCAGAGCCGGCTTTTCAAGACGGCACGATGATCGCAACAGGCGATATGCGCACCGTGCTGTACATCGTGATGCGGCTCGAACCCCAACAGGGCAACGACCTTTCTGCACCAGACATGCGGCTCGGCATGGTGATCCGCGGGAAGGGAACGCCAGGTTTTGCTGGTACAACACCCAACGAATATCCCGATTTCTGGCTCGAATTAATATTACTATAACCGTAACACGGACTAATGGCTCTTCTTACACTTCATGTTTCCTTTTCCACGAAGCAGTTCTATTGGAGTAACACGATGACTGAAGCTATAATGACCAGTCATTATCATCTGACCGCACGTCTTTCTTGAAACAGCCTCTGACTGAATGGTCGAAGAACCGTATCTTCAAAATGGTTCAAATGGCTCTAACCACTACGGGACTTAACATCTGAGGTCATCAGTCCCCTAGACTTAGAACTACTTAAACCTAAGGACATCACACACATCCATGCCCGAGGTAGGATTCGAACCTGCGACGGTAGCAGCAGCGCGATTCCGGACTGAAGCGCCTAGAACCGCTCGGCCACACGGCCGGCTACCGTATCTTCACTCGTCAATCTACTCTCGAGAATATGAAATCGCTGAATAATTAAAATCGAGCCTAATTTCAAAATTTTTCAACCTGCAAATGATCTTATTGTTCGGTAGACAGTTTACGTCAAGTCAGTTATTCGAACTTCTCAGAATTTCATGCCTTCTAGAATGTACGTTACAGTCGTTGTGGGTTCTGTGAAATACATGTTAATAGCACATCTGTACTGCGAAAGAGAAAAAGGCATATTTTATGTGATAAATCCGATTATTGTGGGTGCAAAACAACTGTTCTTTGTTCTTGTAACATGACAAAAAAAAAAGGGATGGGCTCTGCTCGGCCCGCAAACTCAACCGCTTCAGAACCTTAGAAACAGTGCGCAACGTAAATTTCAACGTCCAGAGGGGTGGCAGAGCTTCAATCATTAGCATGCATTCCCGGGAGAAAAGGCGTATTAAACTACTTTTCTGGCTCTCCCTAACATTACAATATCTATTTTACTTTTCATCATATGGCGATTACCGCAACAATTAGAAACGAGATGCAATATACAGGCACGAAATAAAGTTCTGTAATTTTTATACCACTGTGTGCAATACGATATCAAAGACATATACGAACAGCCGCGATTATATGCATCTGAGGTGGTGGCTGCATGTGCGCGTCAGGAACAAGACATGAGTTGAATTTTCTGTTTTTGAGAGCAGTTGCCTTACCTTTAAGTTATTCAAGCCTGAATCCTAACATGACCCATACTTTTTCACTGTCAGTCCACGTTTCCGCAAGTAAGTCGGTCAACTTACGACGAGGCACTTCGCTGACATTACCCAGCCAGGGGATGTTTATTAATATGCGGTTGACCCATTTCACGTTAGACATCAGCCAGTATGCAGGAACGTTACATCTGCATCTATCTTCAGCAAGCCGCATTACGTATGTGGCGTAGGATACTTCGGATAGCGCTATCCTTTTTTCCCCTTTCCTGTCCCATTCTCGAATGGTTTGCGGGAAAAATAACTGGCCCAGTATCTTTACGAGCTAGGACTTTTCTACAACTTCCTGGCAGAATAAGACTGTGTTCCGGACCGGGACTATGTCTTTCGCGGGCAAGTGCTCCATCGGTCGAGTATCCAAGAACCACTCACTACTCGCCCTCACAGCTTTACTTCTGCCAGTAGCTCATCTGCTATCTTCCATGTTTCACACAAGTTCTCCTGTATATCTTGCGGGACTAGCATTCGTGGAAGAAAGCAGTTCCAATTTTGCGCACGCTCCGCTACAGAGTGGAAATTCCTTCTGGAAAAAATCTTCCAGGCTGTGGCTAAGCCGGATAATGAGTTGTACCTGGATACTCAGTCGCTGGAGCACTTGCTCGCAAAAGACAAAGGTCCCATACTCGAGTCCCAGTTCGGCACAAAATTACAATCTGCCAGGAAGTTTCAAATACGCGCGTACTCCGCTGAAGAGTGCAAGTTCATGCTGGAGAGCCTTTTCTGATTTTTCCCCATCAAGGTCATTTCGCGAAATATGTGTGGAGGAAGAATATTTCCTCAGTTTCTTTTACAGTCATCTTTTCCTTGGTGCATAACGCCACTTTATTTAGCCTCTGCCGCTGCCGTTCCTTTCTACACTGTATTTTATGGTCTATTTCTCCGAATCAACAGCACATATGTGAGATCACTTTCCCTCATTTGTGCAACACATCCACGCACTTCCAACTATTATTCTGCTGAGCTGAGAGCTCGCCGTTCGCTTAAAGTCAAAGGCCTGAGCGTCACAGTAACACGCGGATTATGCTTACTGACAGTGAACGAGAGGGTGAGAAGTCCACAAATCCCTCCTGGCATCCTCGTATTTATTAACAAACGGGAACTCTGCGCGCTCATTACTTCCGACATTGCACCGAAAGATATCCTCAAGCATTGCGTATATGTCTGCGTCAACTGCTATACAAATAACGGAAAGGAGCTCTTTTCGAAGGAAGGAAGGAAAAAGATTAGGGTTTAACCTACCGTACACGATGAGGTCATTCGAGGAAGTAGAAGCTCCGACTGAAGGAAGGAAGGGGGAAGGAAACCGGCCTTGTCCTTTCCTAAGAAACTAACCCAGAATTTGCGTTAAGCGATTTTAGAGCGCCACAAAAACCTAAATATGGATTACCAAATGACGATATGAACCGAATATGAGCCCAGTGCTTTACACTTTATCACTTCGCTCTGTGAATTCTTGTCGCACCATTGCATTATTTTTCTGGGGTAACTAAGAGCCACTTTATGGGAGCATCGGGAATGCATTCATGTCAACAAGAGAAATGAGCAGAAACTTCCGTACGTGGGTGCTATTATTGTTCGCCGACGCCTAAATGCTCCATTCCTCATCATCACAATCTGCAAAAAAGCGAGCCATTTCTTAATTTCATCGACATGCAAGTAAAGCGTTCTGTTTCGAGTACTTCCTAGTTGCACAACACTACTGGGACCAAGTGGAATGGTCCAATGAAGAAGTTTTTCTTTCGGACAAGGTCGGCAGGCTATTTCTTATGGGGCCTCGATAGAATCACTACTCTTGAACTCACTTTGTTCTCATTTCACAAAGTGGGAGGATAACTTTGGCTGTTTGCGACGGGTGAGTGTAGGTGAAGTAGTAGACTTGGTGAGAGCGTTGCATAGAATGGACGTGGAGGAAATACACTAACGTTTCAGAAAAGTCTGTCTTGCCAACCAACTCGATTTCTTTCTCCAGTAGAAGAGATCCTTTAACTCGCTTAGAGCTTGACAGCAACGTGCACGCACAATAAACATCAAAAACGCCCAGAAGCTTGCGCGTTGGGATGATCATCACAGTCTCTTTCAGAATCATATCTTCGTCATGTGTGGAGAGCATTGCGTGACTTTAGTTTATTTGGAGCTCTTTGGCCCCAACAGATCTCAAAGACACAAAGAAGTTTTGGACAACCATTTTGTTAACATAGTGTGTTTCCGGGACAATTCAGTGATAATCACATCCCTTGACCCACAACAGCTCTAGTCAATGAAAATTTATGGTCCCCCCATAAAGATGAAAAATGATGCAATTGAATTTTATTTTCTCATTTTTATTATTTTTTCATCAATTTCGTAATGGTGTGTCAATACGTCCCACAAAAAGCTATTTTTCTCTTTCATAGAATGCAGTCTTTCATGGTCGGCATTTGCTGAGACTGTGTAAGTCTGGAACTGCTATCTGAGTGTTTATAGGCTCTGATGATGTATCCAGCATTACGAGACGAAACGTTAGGCGCAGAAATAGGTGTTGGCCCATGGCGTAGTGCCCATAAAACGATATCACCGACGAGGTATTTTTCTTTTTTTACCATCGTATTTCGATACATCTTTCAACACTAAAGAAAACATTGACCACTGGACGCTCTTTTTACGTTAGAACTACACATTTCATCTCGCTGTAACACAGACACTGGTTATAAAGTATTTTGTTTCAACCCTCATATATAAAACAATTCAATTACTGGAAAAACATCCAGCAACCAGTCCCTTACTATTATTTTTTGTAACACCTGTATCAGTTTCGAATGCTTTTAAGTACAGGCCCCTCCCCCTCCTCCGTCCCCTCTCTCCTGTCTTCAGGTGACATTAACGTTTTTAAAAATTGTTTACACATTACAAACAAGAAGCTTGATCTAACAAACATGTTATTAT
Organism: Schistocerca americana; assembly: GCF_021461395.2. NCBI lineage: Eukaryota > Metazoa > Arthropoda > Insecta > Orthoptera > Acrididae > Schistocerca > Schistocerca americana. The sequence goes on along the minus strand of NC_060119.1, from coordinate 388,754,217 downwards.
GTGTTTATTTTTAACAGTCATGTTCAAATGGTTCAAATGGCTCTAAGCACTTTGGGACTTAACATCTGAGGTCATCAGTCCCCTAGAACTTAGAACTACTTAAACCTAACTAACCTAAGGACATCACACACATCCATGCCCGAGGGAGGATTCGAACCTGCGACCGTAGTGGTAGCGCGGTTCCAGACTGAAGCGCCTAGAACCGCTCGGCCCCACCAGTCATGTCATTTTCCGATTAAACGGCTATGAATGTAAAAGAATCATATAATTAACTCTGAGCATGTTGTTTACTATAAATTATCTGTAAGGGCAATTTGGAAAGCGAGAAATTCTATTACTTATTTATTTGTCTTTACGCTACCAAAGAAGTTCAACGTTGTAGACTACGAGAGCTGCGAGCTAAGTATGGGTTTCTTGGCGCTGGACAATCTTTCGCTCTTAGCAACAGATGCACTTGGGAATTCCTGTTCCCACAGATATGGATTTTTTTAACAATTCTGCGTATGTAAGGCTTTGCTCCATTATCATATGTCATAGAAACAGGCGTTCACTCGAAAGAAAACAAACAAACAAACTCAGTAACGTAATAAAATATTGTGATATGTTCGCTTTTTAACTAAAACATTATCACTATTGTTTTTCTACGAACGAGGACTATGAAAATAATTATGTTCGAAGGTTTGTTGAAAATTTCACAAAATTACTCAGTTTTTTTATTTAGCTTTAGTGCAGTGATTTGCAATAGTAGTTTGCCCTATTATATGTGATATACAAGGCCATCCCTCTCCGTAATGCAGGAGGAAGACTTGGGTGCGGGTTGTTTATTTCATCTCGTCATCCTGATATTAGGGCTGCACAGTGTGCGCTCTATGACTGGCGGCAGGAAGGGCATCCGGCCACCCCTTAAAATTCATCATGCCAAATCCGTACTTAACCCTGCCGACCCTGCGCACAATGAGGGATAAAGGCAGTAGCGAAAGAAAGAAAGAAAGTGTGCGCTCTATGACTAAGGCATCGTAAAGACTCTCTTGAATGAGACTGTAAATTGAGAAAAGACTAGAACTTTATATGGGAATAAATAACATTTGGAGAAGGCACTGGAGCTTTCAACTTTGTATGAAGTTTAAACTACCTCTCGGCCTAAAGGGAAACAAGATTAATTTTTGTACAACTCCGACTAGCACGTACGGCTCTTCGATCTGGGCTTAAATGTAAATGAAGGGGAAAACAAAGTATGAGGTGGGCAGTAGAACGGTGCAAGCTAAATGTAAGTAGTGACAATAGTAATACATCTGGAGGATATAAAACAATGTAAAGGTCTGAAATGGCCCAACCTAAAATACTGTAACGCTTAGGAAGACGAGACAACATGAGAAGAACAGACAGTAGTTGGAGCATACTTACAACGGACAAGGCGCCTTTATAAGGAAACAGCAGAAGACAAGAAAGAAGACAGAGAACAGAGCCAGGAACTTATGGACGACTTCATGGTCAACGACGATGTCAGTGATCAATGGAAGACACTCAGAGAGGTATTAGCCTAGCCACATGACACAAAGAGCCAATAAAAACAACCATTACAAAAGATTTGTTGATTATGTATATAAGTACAGTACATTGAAGGAGGGTCTACAGCAAGAGATGTTTATTTACTGGTGAGAGAGGGAGTGGTGACACACTGTGCCGCCACATAACCTACCATTCCTTTTACTAATTCCAAGGGGACTGATCACATTGTCACATGTCCTCAGTTTAGGAGAGACAGCTGAGAGGTTTGGAAACTAACCGAGGACATTGGTGCAGTCCGGTGACTGTGAACTTTACGCCACCACGTCTCGCACCCTTGGCGGCCAAACACTGGTAATGAAATCTTCCTAGAACAAGTTGTTCGCGAGTAGAGTTCATTTGCGAGTTCTTTCTGGGAGGAGGGTATCAAAAATCTGCGGTGCGCTGACGAAGCTCGAAGCTCTCGCTCAGAGCGCGTGTACAGTGATCGCCTAGGGGCGAGTAAAGGGCAAGTGGGCTGTGACGTATGCGCAGGAAGCAGTCTGGCCCTGAGGCACAAGGCTGCCGCCACTTCCTGGCTGCTGCGCTGCGCAGTCCGCGCAGGATGGCGACCATCACTCAAGGCACCGCCAGTTAGCCCAATGGAGCGCTCCGTCTTCCTAAGTGCGCAGTTCAACAGCCACGCTACTAACTATAACACCTGGTCTGCCATCACGTTACAGAGTTCCATTTTCTTCGCGCACCTACTAATGAGATTCATATAGAAGCACCGTAAAAACAGTCCCAATTCAGAACGTGAAGTATGACAACTCCCAAAATAAAGACTGCAAGAGTAAATTGTGAAAACTCTGTAACTGCCAGTGTCCTTAGGCCAGGTCTTTATCTATATAAAGGGTGACAATTATTGAACTACATGGGGAAAACACTTAAATTAGTTACAAACTACACTGTGCACACACTTTATTCAACATGTAAACGTCGCTACAGATATTCAGCTTTAGGTTATGACACATGTTCGATATGCCTGCCATCACTGGCGATGGTGTGGCGCAAACGAATAGCGAAATTGTGCGTGACCCGCCGAAATGTCGGAACATGGATGCTGTCGATGACCCCCCTTAATAGTTGTTTTCAGCTCAGCGATGTTTTTAGGGTTATCGTTGTACATCTTATCGTTAAAAAAGCCCCACAAAAACAATCGCATGTGTTCAGATCCGGAAAATATGGCGGCCAATCGAGGCCCATGCCAGTAGCCTCTGGATACCCCAGGATGCGGTCCTCAAAGTGCTCCTCCAGGACATGAAACACTCTCCTGCTTCAATGGGATCGAGCTCCGTCCTGCATGAACCACATCCTGTCGAAATCGGGGTCACTTTGGATAATAAGGATGAAACCATCTTCCAAAACCTTCACGTATCGTTTGGTAGTCGCCGTGCCATCAAGGAATATCGCACAGATTATTCCGTGACTGGACATTGCACGCCACACAGTCACCCATTGAGGGTGAAGAGACTTCTCGGTTGCGAAATAGGGATTCTCAGTCCGCCCAATGCGCACAATTTGCTTATTGACGAACCCATCCAAATGAAAGTGGGCTTCATCGCTAAACCGAACCATAATGCGCATACTAATTCCCATCATGACCCGCAGCCTAAGCCACTATATATTGCATGTCGGAGGGTGTATCGAACCAATATTATACATTTTCTTTCCTATTCCATTCGCATACTGAGCGATCGAAAAAATGTTTGTCTAAATGCCTTTGTATGTGTCCCAATCTGTCTTATCATTTGCTCATGAAGCCTGCGCAAGATGTACGTTGGTGGCAACATTCTCCGACTTCCCCAAACACTCTTCCAACAAGCCTAAGCTTTTCATTCGTCTTCCCTAATACACATTTTACGTGATCATCCCACTTCATACCGGTTATTAGCATTAGCCCTAAATACATTCTAAGACAAAAGACAACGACGCACCACTGAACAACTATCCGAATGAAGCCGCAGACAATCACTCGTTGTTGTCAGGCCGTGCGACTGGCGACAGTCAGGATGATCATCCTGACTGTCACCGCCCATACGGCCCGGCAACAACGAGTGATGGTCTGGCATACCACTTTGGTTCAAATGGCTCTGAGCACTATGGGATTCAACTTCTGAGGTCACTAGTCCCCTAGAACTTACAACTAGTTAAACCTTACTAACCTAAGGACATCACACACATCCATTCCCGAGGCAGGATTCGAACCTGTGACCGTAGCGGTCTCGCGGTTCCAGACTGCAGCGCCTAGAACCGCACGGCCGGACCCCTTTGATTAGATCCGCTGCACCCTTACAGCACAGCGCTACGTCGACGATATTCTACGCCCCGTTTTGTTGCCCTTCAGGACCATCCATCTTCCTCTTACACTTCAGCACAATAATGCCAGCACGCACCATACTTTGGCCAGCAATGTCTCCGGATCTCTCCCCAATGAAGAACGTTTGGAGCATCATGGGAAGGGACTTCCAATCAGCTCGGTATTTTGACGATCTAAGGCGCCAGTTGGACAGATTTGGCACGATATCCCTCAGGAGGACATCTAACAACTCTACGAACCACTTGCCAAGTCGAATAAATGGTTGCATAAGGACCATAGGCCGACCAACGTGTTATTGACGTTCTCAACTTGTGAAGCTCTTTCCTTTGAATAAATCATCCACTATTTCTGAAATTGTAATCATTTGTATGTCTGTACATGTACATGACATCTAATGATTTCCATCCCATTCGGCTAATTCTTTCGTGCTGCGTCTCCCCCCCCCCCCCCCCCCCGCCCCCCCCCTCCCCGCTTAGAGTATAATAATATACTGTGACGTACTGTCCTAAAGATGTTCACCAATAATCTCGTAAACAGATACTGTCAGTTTCTCTTTGTTACAGGTATTATCTTACACTTATCTATATTTAAAGAGAGACGCCACTCATTACGATCATCCAGCGACGATTCTTTCGTGTACGCAACTAAATCGTCAGCGAACAACCTTATGGTGCTGCTGATTCTAACACAAGATAGCATGACAGTTACTGACGAGACATGAGCCCTATATAACAGCAACTCCTACATTTTGAAAGAAACCGTGTGAATGTCAACAGAAATCTCAGACGTCTAAAATCAGGATGATTTGATGAGAATTTAAACTCTGCTTCTCCCGAACACGTGTGCAGCACCAAGAAGCTGAACACCTCAATACTATGCTGACGGTAAAATTTTGATGTGACCCACTCTGGAGCACTCTGCTCCAGTGTTTATAACCCTGTCAAGCCTACGCAGGAGATCAAAGCAATTCGGATACCGTCTGCTGGATTTTCGACCTATCGGTTTAGTTAGCACGACAGCCCGACGTAGATGCATTGCAAACAGGACGCAGTACACCCGCCAAAGGCTGTCAAAAGAATTTCCAGAGAGCGTATTACAGAAAGTCTCAGCCACTATAATTTGCCTCCGACATGCATGCATGGAATTGCCGACCGTACTGATAAGTGTGTAGCTAGGGACATGTACAGGCAGGGTTTCAACAGAACTAGGTTTCACTATCTAGTTAAACATCTGAAAATGGATGTTTGCTGTTACAATCTCATTAAGAAATTCCTCTACAGTTATTTTTATCTTAACCCATTTATCAATGGGTGTTCACGTATTTTCAATACTTTTGTATGTAGCACACACACCAGGTACTACAAGAACACTTTTTTCTGTTCTTCTCGAATACGCCAACTAAGGACTACGTGCCGTTTTGAATTCTTTATCCTGTTCTTTTCTTGCAGTACTCTTTCATCTGTTCACTATGTTGTTTCTTTCTGCCTTCTAACCACTTCAGACCAGTTTCTGTCACTCTCCTGCTTTGGAATCTTTCCATACTCAGTTCTTTGTCCTTTAAGCACTTCTCTCTCATTCGTTTCTTCAGTCTTTATATTATTTTTTTCTAATTCCTTTTTTACTTCGTGGAGCTAACTTCTTGTTGACTTTTATTCCTACAAATATCACCGAGCGAGGTGGCGCAGTGGTTAGCACACTGGACTCGCATTCGGGAGGACGACGGTTCAATCCCGCGCCCGGCCATACCGATTTAGGTTTTCCGTGATTTCCCTAAATCGCTTCAGCCAAATGGCGGGATGGTTCCTTTGAAAGGGCATGATTTCCTTTCCCATCCTTCCCTAATCCGATGAGACCGATGACCTCACTGTTTGGTCTCCTCCCCCAAAACATCCCATAAATCAGTAACTCTTCACATAACAACATTTTCCCGCAAATATCTGGAGACATTTTTGGTTAATCTACCGTCTCGCAATCGGTATGTATGTTCAAGAAATACCAGTCTTCTTTTTCTCGTTACTTCTGATATGTTTTCTACGATACTATGATTGATAGACATTCAGCGATCACAGGCCCTGCAGACCACGCGCTGTTTCCACAAACTGCCTCCATTCCTTCCTGTTTTGTGACCGGTTCCTCCAGGTGTCTTCAGTTCCCAGGGCTGCTAGATCCTTCGCCAGGTCGTCCATTCAGCGCTGCCTTGGTCGTCCAATGGGGCGTTTGGTGTTTGGTTTCGCCGCTAGAGCCATCTTCGCCTGTCTTCCATCTGGCATACGGGCTACATGGCCCACCCGCTGTATTCTTTTGCTCTTTATCTTCTGCAGGATAGCTGGTTGTCGCACCAGAAGGTAGATTTCCTCATTTATCCTTCTCCTCCGCTCTCCGTTATCTAAAACTGGTTCCCATATCTTCCTCATTACTCTTCTTTCAAATACTAATAGCGTTTCCCTTTCTCGCTTAGTCCATGTTTCTGAACCGTACATTACTGATGAGTATATCACTGTGTTGTAGATTTTCGTCTTAGTGTTCACTGAGATCGATTTAGAGCCAAGCGTCTCTCTGAGGGAATGCATGCATTTCATTCCCATTGCTATTCTTCCCTTGATGTCCATTTTCATGTTGTTGTCCGTGGTAAACCAAGATCCCAAGTATTTGAACTGGTGTACCCTCTTGAACCTCTTGCCATCTATCTCAAGAAATTCTTCCTGCTCTTGCCTTCTTCCTACTTGCATGAACTCTGTTTTGTCTCGATTCACTTTGAGCCCTACCTTCTGTGGATAATTGTCCATTTTCTGGTACATTTCTTTCAATTCATGCTGGGATTCACTTAGTAGTACTATGTCATTTGCATATGCGAGACAGTTGAAGTTACCGTCCATCTCTACTCTAGCCCACTCTTGTTGCCTACACTCTTTTATTCCTTTCTCTAAGATGACATGGAACAGAACACATGAGAGAACATCCCCTTGACTGAGACCTGTCTCAATCTCGAATGTTTCTGATGTGGCTCCTTGGAAACGTACTGCTGCCTTTGACCCATCCATACAAGCTTGCACCGTTCTCACTAGCTTCTCAGGGATTCTGAAGTCACAAATTGCATTGTATAGGCTATTCCTGTGGATGCTGTCATAAGCACGTTGAAAATCGACGAACAGGCTGTAGATATCTATCATATTCCCAGTGTTTTTCTAACAATTGTCTTAGTGTGAAAATGTGATGTACTGTAGATCGGTTTGGTCGAAAGCCAGCTTGGTGCTCCTATATGTTGTCCTCTATGAACGGTTGCAATTTTCTGAGGATAATGATGGACAGCACCTTATACGTTACATTAAACAAGCTGATTCCTCTGTAGTTACCTCTTTCCATTTTGCTTCCCTTCTCGTATATTGGGCATATTATAGCCAATTTCCATTCTTCTGGCAGTGTCGCCTTCTCCCATATCAACTGGATCAGTGGATACTATAAATTTCATAATTACTTCGTAATTTCCAAACGAACATAGTTTTTCGTGGGCCTGATATTTTCCTAATGAATTAATTTTTCGATGGTGCTTCTGGAGCGTAAGGATTGGCCGATGTCTCACCGTTTCCAGTGGACACCAGTGTGTCGTAATTTTTGCACTCTTCAAGGAGGCTCCTTCCATGTCCCATTCTGCAACTGTGAGACTGGGCAGACCGCAGCTCACTTTCAGGGTGCCAATTACGAAGGGCATTCGAGAAGCCATGCAACACTTTTTTCTCGGGAGATTTCGGTTGAAAATGCAGAATTAGCTGTGGGACATTGTGTAATATTCCCCTTCAGCGCCTATAGTTAAATGAAATTCCGATGGATAGTGGCGCTATATCTAGCCTTCAAAATGGAGGCTGCTACAGAGTCGCGTTCCAAGCAGAGAGCTGCTACTGCGTTTCTTTTGGCGGTAAACGATGAGCCGTTGGGGAAACCGTCTGTCATCATCGCAACAAGGTCGTACAAACCTGTCCCATCTCTCGCGTGCCGTTTGGACGCACACAGCTGTGACTCCTGCAATGTTACAAGGTGCGATCACTCTCATTCGAGGTGATCGACTGATCATTCGAGGTGATCGACTGATCACAACGAAACACCTCACTGCTCAATTGGACGTCTCTCTTGGTAGTGCTGACACCCTCATCCATTAGATGGGATACCCAAAGGTGTGTGCACGTTGTGTATCTCGTCGCCTAACAGAAGACCAAAAAGAGCAACGAAGGACAATCTGTGCGGAATTCTTGCGCATTACGAAGCCGACTTTGACAATTTTTTGTCGAAAATCGTCACAGGCGATGAAACCTGGGTTCATCACTTCGAATCGGAAACAAAACGGCAATCCATGTGAAGTGGCGCCACACCATCTCTCCTCGGAAGAAAAATATAAAAGCCGCACCCTCAGCTACCAAAGTCATGTCAACAGTTTTCTGGGACCCTGAAAGGGTTCTTCTGTTTGATGTCCTCCCTCATGGTGCAAAGATCAACTCTGAAGTGTGCTGAGGTAACCTCACGAACCTGAAGAAACGACTTCGGCGTGTTGGTCCCCACAAAAATGCAAACGAACTCACGTCGACCAGTAGCGTGGCACGTTGCGGGTCCTCCCAGTAAGATGGCGTGAGGCCGTCTCATTGAACGCTGAATAAAACCAACTTGCTATCAGAAAATAATATGTTACATTACTTATTGAATCGTAAATAAAGCGTCGTCCGCTCAGGAAAGAACAAAAGAGTAAGAATTACGCCGGTACGGAATTGTCGCTAGAGAAATATTAATGCAGTGTGAGATACAAGACTCAATTTACCCAGTGACAGTACAGGCGAACGATAAAATCGCCTACGTATGAGTAATTACGCCAACGGCCTTGCCGCAGTCGTAACACCGGTTCCAGTCGGATCACCGAAGTTAAGCGCTATCGGACTTGGAGCACTTGAATGGGTCATCGTTTGGCTCTGCCGAGTACTGTTGGTAAGCGGGGGCACTCCACCCTTGTGAGGCCAACTGAAGAGCTACTTGACTGAGTAGAAGCGACACCGGTCACGAAAATTGGTAACTTTCCGGGAGAGCGGTGTGCTGACCACATGCCCCTCCATATCTGCATCCGATGAGGCCTAAGGGCTGATGATGACACGGTGGCCGGTCGATACCTTTGGGCGGTGTTTGTTTGTTTTGTGAGTAATGTAAGCATGTCGAGGGGGACCGGAGGGGCAGCCGCCTAGTTCCTATCCTACAACTGAGGCTACGACTCCGGATCTGGTGACGAAGTCCGGTTCCGCTCTCTCCACGCTCGTGTGAACGCCACAGAGAGAAAGGCGCCCACAAACGGCCAAGCACTTGCACTGGAGGACGGCGCCATCAAGCACATTAGACAGCGGTTCTGCTGTCAACTTCCATTGTCTTGTCGTGGCGTTGTCTTACGATGAGAACACGGGGGGTGCCACAGCCCGAGTTCCCAGAAACTTCGCTCGGCGGAAGAGTAGACAAGATAACCGAACATGTGTCTCGGCTTATCCGTTGACAGGCCGTTTCTGAGAAAAAGACGGCCAAAGTTTACTATGTAATTTAGCTGCCCTTCAGCGCGCGATACTGTCAGCTGAACTGGTGGCACAGTGGTTAGCGTTGCGGCTTCCCACTTGCGCGCCCCATGTTCGAAACCCTATAATTGTTTTTATTTATTTTATTTTTTCAATTATCTACTCATGATCGTAGGTTACTACAACGATGTTTGTTATCAAGTTATCACTGGGTTTCACAGTAGTAAGTGTCATACAGTATTATAAAATGTGTGTGTAAAGTATTTTCAGTGGTTACAATCTTTTAAAATTCTCGTGTTCTTATACTTCATTTTCGAATCAATTCGTATATTAATTCTTATGTTTTATTCTTATGTTTATACTTCAGAAAGATTTGGTGCGTTCCCTTGGAGGATACCGATCTTAGAAACATTCGAAGCAAAGAAATACCGAACATCACGAGCATCACGCGAAGGCAGGCTTTACACAGTAACATTTCTTCGTGTGACTCTCACTCGCGAAAGAAACATCGTTAACATTGCTGAAGAGTTCACGGGTTGGCAATAATTTCGCGGCAAACTACGCATAACGAGTCACATTACCGAAAACTGGCACCTGCTACTAATTATGGATCAAGATACACCACAGGAATTTCACCAAAAACAATTTCATATAATTTTCTCATTCATTTCTTATTTATTTTTTTAATTCATCATGGCAGACAGACGATTAGTAGACCAATAAGGTCAACGTTATTTCAATATACACTGGGAAGCAGTCGTGTAGTACTCTTCTAGGGACATCAGTAGATAACTGAAAAACAAAAATTAAAATAATAATAGCGTTTCCAACATGGGGCGGAAAAAACTGAGGCCGCGACGCTAGCCACTGTGCCAGTCTTTCTGTTGAATTTTTTACTCGCTAAAGGGCACATAAAGTACTTCGAAAACTCTGACGGTCGTTTTCTCAGAAACGGTCAAGAATCTACGGGTAAGCCGAGGCCCTTGTTCGCTTATTTTGTCCCCCTCTTCCATTGAGCGAAGTTTCTGGAAAACTGGATTATGGCACTTGCTGTGTTCTCCTGAGATTCTCTTCTTGCTTGCCGCATGAAAAATAGTATTGGTTCACAAGTTTTTCGGTTTGCATCCTAGTTGTCATTAGCGCTTTACAAAATATTTCGTCAGTTTCCATACTTGACTTCGTCGCATGTCGAGCGCAGGTTTCTTTGCTTGCTACTTTAAGTCCAACCAAAATGTGAACGTGCAGCCCTAGCCACTGTTTCCCAGCGCCGTTAAACATTTAAACAAATAATAGAAACTCAGTTATTTGTTTTCCGGCGTGACTGAAGCCACCTGGGTGGCGTACCTCACGCTTTAGCTTAACCCGTAACTGGTATGTTGAATTTCTGTTTCAGTACTGGTATGATGGGGTCACCAACACCCCACTTTTATTATTTCAAAATCAGGGGAATGAAAATAAAATAAATCGTTATGCTCAATTTAATCTTAATAGTTTCTTTATTACAATTTCAGTACGTAGTTACTAATATCCGAAGGTGAACATGCTTAAAAAATCAAATGGAACTATGTGGATTCAGGGACCTTTTCAAGCCTCAAACATCTATGACGTGTACAGTACATGCAGACTGCAGCGCTGAATTAAAATTTGTACTAAGTCCGGGACTCGAACCTGCACAATGCCAAATAACTACGCCACGATGGCACAGTGGCTTTGCACACCTACATGGACTACACTGGCACGCCTTTCTCTAAATCCAAATTCCCAATCACGCCTCGGCCCACTTGGTAATTATGATAAACTCGAACAGACAGGGCAGTCCTTTTAGTTGTACGAGGGTAGTGTGTCAGTGTGGCGTAGTGGTTAGCACATCTGCCTAGTCAGCAGGAGATCCAGGTTTAAGGCCCGGCCACTGCACATATTTTCATTTGTTGCTTCAGGCTGCATATTGAATCATAGATGTTTGAGATTTCGAAAGGGTTTTGGAACTATATTGTTTCCTCTAATAAAAGCACTTATGTCTGGGTTTCAGGCAGAATCCCCCGTTCCTGCTGAGGTGGTATTCTGATATAGTTATTCAAAGCCTCTGCAATGCTGCTCTTGGGTATACCAAGTGGGCTGAGGCGTGAACGGGAATTTGGACTGAGGAGGAAGGCTTGCTGGGGTTGTCCTTGCAGTTGTGCAAAGCCAGTATGCCAGGGTGGCGTAGTGGTTAGTACTTCTTCCTAATGACTGGGAACCTCGCTTTCGAATCCCATCCTCCGCACAAATTTTCATTCGTCCCTTCAGTCTGTATTGTTGTTGTTGTTGTTGTTGTCTTCAGTCCAGAGACTGGTTTGATGCAGCTCTCCATGCTACTCTATCCTGTGCAAACTTCATCTCCTAGTACCTACAGCAACCTACATCCTTCTGAATCTGCTTAGTGTATTCATCTCTTGGTCTCCCTCTACGATTTTTACCCTCCACGCTGCCCTCCAATACTAAATTGGTGATCCCTTGAGGCCTCAACCGCGGTGGTCTAGCGGTTCTAGGCGCGCAGTCCGGAACCGCGCGACTGCTACGGTCGCAGGTTCGAATCCTGCCTCGGGCATGGATGTGTGTGATGTCCTTAGGTTAGTTAGGTTTAAGTAGTTCTAAGTTCTTGGGGACTGATGACCACGGATGTTAAGTCCCATAGTACTCAGAGCCATTTGAGGTCTCAATCTGTACATAAATACTTAAACAGCTTAATTAGGACAATACTTCTCAACAGAAAAATGTCATACTCCTATGGTGAAGCTGGTTCCCAACATAAATAAAAACTGTTACCTACTGTAAACAAATCACACTGTTCAACAGCTAAGAACCTAGCGTATCAAACGTATCAAGATCCGCAGCGCAGTAAGTTTCACAAATATTCGAACTAAGCAAAAATAAAATTCTGTGGCTTCCACATAATCCTACTACTCAGTTTACTGACAATACGTAGGGAAAACAACTTCATTTCTTTCTTTCTCTCTCTCTCTCTCTCTCTCTCTCTCTCTCTCTCTCTCTCTCTCTCTCTCTCTCTCTCCCCCCCTCTCTACAGTCCCATCGCTTAACTGACGACAGTGCCGACAGGAAAGATATCCGGCCACAACGTTAATATAAACCTATAAACCTGCAAAATCGCGAAACCAGAATTAACATTAGGAGAGAGAGAGAGAGAGAGAGAGAGAGAGAGAGAGAGAGAGAGAGAGAGAGAGAGAGACTTGCATCAACAGTTACTAGTGGATTGAAAAAGGAAGATCGCCGGCCGGAGTGGCCGAGCGGTTCTAGGCGCTACAGTCTGGAGCCGCGCGACCGCTACGGTCGCAGGTTCGAATCCTGCCTCGGGCGTGGGTGTGCGTGATGTCCTTAGGGTAGTTAGGTTTAAGTAGTTCTAAGTCCTGGGGGACTGATGACCTCAGCAGTTAAGTCCCATAGTGCTCAGAGCCATTTTTGAAAAAGGAAGATCGGTTTAATTGTCTTTTGTTTCAGTGACACATATGTTTATGATGAAATAATTCATATATTTTAATATGTATTTAATAATGAAACGAAATTTAGCTTGAGTATGACAAAAAGTGTCGTAATTTGTACTGTTACTTTCTTCGTCAATATTTGCCCCGTAAACACGGAATTACAGCAATTTAGAAGGAACCAACTGTAAGGAAAGGAACTGATATGTCTCTAATGTAAACTGCACAGTTATTTATGCATATACAAGTCTGATTAGTCATAAAAAAGTCTGTAACTTGAAATAAGAGTATCTACAGGTATGAGAAAAATATACAAGCAATCTCCCTTTGGGGGATCAATAAAAGTGGTATTACTGAGTGAGTGCTGTCAGCGTCTGTAATAAGATAGCACTCGGTTTGTATGTTGTGGGAGCGTGGAAAACCAGAAGACGTACGTCAGAAGATGAAGAAGTATTACAGCACCTATGTATTGAATCAGAAAAGGTATAAGCGGCACAGGGAGTTTAAAGGGGGGGGATGAGGGGGGAGGAGGAGGTTGTCAACACTGACAGATTTTTTGGGTTTTGGCACTCCGCTTGTTGCGATTACGCCATACAACATCTACAAATGGAGCGATACTAGGAAATTGGCGATGAACACCAAACGAAATTTGTGAAGAATTGAACACTAATCAATGCTTCTTCGTGGGTTCCAACACTAATTGCCCTGATGTGAAAGAGCTTCGTCTTACTTTTTATGGATCTCCGCTATAAATTTATTAGAATGAGGAAGATGTTTTCACAAAGCATATTATTACTTTTCATGAATGCTGGGAATAATACTTTCAACCAGAACTGAGCAATGAGTGGTAACATTAATTTTCACTGGAACCAAGGAAATTTCTTAGCACTCTTTCTGCACAAAGAAAGAAAGAAAGAAAAAAAGAAAGACCGACTCATCTACGGCCGCATATATAAGATGTCCCAGTAGAATAAAAATTCTACTATATCATGTACATTCTCACGAAGTATAGCTGCAAAGCGCCTCTATCTTTCAAGAAGGCAACTTGGTGGCAAGCAGTTTCACGTGAAACAGGCGGTACTCGAGAGGTTGTGCAGTCAGACTAATTCATTATTCGTTCTACGTGAAATTGAGGCATTAGTAAAACTTAGGCACACTTACGGGCGCCGACTGCAATGCAAACTATGTTGAATAGCGAATTTTTTCTGCCTCTTGTGAATATTACATGTATACACGACATCGAATTTTTTCTGCCTCTTGTGAGTATTACATGTATACACAACATACCAGTTATTATCAGACGCTGCTTGCACGTTCATCTTCCCCAAATGCAGGTAGGTAGGTCTGTGTGGTTTAGAGCAAGCTCGGTACCAATGTAGGCTGCCTCCCCTCAGATTCCACTCATGGGCGGTGCTCGGACGAAACTATCGCCTGTGGGCTTCCTCATGCAACCTAATTTGAGGCTCTCTGCGCGATAAGTATGTGGGACGTCGGGACATTTTCTTTGACGCGTCCCAGTGTGTATGCTAACGGCATATTAGTAGGAACTGGTCTCACGAGGCAAGACACCTTTCTTGTGTCTCGCACTGGAAGTTATTGAATTGTCCAAGAGGTTCTCGTGCAAACTGAATTATTTCTTCAGTCATTTAGAAGTGGTTTGGATACCAGGGCAGATGAGTTGGTTTTACAAATAATCTCATCTGTACATAAGTGGCAACCCTTAAGAAATTTTCAAATGAATCGAATTATAATACAAACCTCCGTCGTAAACATAAAATTGAGATGGGCGTTATACCTTATATCGCTGAGTGTCTAGTGCAAGAATACATTCAGACTATGTGGGTGTTACTCTAATCGTTATCGTCATTATCCATAGCTAAGGTCCCTACCTAATGTCTGCTAGTACAGTACTCGAAGCGGGCGAAGTCGGTACATATCCTTGATGGAGAACGCAGCTATCTTCTTTGGAACTGGCCCAAAGGGAGAAGACACTGCTTTGTACTTGTCCTTCACTTTTCATTATTTCCCATATTTCCTTGGTGTCTTAGAGGGAAGGAGATGGTAAGCTGTTAATGGTGATTCATCTGGTAAGCGTAAAAGCTGTGTCCGGCGAAATTTTTGGACCTTCCCTTTGGATGTAGAACATGCATCGGTACAACCTTTCACCGCCTCCCCTCCTTCTGTTCCACAGTCCGTAATACAATCGCAGGATAACACTGCCCATATAGCAATTTGGCTTCCTGGGATACCTCGCTGCTTATTAAAGAGTATGCAGCGACTCTTTATCTGTATTACGCTCCATCGCTGGTTAAGGGGGAACATCATTGCTACATCTTCAGATTTTTCTATGATAAAATAGCATCCCAGCTCAAGAAAAACTGCTGAGACGGTTACCGATATTATCATTTACCGCGTCATTTACGCACAAAGATGATAACTGCCCTGTAACACTTGTCGGAGGCACTGTGACTCACGTCTACAGGCTCAGGTCAACAGCTAACCACCACCACCACCACCACCACCACCACCACCACCGAGTCTTCCCCCCACGAATCGTAGACCACATCCATTTCGCTGGTAAAAATTTACTCACTACATTAAATCAGGCCATATATTACGAAATACTACAAAATAAATATGTAATGGTTACTCTAACATAAAGTGTGGCTCGATGGGTTTATTGGCAAAGTGCCACGTAATAGGTAAAAGGTTAGATCTCTGGTCGATCATAGGATTTTCACCTGTCATTTTTTATTTCTGTCGCCTCTGGCAATGTATGTTAATGTGAAAAATTTGGAGTTGCATAACGGTTAGAAATCCAAGTCAGTTCGAAGCTCGGAGGAAAGCAAGGGCATATCACCTCTAATACGACTATGCCCAGTAAACCACTGTGGTGTTCATACCAGCTTCCGGGTTGATGAAGCTTTACCTTTTACTGCAAAATATGTTTATATATGCAAGATACTTTCATACATGCATACCGTGGGGTATAGAAAGGGAGGTGAACGCAGACGAAGATGAGATGGGGGATATGGCACTGCAAGAAGAATTTGACACAGTTCTGAAAGGTATAACTCAAAACAAGGTCCCGGGAGAAGGCGACTGTCGTCAGAACTACTGACAGCCGTGGGAGAGCCAGCCATGACAAAACTCTCCCATCTGGTGTGCAATATATATGAGACAGCCGAAATACCCTCACACTTCACTTCAAGAAGAATATAATCATTCCAATTCCAGATAAAGCAGTTGCTGACAGGTGTGAAAATTACCGAACTATCAGTTTACTAAGTAATGGTTGCAAAATACTAACACGAATTCTTTAAAGAGGAATGAAAAAAGGGAAGCAGTGGTTGGGAAGGGAGTGAAAGTTGGGCTGGATTGTTTTGAGGGAGGAGACCAGACAGCGAGATTGTCGGTCTCACACCGTTAGGGAAGGACGGGGAAGGAAGTCGGCCGTGCCCTTTCAGAGGAACCATCCCGGCATTTGCCTGGAGCGATTTAGGGAAATCACGGAAAACCTAAATCAGGATGGCCGGACGCGGGATTGACCCGTCGTCCTCCCGAATGCGAGTCCAGTGTGCTAACCACTGCGACACCTCCATCGGTGATAAGACACTGAGACAGCGTTGTAGCCTATCCCCGATGGTACTCACTCTGTGTAGTAAAAGAAACAAAAGAAAAAATTAGAATAGGAATTAAAGATCAGGGAAAAGAAATAAAAACGTTGAGGTTTACCGATGACATTGTAATTATGTCAAATACTGCACAGGACTTGGAAGAGCAGTTGAACGGAATGGACAGTGTCTTGAAAGACGAGGGTAATGGAATATGGTCGAATTAAGTCGGGTGATGCTGAGGGAATTAAATTAGGAAATGAGACACTTAAAGTAGTAAATGAGTTTTTCTATTTGGGGAGCAAAATAGCTGATGATGGTGGAAGTAGAGAGGATATAAAATGTACACTGGCAATGGCAAGGAAAGTGTTTCAGAAGAAGAGAAGTTTGTTAACATCGAGTATAGATTTAAGTGTCAGGAAGTCGTTTCTGAAAGTAGTTGTATGGAGTGTAGCCATGTATGGAAGTGAAACATGGACGATAAATAGTTTGAACAAGAAGAGAATAGAAGCTTTCGAAATGTGGTGCGACAAAAGAATGCTGAAGATTAGATGGGTAGATTACGTTAACTAATGAGGAGGTACTGAATAGAAGTAGAGAGACAAGAAATGTGTGGCGCAAATTGACCAAAAGAAGGGATTGGTTGATAGGATACATTCTGTGGCATCAAGGGATCACCAATTTAGTACTGGAAAGAAATGTGTGCGGGGGGGGGGGTTAAAATTATACATGGGGACCAAGAGATGAAGCAGTAAGCAGATTCAGAAGGATGTAGGTTGCAGTAGTTACTCGGAGACAAAGAGGTTCGCACAGGATAGAGTAGCAGCAAACCAGTCTTCTGATTGAAGACCACAACAAACACAACAACAACAGCAACAACAACAACAACAACAACAACGACGACGACGACAACAACCATTGGAAGACAGGTGTATGTTAGCAATATTCTAGGAGGTTCAACAAAATAAATTATGATTCATTTACAAAACGCCTAGAAACTAAAGGCGATATCAGAAATATTAAAAAGACAGGACGCTAAAGTGAGAGGGGAAACACTGATTTGTTGTTGTTGTGGTCTTCAGTCCTGAGACTGGTTTGATGCAGCTCTCCATGCTACTCTATCCTGTGCAAGCTTCTTCATCTCCCAGTACCTACTGCAACCTACATCCTTCTGAATCTGTTTAGTGTATTCATCTCTTGGTCTCCCTCTACAATTTTTACCCTCCACGCTGCCCTCCAATACTAAATTGGTGATCCCTTGATGCCTCAGAACATGTCCTACCAACCGATCCCTTCTTCTGGTCAAGCTGTGCCACAAACTTCTCCCCAATCCTATTCAATACTTCCACATTAGTTATGTGATCTACCCATCTAATCTTCAGCATTCTTCTGTAGCACCACATTTCGAAAGCTTCTATTCTCTTCTTGTCCAAACTATTTATCGTCCATGTTTCACTTCCATACAAGGCTACACTCCATACAAATACTTTCAGAAATGACTTCCTGACACTTAAATCTATACTCGATGTTAACAAATTTCTCTTCTTCAGAAACGCTTTCCTTCCCATTGCCAGTCTACATTTTATATCCTCTCTACTTCGACCATCATCAGTTATTTTGCTCCCCAAATAGCAAAACTCCTTTACTACTTTAAGTGTCTAATTTCCTAATCTAATTCCCTAAGCATCACCCGACTTAATTCGACTACATTCCATTATCCTCGTTTTGCTTTTGTTGGTGTTCATCTTATATTCTCCCTGGATTTTAATACCTACTCCGAATTTTTCTTTTGTTTCCTTTACTGCTTGCTCAATATACAGATTGAATAACATCGGGGAGAGGCTACAACCCTGTCTTACTCCCTTCCCAACAACTGCTTCCTTTTCATGTCCCTCGACTCTTATAACTGCCATCTGGTTTCTGTACAAATTGTAAATAGCCTTTCGCTCCCTGTATTTTACCCCTGCCACCTTCAGAATCTGAAAGAGAGTATTCCAGTCAACACTGTCAAAAGCTTTCTCAAAGTCTACAAATGCTAGAAACGTAGGTTTGCCTTTCCTTAATCTTTCTTCTACGATAAGTCGTAAGGTCAGTATTGCCTCACGTGTTCCAGTATTTCTACGGAATCCAAACTGATCTTCCCCGAGGTCGGCTTCTACTAGTTTTTTCCATTCGTCTGTAAAGAATTCGTGTTAGTATTTTGCAGCTGTGGTTTATTAAACTGACTGTTCGGTAATTTTCACATCTGTCAACATCTGCTTTCTTTGGGATTGGAATAATTATATTCTTCTTGAAGTCTGAGGGTATTTCGCCTGTTTCATACATCTTGCTCACCAGATGCTAGAGATTTACTGATTTACAGCAACGAAAACTTAGAAGTACAATGACTCCAATGCTGTATAAATGAAAAGCAAACTAACCTGAAATTTAGTCATGCGCCAACAATAATTTCTCGAACTGGGGCTATTAATGGGTCGCAGAAAGGGGGAAATTCCTTCTTTCTACCGCATGCTTAATTTGTTACGTGCACTGATACATGTGTCGTCGTTCGAGTCCACGGCGTCAACCGAAATTGCTGTGAGCAGGTTGTTAAGACCGTAGCCCAACGAAGAGGAGATGTGGTATAAGTAGAGACTGAGAGTGCCCTTATAGAAAGCTTCCCAACGTGCCGTCTAATGGTACAGATAAAAGGAGTTGCATAAAGAAGTAAAGACTGAGAGCGCTCTGTACTTATCAGCTGTAACAGCCGGCTTTTACACCTAACGCGTGTGTTTGATTGTTACAATGAAACGTGGTGCCTATGCTGGATATCTTTTACGATGGAATAGTAATGCATGAAGTAAAAGACCATCTCGTATAAAGCAAAAATTCATGTCATTTCATAAACCGTTCAGAAAATTTTCGGCAATGCATAGTGTCCGCAGTGAAGGATACTCTTTCCGCTCGTAACAGACTTCTCTACCGTCGCTACTGTTAATTGTTGATGGTACGATGAACTATTTTTAACAGCGTTCTGCCGTCCCTGTGGAAAAAAATACAATGAAGTAACGCAGGGTATTTTTCGCAAAAATATTATGACGGACGGGGTTCCACGTCCTGTCGATATGGCAGAATTTATAGACACAGCACTGGATCATCTGGGCTAGGAAGAGGAAGGATATCACCCTCACTTTAGTGGAAAGAATCCTCCTAAAATTTGCTTGGAGTGATTTATTAAAACACTGATGAAGTGTAACCACAATGGCTGGTAGGAGATTTCAACTCCGCAGTGTCTTAACCATCGGTTTCGCAAAAGCAAGTGAGAAATGTTCGAAAAACGAGGATTGCATGGCCCACCAAGCAACGTCTGCATAACATCTACAATGAAGAAATTTGCTGTGCCAACAAACCTGTCATTAGTATACCACTCTTTTTACGGACAGTCGAAACACAGATATTTGTATTAAAAACGGATGGTTCAGAATTGTTTGGATACAAATTACAGGTATTTAACTACAACTCAAGACTAAGCCTTTTGTTTAGCGTGGATATCTGAAAACCATGCTTAGTTATATTGACGAATTGACAGTTTCGTTAAAATCAGCGTTGTCTCCGTTGTGTGTGACATGCTCTGTAGCTCCTCTCTAAAGACACACACACACACACACACACACACACACACACACACAAAGCGCACACAAAGTATACAGGGTGAGTCGCCAACTATTGCCAACAAGAATAACTCCGAAAGTATGATAGGAGCTGAAAAGTTTGTGGGACAAAAGTTGCATGGGACAACGGGGGACATAATATAACGTCGGTTTTCTGTTGCTAGGTGGGGTCGCTTCAGAGATTTGAAGGTCAATTTTGTTTTCTTAAATGGGATGCTATAGTTTGGTACTTATTTTGTGATAGCGGCTATCGAGACGAATCCAATGATGAGTAACAGTAAGGTCTTTGAAGGTCATCGAAGGTCACAAAGGTGGCATGAACGTCCATTTACAGAAGGAGTTCGTAGTGATGACCATTGGTGTCAATGCAGTGCCGCTATCTTCTTATCATGGATTGAGTGGTATTCCTTATCACATCGACACTTATCGAAGAACACGCTCTGACAATTCTCTCTCGCATATCTTCACCCCACAAGGAAAATCCAGAGGCGTCAAGTCTGGCAAACGAACCATCCACGACACATCTCCTCCGCGTCCAATACAACGGTTAGGGAATTGTCTCTGCAACTCATTTCTAGCCATCAGCGAAAAATGTGCAGGGCACCCATCGTCTTGATACCACATTGTGTTCCTTGTTCCTAAACGTATTTTTTCCAATAACAGACCTAATTTTTCCTGCAAGAATGTGGTGTATTTCCCACCATTAAGATTTCCTTCGATGGAACAGGAGCCTATAATTCTGTCCTCTAGAATCCCACACCATACATTCACCGACCACGGTCTTTGGTGTACAACTTGCCGCAACCAACAGGGATTTTCAGTTGCTCAATAATGTATGTTAGGAAAACTAGCATTTCCATGGTTCGTGAATGTAGCCTCGTCAGCAAATAAAATCAAATTAATAAATGTGTCATCCATCTGAATCTGAAGTTCAGCCCATCGGCAGAATTCAATGCGTCGCGTACAATCCGTACCAGTTAAGCCTTGGTGGATACTGATATGGTACGGATGATGTTAATGGCAATGCAGAACACGAAGAAGGCTACTCTCGTTCATGCCAGATTTCCCTGCGATTTGACGCGAACATAAGGATCTCGAACCACAGTGGCAAGAGTGCAAATTTCCGTTTCCTCGTTAGTAACTTTCCTTTGCCGGATTTGTTTCCGATGCGTCAAAGATCCAATTGTTCTCAATTTATCATACACATATTTAAATGTAAGACGTGTAGGGTAAGTACGTTGAGGAAATCTTTCAGCGTATATGTCTCTAGTTGTCAATGAATTATCGACTTGTTCTTCGAAGGAATACATCATTCACATTACCTTGATACGACGATACTAGTCTTACCGTTCCTATTAGTGCTGTATTGCGAAACCGTCGAATGGTGTTTACATGTCAATGGCACGTTAGATGGATACGCCGCATTCGGAGAATATTTACTATTTGCACGATGTACGAGGGAGAATTGTCAGAGTATGTGCTTCGATAAGTGCCGAAGTGATAAGGAATACCACTCAGTCCATGATAAGAAGATTGCAGCACTGCACTGATACCAATGGTCATCACTTCGAACACCTGTCAATGGGCGTTCATGCCATCTTTTTTAACGTCGTGAACTTCAAAGACCTTGGATTCGTCTCGATAGCCGCTACCAGAAAATAAGTACCAAACTATAGCATCCCATTTAAAAAACAAAGTTAACCTTCATATCTCTGACGCAACCCCACCTAGCAACAAAAAATCAACGCGTTATTGTTGCCACCGTTGTCACATGCAACATTTGTCCCAAAAGCTTTTCAGCTACTATCATACTTTCGGAGTTATTCTAGGTGGCTATAGTTAGTAACTCACCATGTATACATTACACATGGAACATGCAATGGCACTGTAGACATTACTGAGTCTCTATGAGTAGGGTAGTTACAACAGCCATTGTATTATTTCCGGATTAAAATCCGGATGTAGTCCTGTAGTCATGGTGATACTGACACGGTAATTAGGCGTCGTTTAAACTCCTTTTGTGGTCGAAAGCTATGCCAGCGACAATAAATATGGCGTTCTAATGATTAATGACACAAATTACCTAATTTATATAAACTACGCCACGTAACAAAATTTAGACACACTGGCAAACGCTAATATCGACTTCCCCTCAGACAGGACGACACAGCAGCAATCAGGTCGTTCTCAGTTTCCTAAAATACGGAGTTTCTCTTTAGTGGTACAGATAACATATTAAAAATAGCACACAACTGTATCCTGGCTTTAGTATATTTCAGGAGACACAGCAGCCTCAGGCATATCTACATTGCTATCCAAAGCAAGATTTACGATTGTTGGGCATATGCTGCGCGCTTGAGCGAACTCACATGTACACTGCTTTTAACATGCAGCAGCGGTCTTCAGAAGCCGTGAAATGATTACGAAGTACAAGGTCTCCGGGCAGTTCTGTCTTACCTGGAACAAAATAATGAAATGTTACAAAAGTGGCAGAATACATAATCGGAAACACAAATGGTTCAAATGGCTCTGAGCACTATGGGACTTAACATCTGAGGTCATCAGTCCCCTAGAATTAGAACTACTTAAACCTAACTACTTAAACCTAACTAACCTAACTAACATCACACACATCCATGCCCGAGGCAGGATTCGAACCTGCGACCGTAGCGGTCGCGCGGTTCCAGACTGAAACGCCTAGTGCCAGAACATTATGATCACCGGCCTACTAACGATATAAACCCATCAAGGCGATAGCAGTGTCAACCGGCGAGGAATGGTTGCTAGTACGCACGGCGCATGTAGTAAAAATGAGCGTGCTGTGCGGTAGGGGCGCGCGATCTATGTGAGTTTGGCCGAGGGCAGACTGTGATAGCCCGGAGGCTCGGCACGAGCATTTCGGAAACTGTATCACTTGTCGGGTGTTCGAGGAAGTCTGCGGTGTCTTCAACACATGGCGAATCCAAGGGGAAACCACGCCCAGACGTCGTGGCGTCGGACGTCGTAGGCTGGGCAGAGTGATAAAACAGGACAGGCGGCGAACTGTGACGGAACTAACATCATGCTCGGCAGAGTGAAAGTGTGTCTGAACACACAGAGCACCGTACACTACTAACGATGGGCCTTCGCAGCCGACCAATGCATGCGCCAATGTGAACACCATAACATAGGCACGTGATCATTGGTATTGGGCGTTGGCGCATTGGCAGAGCGTTGCATGGTCTGATGAATCCCGATACCTTCTTCACCATGTCGATGGAAGGACGCGTATACGTCATCCTCCAGAGGAACAGCTCCTAGACACCCGTACTGCGGGACGGAGACAAGCTGGCGGCGGCTCCGTTATGCTCTGGGGAATATTCACGTGGGCATCCATCAGTCCAGTGGAGCTCGTGTAAGGAAGGCACCATGACGGCCAAAGAGCTTCCTACACTGGTTGCAGATACATACACCCCTTCATGACAATCATATTTCCCGACGGCAGGGCATTTTTCAACAAGATAATGCGCCATGTCACAAGGCCAGGAGCGTGATGGAGTGGTTGGAGGGATACAGTGGCGAGTTCCAACTGATGTGCTGGGTCCCCAACTCGCCAGATCTGATCCCGATCGAACACATCTGTATGTGATTTGAACGTGACGCCAGAGGTCATCGCCCCTCTCCCCGGAATTTACGGGAATTAGGTGTCTTTTGTACGCAGATGTGGTGCCAACTCCCTCCAGCGACCTATTAAGGCCTCATTGCTTCCATGCCAAAGGTGGACATACCAGCTATTAGGTAGGTGGTCATAATGTTCTGGCTGATCAGAATACGTAACACTCAAAACACACATCTTTCATACGCTATATTAACTGGGAGCTTTAACCATATTCCTAGCAAATACTCTCACAGTTGTACTATTGCACTCCATGTGCGATGAATTTCAGAACTTGGCTACGATATTGATTTTTCAGTTGACCATTAGCACGTACTTCAGCATCCAGTGACCCGCCTACGCGCTCAAATAAATATTGATTGTAACTGCCCAACGCAACAGTTACTTACTCAGGCACTTCGAAAGGCCAAATACTATGAGTTGTGGGTATACCCACTTACTTGAAATCAGTGATGTACTTCTCAAAAGCTGAAAAGAGTTGTTGCGTTTGAGAACTGGAGCAAAAAACTAGCTGAGCACAGCACCTATAGCCAACGAAATTCGAAAAGCACCTTAGGACACTAACTGTAACTCGAACCGTTATAAGTTACAATCCGTACAAAGAATTAGTTTTGTACACCTCCCCCACCCCCCACCCCCACCCCGGTTCAATTCCATTAAGGGTATTTTCATAGGAAAAAGTTTCCACGAATGTCTATATAAGACAGCAACACTGTTGACCTTTCTTCGTAATACTACCACGTCACATTTCAGCTGTTATCCGTCGGTACAGCCTCCTTGACTGGACAGTTAAAACAAAAAATAACGGCGAAGCAGAGGTCTCTTAAGCCAATAAACACAGCAAAAAAGTATATAAATGAACACGCAGCAATGCCAACAGGCATTGTCAGTAGAAATTCGTGCGCCTATAGAAAGATCGATGAGCGAAACATACAACTACTGCCACCGTCATACCGTAGCAAAAGATCTTGCCCACAACCCCAGAAAGTCCTGGTACTACGTAAAATTGCTAAGCGGATCGAAGGCTTCGATTCACTCACTCGTAGACCAGTCCGGTATGCAAACAGAAGATAGCAAAAGGAAAACTGAAATTTTAAATTTTGCGCTGAGAATAGAAATCATTCACGCAGGAAGCTCGTGTGACATACTATCATTTGATTGCCGCACAACCTCCATTATTGAGGACCTAGAAATAGGCGTCCCTGGCACTGAAAAACGGCTGAAAGATTTGAAAACCAATAGGAGGAATCCCAATTCGATTTTACAAAGAATACTCCACGGCACTGGCCCCCTACCTAGCTTGCACTTATCGTGAATCTCTCGCCCAGTACAAAGTCCCATGCGACTGGAAAAAAGCGCAGGTGATTCCAGTATATAAGTAGGGTAAAAGAACGAACCCGCAAAATTACAGACCAATATCTGTAACTTCTGTCTGCTGCGGAATCCTTGACCATATTCTCAGTTCACATATAATAAAGTTCCTAGAGACAGAAAAGCTTCTGTCCACAAAACAGCACGGGTTCAGAAAGCGTCGCTCGTGCGAAACTCAACTTGCACTTTTCTCGCACGATATCCTGCGAACCATGGATGAAGGGCAGCAGGTAGATTCCATACTCCTATATTTCCATAATGTGACACTGCAGACTGTTAACGAGGATCAGAGCACACGGAACAGATTCTCCGATATTTGAGTGGCTCGAAGATTTCTTAAGCAATAGAACACAGTAAGTTTTCCTCCACTGCGAGTGTTCATCAGAGACAAGGGTATCGTCAGGAGCGGCCTACGATGTGTGACAGCATCGCCCTTCTCCTCTGTATGCATAAACAATCTGATGGAGAGCCTGAGCAGCGATCTGCGACTGTTTGCTGACAACGCTGCAGTCCACGGGAAAGTGTCGCCGTGGAGTGTCCGTCGGAAGTTACAGGGTGGCTTCTAACAGTTTGCTCTAAATATGGAAAAATGTAAATGAACGAAGATTAAGAGGAATATTCGAATACAGTGGAAGTAGTATTCTGCTTGACACTGTCAAGTCGACACCTGGAGTACTGCTGGAGTGTCTGGGATCCCTACCATGACGGATTAAGGAAAGACATCGAAGCAATTCGAAGCGTGCTGCTAGATTTGTCATCGGTAGGTTAAATCAAGAAACGAGTATCACGGAAATGATAGCCGGCCGCGGTGATCTAGCGGTTCTAGGCGCTCAGTCCGGAACCGCGCGACTGCTACGGTCGCAGGTTCGAATCCTGCCTCGGGCATGGATGTGTGTGATGTCCTTAGGTTAGTTAGGTTTAAGTAGTTCTAAGTTCTAGGGGACTGATGACCACAGACGTTAAGTCCCATAGTGCTCAGAGCCATTTTTGAACGGAAATGATACAAGAACTTGAATGGGAATCCCTAGACCGAAGAAGACGTGATTTCCTTGAAACACTATTGAAGAAGTTTAGAGAGGCTGCATTTGCGATGGACTGCAAGACGATCCTACTGCCAGAAATACGTATCTCGCTTAAGAACCGCGAAGAGAAGATAAAACACCACTCGTACGAAAGCATATAGACAGTAGTTTTCCCTCGCTCCATTTGCAAGTGGGTCAGGAAACGAAATGACTAGCAGCAGTATAAGGTACCCTCCGCCACGCACCGTACGAACACTTGTGGAGTACTTATGTGGATGTAGACCTACAGAACTGCAAAACCGACAATAGCGTTTTAGTAAGTATTGGTGTTATCCTCAAATATGTTCTTTTGAATCCATAACTAACGTAATATTGTAACTATCGCACAGATACACAAATCAAATGCAACAGAACTATCATGCAACTGTGCATGCCTCATAATAGCTTAGCTTCACGAACATACCGTTCCCCAGGTACTCCGCTAAGTTAAGCTGATGGCGTCAGACGCGCTGCCGAACTACAGAGCGATTAAATTAACGAGCTTAAAATGTGCTTTTCTGGGAGCCTCAGCCTCCCGCATTACACAGGCGCCACCGCTGCCTGGCACGATCGTCGGAGTCCCGGTGCCTGTTCAGGCGAAGAGACGAGAGCGAACTAAAACTGCAGAGTATCTCCAAACCTGCCGCCGTTCGCAAAAGAGTCAAGCTTCCTCGCGAACCTTGTCTCTTACTAACAGTTTCGCCGCAAACAACATTTACGATATCCCCGTACCATGCCGTTAATAGCACTGTAAAGAGAAACGCACGTACCTACACAGAACAAGCAAGAGCTAAGAGATAGTGTTCAACATTTAGAGCGCTAAACTGTGCGGTCATCGGAGCCATTGCATGAAATAGAGACAAGGTTGATTAAACTCTATTAAAACGAAAATAATTTCTAAAACCACGCTGTGTAAATAAACACAGCACAATAAACGAGAATATAAAGTAGAATACCGACATATAGAGAGTCATAAAGACACACTAGAATAACAGCATATAAAATTAAATTATACACGGTGCGGCGCGAGAAATTACTTATTTTAAAAAATCATATAACAGGATGTATTGAGATATCAATTCTCTTTTCTTTAAACAGAGGTACATTTAAAGTTTCATTTCATTAGTTTTTGAAAATGATATCTTGAAGGCGGCCTCCGTTCTGCTCAATGCATTTGGAGAGTCGCAATCGTAAAATTTAGGTGCACTTTGCACAGCATCTCTCTATGTTGGCAACAGCAGTGCCGATGTTGTTCCACAGTTCACCCAGAGACAGTGGACAACTGGTACGTACCAAAGATTTAAAACAGCCCCATCAGAAAAATTCGCAGGGGCCTAAATCTCGCCAGAGTGATGGCCACTGAAGATCGCCTCCTCAAAGGGATGAGACAGTCGGGGGAAGTGTTCGCGCAGGAGTGTCATTGACATTCGTGCCGTGTGAGCCGTGGCGCCGTCTTATTGGAACCAGACATCCCGCACGTCTATTTCTTCATGCTGCTCGGGAAGAGAAAACTACTCAAACATCTGGACATAACGCTCAGCAGTGACCGCAACTGCTCTATCGTTCTCTTCGAAAAACCATGGGCCACGGGCCAATAACGCTGATTTCGGATAATGCACACCAAACCGTCATGCGTTCTGTATGTAGCGGCTGCTCATGAAGGCCTCGAGGGTTCATATCACTCCATTACTGCATATTTTGTTTATTCACACATACAGACCCTGTGAGAGATTCATCTTTGCCCTCAGGTAGTCAAATAAAACGCAATTAAAATATGCTGCATCGACATCCGTTACCCGCATCTTCGACAAAGGTGGGCGAGTTCATTTCCCTAATCTCTGTGTGCCCTGGAAACCAGCAAGAAATGATTCCCTCCTTCTATATTTGCAATATCTTGCACCGTCCTACCCACTGGGTCCATCTAACAGCAAGAACGGCGCTTTGGGACTTAGAAATAGCATCAAATAAAAAAAAAAAAATGATGTCGATAGCCGAAGTTGCTAACTCATGTCTGTGCCGTGGCACTTGGCTCACATGGAGTCAGATTCTGGTCCCGGGTTCCCGGGTTCGATTCCCGGCGGAGTCAGGGATTTTCTCTGCCTCGTGATGACTGGGTGTTGTGTGCTGTCCTTAGGTTAGTTAGGTTTAAGTAGTTCTAAGTTCTAGGGGACTGATGACCATAGATGTTAAGTCCCATAGTGCTCAGAACCATTCGAACCAGATTCTGGTACCGGAAAATTTGACCAGTGATGTGAGAAGAAACGGCGGCGTTTTATTCCGGATCACAACATTTTACCTCAAAGGTTCGGACCGAATTCCAAAACCTCTCCACAGTGTCTCACGCAGTTAGGGCACGTTACGTAGCTGGTAGCGATATGTCTGTCGAATGAGAGCGTTAAGCTTGGCGACCCCCTTGGTGCTATCCGCTAGAAGCAGATTACGTGCCAGTACTGACCTTCAACCTCTCTCTTTTCTCATCTTAAAAAAAAGTTAACTCGGCACTGTATCATAGACTACTCATCACATTCACGTAGATAAGACACTTCGATTTAAGATTCTTGACAAGCAGCCGCCCAAATGACGTCGGTTACACAGGCACACGAGGAGAAAAATAGACGCTCGCTGTATTTGCCCATGGCCTGCGGAAACATCCGGACAGTGTGACCGTAGATCATTCAGCAATTACTGATGCCCTGCTTGCTTGGAATGTCCTCTGTATGCAAGTACCGCCATGTAGACAGTTATGATGGTTCCTCTTAACGCAACAACAGAGACGCTGCACAGTTTCCATGATCGGTCATTGCGATCCCACGCCGAACGGCAGGAGGCAGTCTTGCTTTCGTCTTTGGTGTAATCACCAACGTATCCACGTCTGGGGGCAACGTGACAGCCCCAGCATGAACGGTATCAGGCTGCATGTCACAGATCTATATGGCACGGGGTTATGACATAGTCACAGAGTGTGAGGTTGCGCAATTTCTGATCAATCTTTTTACCCTGAACGTTTCTCTCTCTTATAGTAGCAAGAACGTGGAACACAAATGTTCTCCTCATCTTCATAGGGACTATTAAACGTTGCTGCTCATGAAGTCCATGGCGCAGTGGTATATCTTCTGACCAATTCGGAAGATAGGAGGATACGAACCGAAGGTCAAGAAATCTAAATCCGAAACATCTACCGAAGCTGTAGTTTAAATCTTCCGCCCAGGTAAAGGCCAGAAGACTGCTACGGGCTTAAGAAATACAGATACAAATTATGAGTTGTGTATCTATCCCGCGAGCCGAGGCTGGCGGTCTTAACTCGTTCAGCTAGGTGTGTAAAGGATAACGAGGATGGCCTCTGAACTAGGGCAGGAAATACAGTTACGTTTCACGGCGCTACGAGCCACGATGTGCAGTCAGCTGTGCCAGTTGTCAGAGATCATTCAGTGGTAAAACGTAACTGGACAGATAAGAGTATTCGTACAACAGTCTGCGCCACACTACATCCGCGACCATGGCCAACAGAGAATATCTGGTCTCAGCTAAAGCGTGGGGCCAATGCAGCGGAACGTTGCCACAGGGGTTCCCAGAGAAAGGCAGAGCTTTCTCCTTCGTACAGCAGCCGTCTCAAGAGGAGAAGCAAATACAGGTTTCGGAGTGGCCCGAACTTTCGTCTCACGGTGGCATACCATACCTCTGACGTTGTCGAAAGCACCATCTGCATCCAAAAGACGTTGGTGATACCACTGACACATACATAATACACACATCAAAAAAAGTTTTGCATCATCCCGGTCCCCAGAACTCCTGAAGATAAACGTTGACTGTGGATATTGTATCACAGACACAGTCCCTTTGACTGTTCAGAGATGTCACTAAGCCCGCCCAAAGATTTAAACAACCATGCATGAGCAATGCCTATAAGACGGAGGGGTTCCGACAGCCGATCAGTTTCAGTCATTTCACCAGGAAGGAGGTACACGGCTCGTGTTGTCTGTATTCAACCATGCCTAGACGGTCAATACCGCGGTTCCATCGCGTCCGAAATGTTACTTTGTGCCAAGAAGGGCTCCCAACAAGGGAAGGGTCCAGGCGTCTCGGAGTGAACCAAAGCGATGTTGTTCGGACATGGAGGAGAATGAAGGAGACAGGAACTGTCGATGACATGCCTCGCTCAGGCCGTCCAAGGCCTAATGTTGCACTGAATGACCACTATCTACGGGTTATGGCTCAGAGTAACCCTGCAGCAACGCCATGATGTTGAATAATGCTTTTCGTGGAGCCACAGGACGTCGTGCTACGACTCAAACTGAGCACAATAGGCTGCATGATGCGCAACTTCACTCCCGACTTCCATGGCGGCGTCCATCTTTGCAACCACGACATCATGCAGCGCGGTACAGATGGGCCCAACAACATGCCGAATGGACCGCCCAGGATTGGCATCACGTTCTCTTCACCGATGAGTGTCGCATATGCCTTCAACCAGACAAACGTCGGAGACATGTTTGGAGGCAACCCGGTCAGGCTGAACGCCTTAGACACACTGTCCACCGCAAGGTGGTTCTCTGCTGTTTTGAGGTGGCATTATGTGGGGCCGACGTACGCCGCTGGTGGTCATGGAAGGCGCCGTAACGGCTGTACGATACGTGAATGCCTTCCTCCGACCGATAGTGCAACCATATCGGCAGAATATTGGCGAGGCATTCGTCTTCACGGACGACAATTCGCGCCCCCATCGTGCACATCTTGTAAATGACTTCGCTCGACTAGAGTGGCCACCATGTTCTTCAGACATGCACCCTATCGAACATGCCTGGGATAGATGGTAAAGCGCTGTTTACGAACGACGTGACCCACCAACATGAGGGACCCACGTCGAATCGCTGTTGAGGAGTGAGATAATCTAGAGAAACAGTGCCTTGATGAACTTGTGGATAGTACGCCACGACGACTACAGGCATGCATCAATGCAAGAAGAAGTGCTACTGGGTATTTAGAGGTACCGGTGTGTACAGCAATCTGCACCACCACCTCTGAAGGTCTCGCTGTGTGGTGGTACAACATGCAATGTGTGGTTTTCATGAGCAATAAAAAGGGCGGAAATGAGGTTTATGTTGATCTCTATTCCAATTTTCTGTAGAGGTTCCGGAACTCTCGGAACCGAGGTGATGCAAAAAAAATTTTGATGTGTGTATGGGAAGTGTAATCTTATAATAGAACATACACCGGGTGATCCAGAACTCCACCCAAAAATTGTCAGCGGTTGTTTTGGTTTCAGAGACCCACGTCTCTGGTGGTTCCTTACAGAGTTATTGCATTTCGTTTGGTTTCTTGCCCCGACTCGTTTTGCATCTGTATTGCACAACAGTGCAAGTGCCGACGGCATGTGCTGTGTCTGTTTTTCCACTCGTTTACAGTACATGCTGTGTAAACAACGATGCCGTGTTTAACCCGCAAGCCTCGAGTTTGCATTCAGTACTGTTCGGTTATGTCAAGGATTTTGTTTTCCGGCACTATTGGTTGTGCATTAACAGTGACACACACCTGTACTATGGATACGTTCACTGAACAAGAGTTGGCCGATATGCAGCTCGTTATGGGTTCGCTGAATTCAGTGGATGCGCTGCACAATGGCACAATGCTGAACTGTTCCCGCACTGATGGCAACCACAAACAGTACTTTGCAGCTGAGGGTTTTTGCATTACTCTGTGTTGTATGTTGTACGTTTTGTTACTGCATATTACAGGTTTCTTCACTGTTGTAAAGACATTTCCATAGAAACCAGGATGAATGCTGTAACAAACCGAATAAATCATAATTACATTACTACCCTGTAAAGAGCCGTCGGAGACCGTGGATCTAGAAGGTATGTCCGAACAACGTCTGAAAGTTTGTCAGTGGAGCTCTCGTTCACCCTGTGTAATTATACAGGGTATACCAGGAGGAACAGTCAGCATTCAGGGACAGGAAAGTTAACTCGAAGCAAAAAGTCTTGTAAACAGGGGGTCTAAAACGAATACCGAAAGAGCTACGAACACTTGTTCAGCATAAGAGATGTGTTTCACAGTAGCGAAGATGAACAAGTGCTCAGAGCACTTAATGTACGTACTTTACAGCCCATGTTTACTGGACTTCTTTTCTTCTTTTGGTCCATACGACCACCTCTCTACATATGGTAAGCAAGGAGGTTGCAGCAGAAGAGACTTGTTTCGTAGTATCGAAGATGCAGTAGTGCTCATAGTTGTTAATGTACGCGTTTTAGTGCCGACGTTTACTAGACTTTTCTGACTCGGATGACCGTTCTTGTACACTATCATTCCTCCTGTAATACCTTGTATAACTACTTTCACATAACTGACACAGTGCACAAACGAAACATACAAAGTATTAAAGCATGTGCCCTGATGCGCGGAATATAAGATCAATACAACTGGGTTGATGAAAGACTGATGGTGTCATATAGATGGTTGGTTCAAATGGCTCTGAGCACTATGGGACTAAACTTCTAAGGTCATCAGTCTCCTAGAACTTAGAACTACTTAAACCTAACTAACCTAAGGACATCACACACACCCATGACCAAGGCAGATTTCGAACCTGCGACCGTAGCGGTCGCGCGGTTCCAGACTGTAGCGCCTTTAACCGCTTAGCCACCCCGGCCGGCTCATATAGATGAAAGGGTGTATTTCTGCACAGAACACGTAACTGCGACTACGATCCACATCCGTATCGATATATGTATCAATATTCTGCAGATCACTTTACGTGACTCTTATCGTCTCTGATTTTTCCAATGTCATCATTTCGCTCGATGTATGTGCGAGGAAACAATATGCCTGACTCTTGTTGGAACGTACGCTCTCGGAAATTTAACAGTGATGTACAACGTTTCGTTGCTTCTGCCACTGGGCTTTGGTGAACATCTCCGTATCGCTCTCGTGCTTTTTAAACGATGCGACTAAAAGCCGCCCCTTTTCATTGTATCTCCTCTATCTTCTGTATTAATCCAACTTGATAAAGGTCTCAGACTGAAAAACAATGCCCGATAATCGGTTGAACAATTATTTTGTAAGTCACTGATTCCGTGAACGAGTTAAACTTCCCCAGGAGTCTTCTAAACACCGCAGGCTGTCATCGACTTTCTATAAACTATTTTTATGCCATCATTCCATTTTAGGTAACTCTAGACGTCTGCTCCTAAACATTTCCTTGTTGGTACTGTTCCCGATTACATGGACTGGTTATCCACCGCATCATTTATATGCGAAGGTCTGTGAATGAAATAGTGGCAACATAGTCCAAACACTCGCCCAGATCGCGCATGCGCAAGTAGGATATGGGAACGGTAAGGTGGCGCTGTGGATCACGTTTAGAGTGCTTCTGAGGGCCATCCAGTTGGAAGTGTTGTTGCTGTGTGGCGTTGAAGCTTTCAAAAGGTGATGAACATTCGTGGATTAATTATTAGAGGCGTTCAAAAAGAAACGAGTCGGAGGCATAATTACAGAAATCAGTAACTGTATATTAGAAGTATTGACCTTGGCTGTTGAGACACTTGTCCCACTGTGACACAAGGCGGTGAATGGCTGTCTCACAACAATTCCGGGGCTGCAATGTGAACCATTTCCGTACGTACAGCTGGACGAACATACTTCAACATCTGTCAATTTCGTTCCGTTAAGAACCACATGCTGTGTTCTAGCACGCTAGAATTCACAGGCCTAACCCACACTCGGCAACCGCGTATTCTGTCCAGTTAAGGAGAGTGCGGAACAGTGTCGAATGCTTTCCGGAAGTGAAGGAGCACGGTATCAATTCGAGCGCCGTTATCTACGGCACTCCGGGTATTACGGACGAACGGAGCGAGCCGAGCTTCATATAATCTCTGTTCACGAAACACATCCTGACTGCTATACAGGGCACTTCGCTCTGCAAATACGCCAACGTAAAACGTGTTCCATATTTGTACAACAGACTGATGTCACCGATATGGGCCTGTAATTGTGTGCATCTAACCGACAACACTCCTTGAAAAAGGAAGTGATCAGCGCTCTTTACAAACCGCTTGATCAATCCAAAGTATGGTGCCGATAAGTGAGGTTTTAATTCACGTATGTACATCCCGATATATGTTTCCGGTTGTTTCTCTAAATTAGTTGAAATTAATTCTACAGTGCTTCCTTCGACAAGGTTACAGTCAGTTTCCTTACCTGTTCTTGCTTCAATTAAACAGTGGTTCGTCGTTAATGGGGAAATGATAATTCCAGCCTTTACTCCCACTCAGCGTGCGATCTCATATAAAAATATTCTCACATAGGAATATAATTTACAAAGAAAATAGGCAAGG
Source organism: Schistocerca americana (assembly GCF_021461395.2). Taxonomy (NCBI): domain Eukaryota; kingdom Metazoa; phylum Arthropoda; class Insecta; order Orthoptera; family Acrididae; genus Schistocerca; species Schistocerca americana. The sequence continues at coordinate 388,719,661 of NC_060119.1, read as the reverse complement.
CTGTTGCTTTCCGGGAAGGTTAACGGGACATATTTACAAGCCTTGGACACGGAAATATTAGGCTGGTGCATAAGTTGGTAGCGTTTTTGTTTTGCATGTTGGTATTCCTGTTGTTAAAGGTTATTTATCAACTGTCATTTTTTAGTTGCAGTTCATGGTTGCTGTCTGAGTTAACACATTGTCATTTGGAGATAATTAGTGGAGCTGTGGACGATAGAAAATGGAGTGCCAAGTGGAGAAACTGGAGAGTTTTCGACAGACTCTTCTGTTTGAGTTCACTAGACGGGTCACACCAGAGGCGGCGGCCACAAACATTCACCCCGTTTATGGGGATATGCCGTTGGATAGAGCACGGCAAGAAAATGGCTTGCTCGTTTTAAGGAGGAGCGTTTTGACATTAGTGACTCTCCGCGCTCAGGAAGACCTTCGGGGTTACACGGAGATCTTTTAAAGGCATCACTCCACTGTGATGCACGTCAGTGTACTCGAAAACTGGCAAATGTGATGAACTGTAATCATTCCACCATCGTGCGACATTCACACGCAATGGGGAAGGTTCAAAAATTGGGTGTATTGGTACCGATGCTATAAGCGAAAATCACAAAAATCAGCGGGTGCCCATGTGCGCATTTCTGCTAGCTCGTCATCAATCGGGTCGTGAACAACACCGATCAGTCCTATCCTGTATCGTTATTCGTGACGAGAAATGCTGTCTTTATGCTAAAATAACGAAAAAAAGGATTGGTTGAGCCCAAACAAAGCAGCAACTTCCCGTACAAAGACCTGTGCGTCTCCACAAAAGATAATGTTATGCATCTGGTGGAAAAGCGACCGTGTGGTGTACTGCGAATTGCTTCCCCGAGATGTAACCATTACTGCTGACATTTATTACCAACGAATGAGATGCGCTACGGTCGCAGGTTCGAATCCTGCCTCGGGCATGGATGTGTGAGATGTCCTTAGGTTAGTTAGGTTTAAGTAGTTCTAAGTTCTAGGGGACTGATGACCTCAGATGTCAAGTTCCATAGTGCTCAGAGCCATTTGAACCATTGTATTGCAGACTCAATGTAAGAGCAACCACTAGGAAGACTGCGCGAAGTGATGCCATTCCTTGATAACGCTCGCCCACATTCTGCTAGACCGACCAAAAACAGTAAACAGGAATTGGGGTGGGAAGTCATTCCGCACCAACCTCATTCACCTGATCTTGCGCCCTCAGATTTTCGCCTTCTCCTTTCGCTATTAGACAATTTACAAAGAACTTCACTATCGGATAAAAATGCGCCCCGAAAATGGCTGAACAAGCTTTTCGCCTCAAAACCAAATGATTTCTACAGTCGCGGAATGGAAAAGTTATCCCAGCGTTGGCAGACTGTTGTAAATAGTGAAAGAGAATATATTATTGATGAATAAAGGCTCTGTTACGTGTATCTGTTGTGTTTATTAAACTTATACAAGAACGCTAAAGTACTTATGCAAAACCCTATAGTAACAGCAATTGCTGCTACTCATTAAATAATAACGCAACGGATTACGATCGTTGAATAAAGAATGTCTATTTCAGAGCATGGCGATTTGGCAGAGTGTCGATTTTCGTACATGCAATGACGATCCCCGTCAATTATGGCTTAAGTCAGTTGGAGTGGGATTGCCACAATTATGTTCAGCCCAACAGTTCAAGTTTCCTCCGACATTTATGATGTTACAATTTTTAAACCGTAAGTAGGGAAAAATAGAATTTAGCTGATCATAGATGGACTCGACAACTGGTGGACAAGTATGAGCTCTTTGTCTGATACGCCTCAGCTGCGGATTTGAAACGGTCACGGCATTATCGTTAGTTCTGGAGAAAAAGCTAAAAGGCCATGACCCGAGTTACAGCTTCGCCTGTCGAAACGAGACACGATTTATCTTGTCTCAGTACTAACTGTGCTTGCAAAGGGGAAAAAATGCATTGTTCCCGTGGCAAGGTCTCGTTGAATGGCCTTGCTTTTTGCCTTTCTCCGGCCTTATTGTGCGATGTGACATACTTATAACATCGCACTGTTGGTGCCGTAATTCATACATGCTCAGTGTTCAAAATGGTTCAAATGGCTCTGAGCACTATGGGACTTAACATCTGAGGTCATCAGCCCCCTAGAACTTAGAACTACTTAAACCTAACTAACCTAAGGACACCACACACACCCATGCCCGAGGCAGGATTCGAACCTGCGACCGTAGCGATAGCGCGGTTCCAGACTGTAGCGCCTAGAACCGCTCGGCCACCCCGGCCAGCTGGATGACGTGTCGTCATCAAAAATGGTAACGTTGGAAATGCTGCAGAAAAGTGTATATAACTGATCTTATACTCATTGTACACAAATGACTCATCCCACAGTGCGAATAGCATATTCAGATTGTTGGAGAAGCGGTTGGGTACCTATAAATATTCGCATCAAGAACTGTAGACACATTCTGAAAGAGTTACAGATAATATCAACCTGGTGTGATAAACGACATTTTATTTTAAGTGTATATGAAGAAAGGATAACGCTCATGATTAGGGAACAAATCTGGTAGCTTTTCAAGTCAGCGTCAGTGGCAAACTTCTGTGCTCAGTTACACAGATAAAAATCTAGGTAAAATGCATCGCTGGTGGGAACCTGGTGCAAATGGTGACTCCATATTCTGGCGCAGAATTAGGCCTACAAATATCTAAGGGCTACTGAAAATAATTTATAAGTCGAAACCAGTTTAGCAGTTAAATAATTTAGTAGAGCAATTGACGGCAAAACGTTTTTCTTTTAAAAAGGAAAAAAAGTAATATACTCGCTGCTGCTCTCAACCAATAACATGGCAAATACGAACAATATTAAGTCGGAGGAAAACATAAGAAGTCTGTTACAGAGAAGTATAATGAGTCATTTAGATATCTCGGAGTAATTCTGGGGAAAAGATAATTCTGATGGAAGGAAATCGCAAACGCTTCTGCGAGCTAGTCTCGATTTCTGCTACTGTTTGGAATCGTTACTACGTCGGGTAAAACGAGAGACCCAAGGAATTCAGAGACTTGCTGCTATATTTGTAACCGGACGATTCATAGGAAGATTTTGGTTTGATGTCCCGACGACGTTATTAGAGCCGAAGCATAAGCTCGTACAGGGTAACGATCGAGAATGAAATCGTCTCCAGAATGAGATTTTCACTCTGCAGCGGAGTGTGCGCTGATATGAAACTTCCTGGCAGATTAAAACTGTGTGCCGGACCGAGACTCGAACTCGGGACCTTTGCCTTTCGCGGGTAAGTGCTCTACCAACTGAGCTACCCAAGGACGACTCACGCCCCGTCCTCACAGCTTTGCTTCTGTCAGTACCTCGTCTCCTACCTTCCAAACTTTACAGAAGCTCTCCTGCGAAACTTGCAGAACTAGCACTCCTCAAAGAAAGGTACGCAGGAGAGCTTCTGTAAAGTTTGGAAGGTGGGAGACGAGGTACTGGCAGAAGCAAAGCTGTGAGGACGGGGCGTGAGTCGAGCTTCGGTAGCTCAGTTGGTAGAGCACTTGCCCGCGAAATGCAAAGGTCCCGAGTTCGAGTCTCAGTCCGGCACACAGTTTTAACCTGCCAGGAAGTTTCAATGAAATCGTCTATTTCCTTTACAAAGAAATCATCCCAAATCCGCCTTAACAGATTTAGGGAAACCACGGAAATCTTATGCAGGATACCTGGACGGATATTTGGACACTAGTTCTCCCGATTCGTTCACTTAAAGATCCTTCATGAGAACCATTACAAGAAAGACTGTCTTTGTAGAATTAAAGAAGATATCTCCGTAAAACTATTTTTATTGCCTCCGTACCGTATCTCGGGGAAGCTCCTAAACGATGTTGAGTAGCGCATGAAGACACAAAGAAAGTAATTTTACCCACGTTCCATTTGCTAGTGGACAGGACAAGGAGGGAAAATTAGGAGCGAAGTATCCTGTATCACGAATTATACAGTTTATAACGGGATATTCATGCAGATTCGTAACACTGGAAATACACTGCATGACAAACTGAAGCACCCAGAAGACGTGGTCGGATTTGAATATTGCATCGTAAACGTACACACCATCGTAAATAATGTGAATGGTCAGAATTGCAATTCTCTGTGACAGGTAGAACGGCCACTAGGGTACATTAGTGCAGTTTTTGTGTAGACCTGTTACTGTTTCTGGTTACATAAGTGTCAGATGTTGCGTGATCACTGTGAAGGGCACGGAAATGCCGCGTACTCGTACGAGACAGCTTTGTCGGCACCTTGCGTAGTTCGAAAGAGGCCTCATTTTGGGTCTCCATTTGGTCGGCTGGTCGAATCGTGTAATATCCAGATGGTCGAATCGTGTTGTATCCAGACTTGTGGGTCATTAGGATGGGACAGTGACCCGATGTTGGACTGCATGGCAACGTGAGGGGAGACATACTCATCGTCAAGGTTCGGGTAGACACCGAACACGTCTGATCACTACAAAGGAGGATCGATATCTCGTGAACGAAGCACACTATCATTCCTTTACATCTGAGCCTGTCATCCTAGACCAAGTAATGCACTCCCTGCAAGGGTGTGTGTCGTCGCAAACAACTCGTCGGAAACTAGCTGCATCCGAATTGGGAATTACCGTCTCATGCGTAGGTTGCAGTAAAAAACACAACAGAAAGGGCTGCGTTTGTAGTTATTCCGTGACAGTGAAGTACAGCAGTCCGTGCTGATGAATGGTGTCGCATTGTGTCCGGGGATGAATGCGCCTCTGCACTATCCCAGATGATCATCGTCGAGGGAATATGGCGACAGTTTGAGGAGAGATGCCATTCTTGCAAAGTGTTGCAGAGGCACAGCGGTGTTACTTCTGGGCCACGGCGTGGGAAGCCATCGCATATGACTTCAGGTCACGGATGGTATTGATCCAGCAAACTCCGACGGCGTAATGGTACGTCTCGGACGTCTTGCACCCTCATATGCTACCTCTCATGCATGGTGCCTTGTTTCAACAGGACAATGCTCGTCCACACACGACACATGCCTCTATGACCTTTCTGCATGACGTTGAGGTACTCTCGTGGCCAGCAAGAGCCCCAGACGTGTCCTCGATAGAACAAGTGAGGGATAAATTTGGATGTCAACTCCGTGTTGGTATCGAGGTTATCGAGAACCAGTTGCAACACTTTTAGACCAGTTTGCCTCAAGAGAGGATAAAAAAATGGTTCAAATGGCTCTGAGCACTATGGGACTTAACATCTATGGTCATCAGTCCCCTAGAACTACTTAAACCTAACTAACCTAAGGACATCACACAACACCCAGTCATCCAAGAGAGGATACAACGGCTTTATGACATTGTTGCCAACTGAATTAGTCAATGAATCCAGGCGAGAGGGGATGCAAAGTGACACTCATTAAGTGCACTACTTCTGCCAAGTTCTTTGTAACTGGGTCTCGATTTTGTATTCATTGAAATATTATCATACACTCTCTCAACCTGTGAAGTATCATATCGTTTCCTCCTCCCCTTGTCAGCGTTTTTTTTTCCAGGCAGCGTGTTTATAATGGTAAGCTTGAAGCGTATCCCAGGGCTTCTCTTCTCCATGAAACACAAGCATCATATATTTTTAGGACGAGAACTGGACCAACTATATAATCTATAAAATCATGTTCCTTAAAGGCTAACAACTTTTCCTCCTGGTAACACTGTGTTCTCTCCCCACTACTGACCATCTACATCCAAATTTGTGAGGATGTCGACTTTCAAAAGTGAGCAATAATGATGACAATAATAAATAAGCACTGCTCACCCACATAGCTCTTCAACAAAATAGGCATTTTAACCAGTCCTTCACAATATCTATAGTCGGTCTTAAAATTCGTGTCAAGTAATCCACAATTTGAGGACAGTAACAGGATCTCTAGTTCTAATTAAAATTAAGAACAGATTTTTCACCTGTTTCGAGCAACACAGACGTCTGCACAATGAACGAGATTCAGATTTTTTCGTGATTTTTTTGGGAGATGGCCACTTTAAAGCCATTTCCCATCGCAGCGAAGTGCAGTGTGCTGTGGTGGCTGCCTGCAGGCAGTACTAGTCGCGACAACGCGCAACTCTGGACCTTAAAACGTGAAAGGCCAACTAATTTAAATTAAACTATGATCAACAAGCGACTTTGTCGCGACCATCGGCCCCTTTCTTTGGACGCTAGCTACGGCATAGTTACCAGCATTGAGAAGACATTGCCAATAATCACATGGAAAATATGCAGGGGGGTCTGGTGGCCTTCTGCGGAATTTTTTTAGAATTACGAGCCCGATTTAGGCCTTTAATAGGCGAACAGTGCATCTTGTTACGTCATCTGGTCAGAGGAACCGGAACAGTTTATAGACGAATTCCTTGACCTTGTGATGTCACTTGGTTCGAAAGCAGTTTCACTCCTATCCTCAAGCTGACACTCGCAGAACGAAAAGTTTTCGTCGTCACTCAGCAGAACCTATCGAAGGAAGCCGTGGTGATGAAATAACACGCAGACAGGTTCACTATGTACTCAGGAGGAAAATCATTACAATCTGTAAATCATTTTCACAGCATATGACTAAGGAAATGTAAACAGCAGTTTTTCCGGTTTTTTAAAAACAACAAATTGTAAAAGGTCTATTTCCGTATTTTTCAGCAACTTTCCTTACCCTCGTAATTAAGATTATAATCGGTAACAATTATTGACAATCCAAAATAGTTGGTAGTTCTGCTACAGCACAGCAAGAGCGGGCAGACGTTTAAAAACGCCGCAGAGTCAACAGACAGGCCGCCGCGCGCCGCTTAAGCCATCTCCCGTTCGGTAAACAACTCCCGCCACGCCTGGCTACTAAGCCTTATGAAAATATTTGACGACTGCCACTGTTTGTCTAACGCTGACAATGTAACGTTATAGATTCTGAATTTCATTCATCTGTATTGGCATTACAGTTTCCTCTAAGGCCTCGATGCTTTCCTACCCGCGTGCGGTACATGGACACAGAGTCATTCTTAGTCCCATCCTGTAAGTGATGACACTTTCTGTAGGACATGACCATCATGTTGCAGGACAATGCTCAAGCACGTACAGTGCAAGTTGTTACTTATTTGTTTGTCTGATGCACTCCCTTGACTTAAGCCCTCGTAGGTTCAACTCGATTTCTAAACTGAAGGAAATACTTCACGACATTCGCTTCAGAACTACTACAAATTTGTCGGGCAATAGGCCGCGCCGCTGGAACTGTCAACACGACTGGCACTGCTAAGAGTATCCTACGACTTCCACATCGCTTGTAAAGACAAGTTGACAGCGTAAATAAATAAATTAAAAAATCTTATAGCGATGTCAGCTCTACAGGCGCAAAATATTTGCGTAAATGTATTTTCTGAGTTCATTTAATTAGGAGCTACATAATTTAATGTGGGGGTGTCGGCTGGTAACGTCGCAAGTGCCCTAATTGAAGCCGAGTAAGTGAGGACGTCAAATAAGCTCACCGGACAAAAACTCCGTCGCCCCTAGAGAAATTATTACCGTGTAATTCCGCCCCAGGACTTCATAAACGGTTGAATTCGGTTACGAAGTGAGTCCACAAGGTTGGGCACGAACGTTTGATCCAGGTTAAGCCACTCGCTGAGGATTTGATCTTGTAATTCCGTCAAATTGTGGGGATGCTGATTTAGGCGTTTTACCCGCTGTTCCCACATACCCCACAGATTTTCTACACGGTTCAAGTCGGTTGATTTTGCAGGTCAATCGAAATGTAACAGGGTGGGGGAGCGTTCAGGAAACCAGTCACATATTCTTACAGCTCGATGAACTTTGCTGTTGTCTTTGTGTTTGCGTGAGCAATGGGCTCTTGCGATGTGACCCACTTCAAACGTTCATTGCATGAAATTCACGCCGCGCTGTTCTCTACCACTGAGTTGAACCTTCATTCACTGCCTGGAATAATTCCTGTTGGGTCTGAAGTGATTTTGATTCACAAGCCGGGAAACGCGTCTACGATACCTATCAGTCCTGATCTTTCTCCGACCACAATTCTGACGTCGTGTTTCGTGACAATGTGTGTTACACCACTCCTTGTAGACTCCTTGAACAGTCTGTCACGGAACATCAGCATATCCAGCAACTTCACACACCGTATGGCCGTGGGAAAGGCCAAACACGATTGCCCCTTTTCGGAACTCTGCTACATCCTTACATTTACCAATGTTTACATGGAATGTCCCCTCGAAAAATAAATGCGTCACTGATCGCCACTGCTTTATGCTCACGAGATACAGTGCGTGACTCGATCACTGCGCCTTCTCTAACAGCTGAAACATTAATTTGTACGAGCGCAATGGAGTGAAAAATTTTTGTCCAGATTAATGCCTCTACGACTACTTACAAGGGAAACTACCCCCCCTCCTCCCACCTCTCTGATTTAGTGATAAGTTGATCCATTGGATAGCCCATCAAAAACTGAACACTGATCAAGCATGAAAACAGGAAGAAGTGTACTGAACCGTGGAAAAAGGAAGTAAAACAGAAACAGTGTACTATGTAAATTTGATATGTACAATATCGAGCCACGTCGATGGACGTCGTGTCGTGGTTCCGTGGCCACGTTGTTGGACTGAGAAGTATTCAAATTTGTGTGTGTGTCGTGGCGTAATGTCAGCTTGCAACTGCGACGTGTCACGAAGGGACTTCCAGACGTACATATCTCCTATTTGTTCTACACAGGTACCATATGCTATGACTCTCGCATTTCGTTTTGCACGTTCTGACTCTTGAATTCCTTCATTGTAACGTATTTCACACCCATTTACTTCCATTTACTTGTTGTTCTCATTTTTGTGAGATGTCTATGCGGCATCTTGCCAGCTCTCATTATTCATCACATTTACTGCCACATAGACCTCTCATAGAAATGAAAACAACAAATAAAGGGGGGTGAACTATGCTACAACGAAGGAATTCAAGAGTCAAAACGTCCAAAACGAAACGCGCGAGGCATAGCATATGGTTACCTGTGTAGAACAAGTAGGAGGTAAGCCCGTCTGAAAATACCTAAGTCACACGTCGCAGTTGCAAACTGACATTACGCCACCGCGCATACACACTTTTGAATACAGCGAACAGACACGTCAACGACAGGACGGCAAGTTCTTAATTTTGGGGGAAAAAAAATAGGACCCAGTGAGATCTCCCCTTCGCAGTCCAACACCGTGACCACTGGACCTGCCCGCATCTCGTGGTCGTGCGGTAGCGTTCTCGCTTCCCACGCCCGGGTTCCCGGGTTCGATTCCCGGCGGGGTCAGGGATTTTCTCTGCCTCGTGATGGCTGGGTGTTGTGTGATGTCCTTAGGTTAGTTAGGTTTAAGTAGTTCTAAGTTCTAGGGGACTGATGACCATAGATGTTAAGTCCCATAGTGCTCAGAACCATTTGAACCACTGAACCACGACACGATGTCCATCAACGTTGCTCGGTATTGTACGTATCAAATTTACGCAGTACTCTGTTTCTGTTTTCCTTATTTTTCCCACGGTTCAGTACACCTTCTTCCTGTTTTCATGCTTGATCTGTGTTCAGTTTTTGACGGCCTATCCAATGGGCCAACTAACACTAAATCTGAGAGGGGTGAAATGGTGAGTTTCCCTTGTTAGTAGCTCTGTCAGCAAATCCTATCGTCATTCCACGTCGAGGCCCCTGGTCAGCGCACATAGTTTAAATGTTAGTATAATACAACGATTAGCAAAATCTCAACGTTTTGGTCAATTTGTAGTTAAGATGTGGCACTGATTCAAACTTGCAGGTATGACGTCAAGATTCGGCACTGCGCTCCCGTCTACAAGGAATGATGTAGAATTATCACATACTCCGCTTCTACAACTGTACGCTGTGCCACCTTATTGTACCTCATAACTATTGCTTACTGTTTAGCAAAGAAGGTATCTTCGTCAGGGTCCTATGTTCTTATTTAATTCGGGGACGAAGCGCGCTCAACTTCGTCGTATACACGTGCAGAACTCCTAACGCATTTCTTCCTTGCATGAAGGTGGGTAGGTGAAAAAGTACTCCAATTCCGAAGGATTAATTCTGCGGTGACTTTACGCGTGGAGATTGCTCTGAGGTATCACGAACCAAATTCATCATGAATCATGGAAGCTCATTTCACAATCTTCTCAATCTGTCTTCTGACAGGTACACAGTACTACATTTTCATAAAGTAATCAGTCTCGATCACAAAATATCTTATTCGTGGTAACCGATTTCAATCTTTGAAGATCATCATCAGACCATTAAGACTCTCCGTTAGCGATCTGCGGAGACGGCAAGCGAAACCAATCATATGCCAGCAGGCTCATTCGTCGACTGATACTTAATGGCCTGATGATGATTGGCAGAATCTCATGATTATTATGAATTACATATTTTGTGGTCGATCAAGACTAACTGAGGCGCTGGGAACCATAAGGGTCATCTACTCTGAGATTATCCCATATGCCCATGTTCCTGATATCTTTTGATCTTAGGTATACCAAATGCATCTAACTGTCTAGCCCCACACTGTATACTCATGTATGGACATTCACGAAAAGCTTCCTCGCCGATTTCTCGGATATTCATTTCCATATGGGCAGAAAGCATAATTTTGTTAGTCTGTGCTGCTCAATTGTTATCAAGGGTTGACAATATAATTTAGTGTCCACATCATGTACGTAGTAGTTATACTTTACAATCAGAGTTGTATTGGCCGTCTTATCCGAAACTCAAGCCACAGAATGTGTTTTATGAAAACGATGAAAACGACGACCACGAAGCGTTTGAATAGGTCATATTTGGGTGTGCCGTGCATTTAACATCTGTTCTGTTCTAGATTAACATTAATTACAAACCTTACATCTGTCAAAAGGCGCTACTGTCATTAGTCGGTATGTGGAAATAATGTGAATTTTTTCATACGAACTATAGCATGCTCATACTTCTTTAAAAAACAATTCAGAATTATGAGAGTGGTGATTTGTTATAAATCTGATTTTGACAATCGTCTATTTTTCTCGAAACTTTTTTGTGCTTTGGATGATCAATTAATTCATTGAAGTTGTATTTAGACAGGTGTTTACCAACTGTGTTATCACAAATCATTAACACAGTTTTACAATTAAACATCGTGATGAAAGCTGCCAAAACGTTTAACAAACATTACAGTCAGTATCTTGCTACTCTTCCACTAAGCAGTAGCCCAGGGTAGCGCAATGATTTCGTTCTTACGATTTAATGTACTGGCCGTTTACTTTGTATTGTGCAGTGGCCCACTGCAGCATTACATCATACAGATTTTACTTTGTTTCTTAAGAAAAAGATGTTGCGCTGAATTCCTTCAGGTATCTTCGGTCGACTGCAAGAGAAACGGTCGTGCTAACTATTGCCATACTAAAATTTTGCTCTGAGTTCAAAACGTTCATATTAGGACAATCTAGCAAAAGACTATATTAGCCCAAGTTTTCCTTTGTCCTGTCGCTTCCAAAACAGCATTGATTTTATGAAACTACACAGTACAACAAATAAATGTCTCTTTTCGCCACTTGGCCTCTAGTTTTATGCTTTCTGCTGATAGTTTATTTGTCACTCTACACACCTTTTCTCTGCGCACGCGTGAACATAATTTCGTAATTTTATCGCAGGATGGAGGACAAACGAATGCGGATAGATTTTAAATTCCTGGTGGATGAATGTAGCAGTGGGAGTACAAATGCGAACCCAAACAATTCATTGGTTTATGTGGTTTCAAGGGTCATCTGTGAGGAATTCAAGGCCGCACGCTCCAATGGCTTTAATTGTGCGTGTTGGTCAACAAATGTGACGAAGGTCTAGTAAAGTAAACGGAAAAAGGACGAGATTATAAGTGTAAACAGCTATTAGGTAAATATGGTATATAGTTTATAGCTTCTTTTGTAAATATAGATTCATGACCCTAAAGACAAGATACGGGATCTTAGGGCCAGTAGTCTTCACTTATGCCCTTCGTGAATGGAACACGATAGGAATAGACCAACAACGGTGAACGAACGCTGCTCCACGTCTTGCACAGCTTTTTGCATAGATACGCATACAGTACGCAAGTCTGTGTAGGTATAGAAAGGATGTATGCGACTACAAAATCTGTCGATTCTATTCTCTTATCACTCAATATCTTCTCGAAGGTGAACTTGTAGAGTTTCTTTTAGTTTTTATTTCTCTGCCTGCGTGAATGACGTAGACGCACGGAATGCAGAACGCAAAAACAAGAGGGCTTAATATTTAAAGAAAGATGAAATTAACAGGATTATAGACACAATGTTTTCATTGCTGAGTACATCGTCAAGGTATTTCTTTAGCAGCTAAACGTTCCTGATCAAAAACAAGAAGGCGTTGTAGATGAACAGCAGATGACACAGCAAACACGATGACAAAAATTGCCCAACATTCTGCTGGTTACTAAATCATTGTCTACAGCAGCGTCTCACACAGCACGGTTCGTTGATTAGCGCGAGCGACCTAATTCGGCGACAAATCGTTACAGAGAATCGACGCCCGAGGTTTACGAAAGACCGTCAAAACTAGACGTCCGACGGGCGGAAGTTTGTCTGATACAATCTCACAGTGGTCAAAGCACTCGTGACCATCTCAATACGATAAAAAAAAAAACTTATTACCGGGGTTGTATGTTGATCGTTCGCGTAAAGGGCCGACACACTACTGTGAACATAATATTCTGATGCTTCTTTAACCATATACAAAGGAAAGGATGGAGACGTGTCCCTCAAATCTGTAGTGGGAAAATTACAGGTGTCCCTCATTCAAAGCGGCGGTTGTAAGAGGGTTATGCGCCCTACCCTGTCCTTGGCATCGTCCTATTGAGTCTTTAGTTTTCAGCGCAGTATTTAATGACATCGACCAGTCGACTACACGTTCATCTCAGCTTCATCAGACTCATATATCACGTGGGGAGGGCGGGGGGAAGAGTTTTAAAATTTACAGACGTAGTTTTAAAACATAGGGAAGTGTTAAATTAGACATGTCTTATGAATTCAAATACATATGATTTGCTCCGAGCATTTTTTTTAAACATAAAGGCTCGATTTCCTTGATTTTTTATGGCGTAATTGTAGATAGACACTGATGCTTTTACAGATTGTACCATTGCAAGTGGTGATGGTGCAGGATGTTTGGTAACTTTTAGGGGGTAGGGATGAATTAGTACGGTGAGTGCAGTAAATACGAGAAGTGGGCTATAATCAAAGGTGATGGGTGGTGTGGGATTTATGTTGGAGATCTTTTTGAATAGGATAGATGTTGGATGATTGAGAGGCGGGCACTGAATCAATGTTTTGAAATACTGAGGAGTGGAGTGGGGACAAGAGGAGCTCAAACATGTACATGAAAAAGCGGATTCTGTTGAATCTGGAGGGATGGGGAGAACTCAGGGGTGATTTCACTGTCGGGTGGGGAAGTTCATTAAAATTTTATCGGAATAGGATGTAAAGCGCGTGCAGATGTAAGGCTGCCGGAGCATGAGAATTGGAAAAGTTTTATTACTGCCGTCATGTCCAACCCCGTGACCAAGGACTAACGTTCGGAGGAGCGTGTCTCAGTCCACCGCCCGGCCAGCCTGATTTAGTTTCTCCTTAAATTGCTTATGGCTAATCCCGGGATTGCTCCTTTGAAATGGACACGGCCACTTTCCTTCTCCAGCCCTGGCCATTCCGAGTATGCGCTCGTCTCTAATGATGAGGCCATCGACGGGATGTTAAACACATATTTTTCCTCCTTTTCCTATCAGCGCATTTACAGCTCGGCCATGCGTTCCTGGCGCCGCGGGTAACACTGTGCCGGGATGTGCTACGTATGATATCGCTAAAGGAGAATGGAGCAGTCAGCAGTATTCTTCTAAGATGAAAAGGGCAGCAATTGTACAGAGACACTCAAACACACTGTACTGGTCGCACGAAAATAGAATAATAGAAAATATGCCGTTGTTCCCAGGCACACTCCTCGACTTGTCCAGTTATACATGAGCGCAGCAAGAGGCTATTTTACGGGTCCATTCACAGTCCGAGAGGACCGTTACAAAAGAAACGACGTTCGTTGAGCGGCACATAACTGTGCGTTATTTCCAGCACTGAGGGGGGGGGGGGGGGGGGGGGAAGATGCGATACTATGTACCTGCTCCGATTAGCATGGCGTGAAACTGTAATCAACTATATCACTCAAGAAACAATGATTCTCTTACTAGCTGAAATCGGGGATTTAAGCGACGTACGTCAAACTGAACCCGAAGTCAAGAAAGTTTACAGTCAAATGATGCAGTTTCGGAGGCTATCACAGCGGGGAAAAACGTTCGATTTTAGAAGAAGAATGAGGGTGCACATACAATACTTTCAACTAGCTAGATACGTAAAAAAATTCAGTGTAATATCCACTGTTGTAATACTTATTTATGTACATCCATCCCAAATCATTTCCTTTGCTTCCGACGTATGCCATAATATTTACATAATACGTCTACATTTTTAATTTTTATTTATATACATCTGCCCCTTATCATTTACTTTGGTTCCAATGTATACCTTAATATTTACATAATATCACTGCAGTACCATTTTATAGCAAACTGGCTGCTTTATTTGTTTATATTAATTTTATCCAGTTTGCTTTTGAACAAACAGCAAGTAACGGAACAACAGTAATTTGTAAATTCCTACTGTCACATTTATGCATACATCGAAATATGTCTGAAAGTGGAAGTCTTTGACATTGATATGGTTGTGATATCGCCATCTTTGTGCACATACTTCAACGATAAAATTTCCTTTACTTTACGTCTGTGGTCACAAATTTTTTCTCATCAGACTACTGGTTTCGGTCTATAATGACACCTTCAGATCTGTTCCATAAAAACATGTCCTAATGTACTGCAGCCATAGTAGCATCGTCGAATGTTAAACACAAAATTAGCACCAGCATCGTCAAATATATATAAATAACAACATATGCAATAGTCATCTTGTCAGCAGCACTACTGTTCAAACCAACATCAGTGTTGCTAACAAGTTGACTATTGCATATGTTGTTATTTATATATATTTGCGATGCTGGCGCTAATTTTGTGTTTAACATTCGACGATGCCACTATGGCTGTAGTACATTAGGACATGTTATTATAGAACAGATCTGAAGATGGTCATTACAGACCGAAACCGGCAGTCTGATGACAAAAAATTTGTGACCACAGACGTAAAGTAAAGGAAATTTGATTCTATATTCTGGTCAGTGTTTTATTCGCGACCATGTCGCAGCTTGTGATACTTAAATGTGATGAAACTTTTTGGTGTGCGAGTGATGCTTTAGATTGTGTGTATAAATATACATAAAGAAAGTGCTTCATACAGTCTTCGCTGCTGCCTGATCACAGCTGTCAGCTCTGGAGCGTAATGGCGCAGATTTTTGCAACGTAAGTAACCAAAACATCTTCATTTTAACAATTAGTCTACATCAATTAGCAATCGTTGTGAAGCACAATGACAGTTAATAAGCCAACGTGTCACGTCTGGTTATTGTTGTAGGGCACCACCGCCCCAAGGAAATTTCATCCTTTGGGAAAACAAAAAGGGACAGCGAACGTAAAATTTATCTTAACGTGAACTCGCCATCTGAAGATGAAACTGTCAGTTCGAAACCGGTGACGGAGCTATTTATATAAATAAACAACACCGTAAAAAGTGGCTTGTTGCTGTTATCTTCTCTGTAAAAGTCAACCTATATTTTGTATACAGCCACGGGTTCAGAATGTCAGTTTTCGACAAAATAGCGCCGCGCGGGATTAGCCGAGCGGTCTAGGGCGCTGCAGTCATGGACTATGTGGCTGGTCCCGGCGGAGGTTCGAGTCCTCCCTCGGGAATGGGTGTGTGTGTTTGTACTTAGGATAATTTAGGTTAAATAGTGTGTAAGCTTAGGGACTGATGACCTTAGCAGTTAAGTCCCGTAAGATTTCACGCACATTTGAACATTTTTGACAAAATAGCATTAGGCGTTTATACGTTCCTCGCACCCGTCACTTTGACAGTCTGAAAAGCAGCACGTCGCTGTCCAGCGCCATCTGTTGGGCGGTTTTCGCACTCGTTTTTGGTTTCTCTAAAACCCCGTGTCATCTGAGGCATGTGTGTCAAGTTTTAGCTCTCTACACACGTCATCCCGTGAATTAGTGTTACAGACCTTTGGGTCGGCTTGTACGCCAACTTCCGTTTCCACGCAGCAGTTAGGATAATATCCATAAAAAGACATTTTGGTAGCAAGCTCTGCCAGAGAATTACTGGATTAAGCTACGGCCGACTGAGTGCAAGAGCAGAGGCGAGCCGAGCTGCAGTCGGTGGTGCTTATCGCTCTACTGCACGGTCGTGGCCCCGAAAAAGCGAAAGCGGCTTTCGCGCGGCAGTCAAGGCGACGGGCAGCGTTGCGAAACGGCGCTGGTAGACTGGCGCGGCGGACCCGCCGAGAATCTTCCGACAGGCGTGCCGCCGCGCCGCGTCAGCAGCACAAACACACCGATTTGGGTCACGCTAGCGCCGCCGAGCTCAACTGCCGACTCGCGTGCATCGTGACGGCTGCCCTACTGGCGGACTGCAGCTTAAAAGGCGCCCACTTGCAGCGGCTCCGGTCAACCAGTCTGCTTGCTACGGGGCGCTCGTCAAGGCGCACCTGCAGTGACTAGTCGCGCTATAGGACTTATGAAATTCATCCTCACTTACAATTCTAAAAATGGGTACATGCTTATAAGCCACCGGTAGTTTGAAAGTTATTCGCCAGTGGTCGAATACTCAGTATAATAAATGTGAAAATGAAAACATACGCTACAGGAAAAGCTTAATCGAGCCCATTTCCGTTAATTGTTTGCAACAACGTACGGTGTGACCACAAAGTCAGCTGAACTAAATGCGTTTACCAGCGTAAGATGGTATGATATTTACGGGTTGAATCCCCATTCCGACCACTGATACGGCAGCAGTGTTGCTCACGCGAACCGCAACGTGACTGTCGCGTAACTGCCACGCGACTGACCGAGGAGGAGACTAAAGTGTGTGACCTTCACCAGTTCATTGTTCGCCTTTCCGTGTTTGCGGACGAACAATGGCAGATATCAGAGACTTCACCTACTGACAGGCGTGTGGGTCCACGAACGCAAGTACAACAACAAAAATATGACTCAGATGTTGGATGGGTTTAGTGAAGGGTTGGGTATGGAGTCACGAAGTCTTCAGAGGGAGGAAAGCATTTCACCTGAGAAGTGTTTTGGATGCCTTCCATTCTGGTCATCCACCAACCCAAAGAGAAATACGTGCTGAAGTTAGCGTGCAATGGCCATCAGTGAAGTAACGGACGATGACTTAAATCGCCAGACGCGTATCAATCTGTGCAGTGATAACAGGTGCACATACGGGCATTGTGCACAAATAACTGTGTTACTAAAGTTACAATTAAATAATTGGTCACCCTGTACGGTATTGGAGGACAGAAAGAAAACACTGTTTCGACCGCTCGCCAACATGTCCAGATCATAAGAAATTATTATTATGTGCGATTGGACCCATACGGATCACGCAAAGCTTTTCCGATTCAATTTTTTAATTCTCCAAACTTCTCTCATTCTTTCCCCATGAATTCTCTTTCTTTCCTCTGTCCATTTTGTCCCCTGTCTCTTGCAAACTTCATTCTCGGGTTGTACTTTCCAACTATTGATTTTTTGCCTGTATACATTTCTGTTTATAACTTCTGAAGAATTTATTTGTGCATTTGCTAGATCTGTTTTGGTTTCTTGTATCCAGGGTATGATTTTCAATTTTCCAATGTATATTAAAATTTTGTGGGAGAGTCTGGGTGTTGGGAGTCTGTGGATTTGACCGTAAAATTTTAGTCTTCTTTTCCGGATGTCTGCGGCGAGGTTAGATAATTTTTCTGTAGTTTTCCGAGACTGTAACCTGTATCCATCTTCTGTTCTTTTTGGGCTAAGAATCTTTCTGATAATTTTGCGTTCCTCTTTCAGGATGCCTTCCAGGTCGCCTTTTCTATGGAGTGTGAGTGTTTCGCTGGCATATAGTGCTTCGGGCTTGATTACTGTATTGTAATGTCGTATTTTTGAGTGAATGGAGAGACACTTTTTATTGTAGATGTTGTGGGTTTTCCAGTATGCTCTTTTCAGTTTTTGCAGTCGAACTTTTTGTGCAGTTTTCTCTCCCCCTGTGGGTTCTAGGACCTCGCCTAAGTATTTAAAGAATGGAACTCTCTCAATCTGTCCATATTTTGTAGTCAGTTTTTGAGTTTCAAATTTTGAGCAGATGAATTTGGTTTTTTGGAAGGAAATTTGTAGCCCAACTTTTTCGGCGCATTCTTTGAGAATGTCTATCTGTTTAATTGCTGTGGTCTCGTTTTCTGCTAGAATGGCCACGTCATCTGCAAATGCCAAGCATGAAATTTTAATACCATCTTTAGATCTTCCTAGTTGTATAGGCTTCCAGTAATTTTGATTCTTCAGTTCTTTTTCCCATTCTCGGATGACTTTGTCTAAGACAAGGTTGAAGAGGAGTGGAGACAAGCCGTCACCTTGTCTGACGCCGGTTTTGATCAGGAAGGGCTCTGATATTCCACCCAGGAATTTTATCTTAGAAGTTGTGTTTGTGAGCGTTTCTTTGATAAGGTTTAGGGTTTTCGGATCGAGTCCTAGCTCCTCAAGGATAATAAAGAGAGATTGCCTATCGATTGAATCATAAGCCTTTGCGAAATCAACAAAGGAACAAATGATCGGACTGTTTCTGACTGCTTTGTATTTTAGTGTTGTCTTCAAATTGAAAATTTGTTCTGCACAGGATCGGTGAGGGCGAAAGCCAGCTTGGCATTCACCAATACTGTGTTCGAGTTGTTCTTGTATTCGTTGAAGAAGACAAGCTGAGAGGATTTTATAAGTGACTTGGAGAAGGGAGATTCCTCGATAGTTGTTTATATCTGCCATGTCTCCCTTTTTATGCAGTGGATGAATTAGGGCGCATTTCCAATCTTCTGGTAGTTTTTCTGTCTGCCAAATGTCTGTGATGATTTGAGTGAGTTCTTTGAGGGAATTTGGTCCAAGATTTTTAAGTAGTTCTGCAGTGATATTATCTTCTCCGGATGCCTTGTTGTTTTTCAGTCTATGAATATGTCTTTGGATCTCCTCTAGTGTAGGTGGTGGGGATTCTGGATTTGTGCAGATAGCAGTTTCTTGAGGGAATCTTGATGAAGGTTCAGGGCAATTGGGGAGTCCGGAAAAGTATCTTGCCAGCTCCTCACAATTTTCCCGATTTGTGAGCGCTAGTTTTCCATCTGGTTTTCTGAAACATAGATTTCGTGAGCCGTATCCATTGATTCTCCCAGCAAAGGTCTTATAGAAGTCTCGTACATTATAGTTACGGAAATTTTCTTCAATAGACTCACACTGTTCCTTGAGGTACTTCCTCTTGACTTGTCTGATTGTTTTTGCTACTTGTCTTCTGGTGTTGTGGAAGTGATCTAGATTTTCTGGGGATTTTTTACTGTTATACTTCAAAAAGGCTTTCTTTCTTTCTTCCAGCGCTTTTTCACATCCAGAGTCCCACCAGGGGTGTTTTGTGTTCTTTTTCAATGGGATCAGTTCTTTTGCCTTCTTTGTAATTTTTGTTCGAAATTTTTCCCAAGAGTCAGCTGGTTCCCTTTCCCACTCCTCCTTCAGATTGGTTTCTTTGATTGTTCGTGTGTCAAATTTCATCATGTGTGTTTTCTTCGGATAGAATTTTTTTGGGGTGAATTTCACTTTAATGCGTGTTAAGTAGTGGTCTGAGTCAATGTTCGCCCCTCTGCGGACTTGGACATCATGGGTCTCTTTCTGTACGAAATAGGAAATGGCAATGTGGTCAATCTGATATTCGCCGATCTCTTGTATGGGGGACCTCCAGGTCTTTTGTTTTCTAGGTTTTTTTCTCAAAGATGTAGACATTATTTTTAGATTATTTTGTTGGCATAGTTCAATAAATCTCAGTCCGTTTCTGTTGGTGAATCTGTGTGCTGGATATTTTCCTACAGTTTTTTGGTGTTCTTTCTCTCTGCCAATTTGTGCATTGAAATCTCCCATTAAGATTTTGATATCATCCCGGGGAATTTTGGCCATGACATCTTCAAGTTTAGTCCAGAATTTTTCACTTTGTAGTTGGCGTTTTTTGTTGTCTATGTTTGTGGGTGCATGAACATTTATCAATGTGTATTTCTTGTTGGCGCACTGGATACGCATGGTCATGAGGCGATTATTTATGGAAGAGACCTCTCTAATTGAGCCTAATATATTTCTGTGCACCGCAAATGCCATGCCCAGGAGTGGCGTACCATTGGCAATTCGTTTGTCAGTCTTGCTCTTGAAGATGCGATAGTTTCCATAGTCTATTGTATTTTCATCCGTGAATCTAGTTTCTTGTAACGCTAAGATCTTAATTTTTTGTTGGTCTAGCTCTGTTACTAAGTTGTGTAATTTTCCAAGTTGAATTAGGGTCTGAATGTTAAAGGTACCAATGTACATGGGAACCTTGGGACGAAGTTTGCTTGAGAACTCTGATCGTAATGGCCCGGGTTCCCCAGAATCATAAGAAATTCTATACAAGCAGAAAAAAATAGTAATGAACCAGAAAAGCAGTGTGAATGTTTCGAAGGCCAGGAAAACAGTCCTGTGTTTAACAACGAGTCATTGTAGCCTTCACTGGGAAACTGCAACGAACTACCTGAATAGGTCTACTTCCATCAGTCTGCGTCGGACGAGGTTTGCTTCTTGCACACAAGCAGAGTGTTTACATTTCTACCTTCTTTAAAGGTACGCTAAAAATGCAAAGAGCTTATGTGCAGCCGTTTGCGTGACTTAACTAAATTAGGGTGAGCAAAAGACCAGGACAAACTCTTACCAGCAAGCTGTTCCAAAAGAAAGCTGCTTCAAGAATTATCTTGAAGAAAACGTTCTACTGACACACAGGCAGTACGCATTGAGACAATATCGTTCTCGTGAAACACAGTTAGTTCTTTATTCGCTATCGACAGGGGATCTCAAATTGATTCCACATTTCCAGGTCTGCAGGAGGCTTTTGACGTTGCTGCTCACTGGAGACTTCTAATCAAATAGCGTGCCTGTGGAATGTCGCTTGAGCTGTGCGACTGGGTTCCTGATTTCCTGTTAGAAAAGTCACAATACGTAGTAATCGACGTAAAATCATCGCGTAAAACAAAACTGATCTACAACTCTTCCCCAGGGAAGAGTTGTAGTCTTTCTGCTGCTCCTAATCTGTAGCCGGCCGGAGTGGCCGTGCGATTCTAGGCGCTACAGTCTGGAACAGAGCGACCGCTGCGGTCGCGGGTTCGAATCCTGCCTCGGGCATGGGTGTGTGTGATGTTCTTAGGTTAGTTAGGTTTAAGTAGTTCTAAGTTCTAGGGGACTGATGACCTCAGAAGTTAAGTCGCATAGTGCTCAGAGCCATTTGAACCATTTTTGAACCTAATCTATACAAACGAATTAGGAGATAATCTGGGCAGCCCTCTTAAGATTGTTAGAAGACTATGATGTAATTTACCGTATAGTAAAGTCATCAGAAGATCAAAACAAAGTACAAAATTATTTAGACAATACAGCTATATGATGCGAAAAGTGGCAACTGATTCTACATGATGAAAAGTGTGAACCCTCACCGTCATAAGTACTAAAAGATATCTTTTAAATCTCGGTTAAACGATAAATCACACAAATCTAAAGGCTGTGTATTCAACTAAGAAATTAGCTATTACAATTACGAATGTCTTAAACCGAAATGATCACGTAGATAACGTGGGGAAAGCGAACCAAAGACTGCGATTTACTGGTGCAACACTTAGAAAATGCAACAGGCCTAGTTAAGTGTCTGCCTACACTACGCTGGTCCGTCCTCTTCTAGAGTATTTTGTGCTGTGTGCGATTCGTATCAGGTAGTATTGGCGGAGAACATCGAAAAAGTTCAAACAAGGGCAGATCGTTTTATATTATCGCGAAATAGGGGAGAGAATCCTACAGGTATGATACACGATTTGGGGGTGGTAATTATTAAAATAAAGCATATTTTCGTTGCGGCGAGATCTTTTCACAAAACCAACTCTCATCCCTGAGTGTGAAAATATTTTGTTGCAGCCAACCTACTTAGGAAGAAATGACCATCATAATAAGATAAGAGGTATCAGAGCTCGCACAGAAAGATTTAAGCGTTAATTTTTCCTAAGCGCTATTACAGGATGAATGGTACAGAAGTCGCTTGAAGGTGGTTCGAGGGACCATCGCCGGCCAAGGTGGCCGAGCGGTTCTAGGCGCTCAGTCTGGAGCCGCGCGACCGCTACGGCCGCTGGTTCGAATCCTGTCTCGGTCTTGGATGTGTGTGATGTCCTTAGGTTATTTAGGTTTAAGTAGTTCTAAGTTCTAGGGGACTGATGACCCCAGAAGGTAAGTCCCATAGAGTTCAGAGCCATTTGAACCATTTTTTTGAGGGACCATCTGCCTGGGACTTAACTGTGAACTCCAAAGTAACCATGTAGGTGTAGATGTATAAGAATAGGTCTTAACATCCCGTCGACGACGATTTCATTACGGAGGGAGAATAAGCTCGGATTTGAGAAGGATGAGGAGTGAAATCGGCCGCGTCCCTTCAAAGGAACCATTCGGAGTTCACGTTATGCGACTTCCGGAAACACGTGAAGCCTAAGCCGTCGTCCTCCCGAACACAAACCTAGTGCCTCACCTCGCTCTGCATGTTTTATATACTCCTTTACTAAAAATCACGAGCAGAGGAAGAACCACGTCTGAAAGCTGGTGTGTTATCACCCGTTTCGTGTTAAAGTCTGCTGCTTCTTAACAGCTACGTAACTGTCAAGTATACGTAAATATCACGAAGTCCGGTTCTTCATTTATGTCCCACCCGCCACCAGCTAATAAAAGCGCGCTGTACTCGCACATAACGGCTGTAATTTGCAATGGCCTCTCATACACTTATACCGTTTAGCGGTGGAATGACTAATGCAATTCATCTGGGCCGTAGCGCCGCCCGTGGCGCCACCGCTTGTCGGATCCTAGAGAATGGTAGTCCGCTAGAGCACGTGCACACACTCCTTACAGGTAACCACTACCGCTCTGAGGCAGCATTCATTCAGGTCATACTAAGGCGGATAAACGTTTGCAAAAGCGTGACATTTCCTAAGCTAAAAAGCCACAATGGTGTCTAAACTACCAAGACTTTACATCTAGTTACCTAGTATTACAAGTGTCAATCCCAATACCATTTCCTATTCTCGCGCGACAGAGCTTGGCGTGTGGGCCTTGAATTTTCTAAGTCTAGCCCCTACGAGACCAAGGTGTTAAATTCTAACGTGGTAGTGAAATACTGCGTTTCTAACGTCTAAAGTGCACTTGTTGTTTTCTTCTTTTTACGTAGTACAGTGGAACCTCATTTATACGGGGTAGGTTAGACCGTACATCATTCGGATTATAGAAAATTCGGAAAATCTGGAAAAAAATAGAATTACATGGGTTTAATGCTAGAAGTACACACGATGACTTTATGGTTCAAATGGCTCTGAGCACTATGGGACTTTACTTCTGAGGTCATCAGTCCCCTAGAACTTAGAACTATTTAAACCTAACTAACCTAAGGACATCACACACATCCATGCCCGAGGCAGGATTCGAACCTGCGACCGTAGCGGTCACGCGGTTTCAGACAGTAGCGCCTAGAACCGCTCGGCCACCCCGGCCGGCGATGAATTTATTTTTACGTAAACATAGTAATGATACATTACACAGAAATTTTGATGAGATGCTGGAACAACACACAGTGAGTTTATGCACTAAAATAATCAGTAATTTTATTGTGAGTTGTGTTCGTATGTCGGTTATGTGCAAGATGATAATATAGGCGTTACACCAGCATTATACGGGGAGGCGTTTGAAAAGTCCGTGCAAAAATAAAAACTTGTTACATGTTTGGGGTAAACCTTTTTTATTTTTCGACATAGTCTCCTTTTAGACTTATACACTTCGTCCAACGCTGTTCTAATTTGTTGATCCCTTCCGAATAATAGGAATTGTCCAAGTCTGCAAAATTGTTATTAGTTGCTGCAATCACCTCTTCGTTTGAATAAAATCTCTTCAAATTGGGGAACACATAAGGTCCGAAGGAGCCAAGTCTGGAGAATAGGGGGGATGTGAAACGAGCTGGAATCCTATTACCATTGATTTTGCGACCACAACTGCTGAGGTGTGAGCTGGTGCATTGTCGTGATGGAATGGGCTCTTTTGCGGTCCAATCGCGGGAGTTTTTCTTGCAGCTCGGTTTTCAAACGGTCCAATAACGATGAATAATATGCACCTGTAATTGTTTTACCCTTTTCCAAATAGTCGATGAGGATTACCACTTCCGAATGCCAAAAGACATAACCCTTCTGGACGAAGGAATGGTCTTCGCCATTTTTGGTGCAGATTCTCCCTTGGTAACCCAGTGTTTAGATTGTTGTTTGGTCTCAGGAGCATGGTAATGTACCCAAGTTTCATCCACAGTGACGAAACGACGCTTAAAATCCTGTGGGTTCTTCCTGAACAGCCGCAAACCATCCTTGCAACACTTCACACGATTCCGTTTTTGGTCAAGCGTGAACAATCGCGGAACCCATCTTGAGGGTAGCTTTCTCATGTCAAAATGTTAATGCAAAATATTATGTACCCGTTCATTCGAGATGCCCACAACTCTAGCAATCTCATGCACCTTAACTCTTCTGTCATCCATCACCATACCATGGATTTTATCAATGATTTCTGGAGTCGTAACCTCCACAGGGCGTGTAGAACGTTCAGCATCACTTGTGCCCATATGGCCATTCCGAAACTGTTCTAATTGGGGGTGCAGAGTCACCGTAATGTTTATCAAGCTTCTGTTTAGTCTCCTGAGGCATTTTGCCTTTTATAAAGTAATGTTTAATCACCACACGAAATTCTTTTTCGTCCATTTTTCGACAATCACTCGACTTCCTTGATTCACACGAATGCCAAACACAAAGAAATAGACCAATATGGCTGAAACTTGGTGTGCGTTCTTTCCAAAGATGCTACTAACTATTTATGACCTCGATACGCGCCGCTGGTTCCATCTCTTGGACTTTGCACGGACTTTTAAAACGCCCCTCGTATAAACACATATATTAAAAATTTCCATCCAGCTGCGTTGTGTGTCATGAAGTCTCCATAATGATCGGCAACGTCGACAGAATGTCCATTACACTGTCGTCATTGTCTGCAGATGAACAAACGGCGACAATTTCATCAGTCACGTTGAAACAAAAGTCTGCAGTTTTCTTCCTGTTATTCTTCCAAACTTTTTGCGCGTGGACATTACCACATTCCTTCTTTTTGATGTTACTTTTACACTTGCAATAAACAGGGTCATGCAAGACAGTACAACCAAAGCATAGCGGTCATCTTAATTTAAATTTATTGACTGTCGCTGCTTTTACTTCCAAATTATGAATTACTGTACAGTTACTACACTGGCGAAAAAACGACAAGCGCGAGAACGACTTGCACTCAGTGTTCTATAGGTTTTGACGAGTTAGTTTACGAGTGTGACATAAAAGGCCATATCTTTTGACTGCACTGTCTTACAATTTTTGCACCGCCATGGGACCGTACACTTTAGCAGTAACTGACATAAATTTCAACTTGATACCTCTACTCGTTCCTGAGAAAAATGTGTCTTAACAAGTAGACAATAAAGTGATCCTACATGGATTCTGTTTAGCCAACTGAGATACGAAACCCCAAAAACCATCAGATGAACCAGTGATACTTATTAATGAGCATCGCATAAACGAGGTTTCACTGTACTCTTATTAAGCCAGTGCAGTTTGCTTTAAGTTTTAGCGTTGAATAAAATCCAGCCGGCCGTGTGGCCGAGCGGTCCTAGGCGCTACAGTCTGGAACCGCGCGACTGCTACGGTCGCAGGTTCGAATTCTGCCTCGGGCATGGAAGTGTGTGATGTCCTTAGGTTAGTTAGGTTTAAGTAGTTCTAAGTACTAGGGGACTGATGACCTTAGAAGTTAAGTCCCACAGTGCTCAGAGCCATTTGAACCATTTCTGAACTAAACTCCAGTCCTGAAGTGCGATTCTGGAAGGTCCGCAAATACAATCTATGGCTGCCATAACCTTTTCATTGGACTCAAAAGAAGTGCTTTGCTACCATACATTTCGTTCGATGTGAAAACAGTTGTACGTCAGAGGCTGACGAATCTAGTAGTGTTCTAATAATTACTACTTCACTTATTATCGTTTTTTTTTCATTACCAAAGCACTTTAAGCGGACAGATGAATGTTCCTAATTTAAATACATTTTCTTCTCATTTGAAACCCAGGCCTGTACTACTTTATTTTTCCCTCAAACAGTAGTATTATTGTTTCACCCTTTGTCTGGTAACCAGAGTACCTTTCGCAACCTGTAAACTTTTCGATTGATGAAATCGCCTTTGCCCTATGTGGTGCAAGGCCACCGGCTTCCACCCACTGTTTTGACAGTTTTGTTTTTCTCGTGTCGAGACGGAGTCAAGTTTACACATAGCAACAAATTGGCGCACATAATCAGATACTTTTTGGAACGGTCCAGGCAATGATGAGTAATGCGTTTTCGCTGTTGCTTTTAAGCAGAATTCAACAAATGTGGCACCCACCAGGAACAAATATCAGTTTGTTCTTCACACAAAATATGGTATTCTTTATTCTGCTTTGCTTATAGTGTCATTATTTAGCGCACCTTCAACCGTCAATTGCCCAATAGGAGCGCATACAGCCAACATTCCAGAGACGACAAGCCGAATGTCGTCGCTGAAAGAGGTCGGGACTAGTTTCGGCAGAGTTTACAGTGAGAACTGTTTTGTGTGATTGTCGTTTTTGCAAGGCTGATTTCCGTGAACAGCGTGGGGCGGTGAAATTCTGCCTTTCTGCTCAGTAAAAGTGGAACAGAAACCCTTGAAATGTTAAAAACGGCGTATAAGGGATTACTAAGGTGTTTGAGCGGTTTTTCTGTTTCGAAAATGGTGAAATGCCAACCGATGACGAACTTCGATCTGGTCGTCGTTCCACCGCTCGGACAAATGAAAATCTTGAAAACATTTGTGCAATGATCAATGAAGATCGATGACGGACCGCTGATGCAATTCTGGAACTGTCGGCAGTGACCTGGAGTTCAGTGCAGCGAATTGTGTCAGAAGATTTGGAAATGAAAAAGGGTGACTGCCGAATTCTTGCCACGGCTGCTGAATGCCGGATAAAAGCAACATCGCGTGGAAGCACGTTGGTCTTTGAAAGAAGAGTCCCGAAATGATCTGAACTTTTTTCAAAAATTATCACAAGTGCTGTGCTTGCATCCTGAGTCAAAGCAACAATCAGGCCAGTGGAAGACTTCAAGTTCGCTTTGCCTGAAGAAAGTTCATCGGGTGAAATCAGATATTAAGACATTGCTGATTTAATGAGTATGGCATTCATAATGGCTAGTTACTAGCCGAAATATGGATTTGCTATAATACACCCAGAACGGAAATGGCGACTGATTGCTACTCTTTACCATTTTTAAAGCCCTATCACAGTCGTGGAACGCGCCCCACTTTCCCAATGGAAGGTAATTTAATGCTGCTTTGTTTTCTCTATGTGGTTCAAATCAAATGGCTCTGAGCACTATGGGACTCAACTGCTGAGGTCATTAGTCCCTTAGAACTAGTTAAACCTAACTAACCTAAGGACATCACAAACATCCATGCCCGAGGCAGGATTCGAACCTGCGACCGTAGCGGTATTGCGGTTCCAGACTGCAGCGCCTTTAACCGCACGGCCACTTCGGCCGGCGCTTTCTATGTGAGAAGAGCCGTCTACTCAGAGTTTGTTCGGCAGAGCCAGACAGTTGAGCAGGCGTTCTACTTGGAAATTTTGAAAAGATTGTGCAACAGAGTGCGGTGGAAGCGGTCTGATTTGTGGTACCCGAGTGACTGGTTTTTCCATCGTGACAATGCCCCTGCTGACATAGCTCTGTCTGTACGACAATTCTTGACCAAAATTTGTATGATCCCTGTTCCTCACCCCTCGTACTCGCCCGACCTTGCCCCGTGCAATTATTTTTTGTTTCCTAGAATGAAATAAGACATGAAAGGGAAGCGTTTTGGTGATGATGATGTTGAGGTGAAGAATGAAACGACCGTGGCGCTGTCAAGAATCACAAAAGATGAATTTAAGCAATGTTCTGAAAAATGGAATAAAAGATTAGACAAGTGTATTGATGCAAGTGACGAGTAGTTTGAAGGCGATTGTGCTTAAAATGTGAATAAATAGGTTTTAAAAAATAGTTCAGTTTCTTTTGGGTACCCGCCCGTAAACAGCTAATATCAGAGATATTAGTCTAGCTTGTTTCATTTTAACACGAATTCGGTCTGACGTAATAACCCTTTTTCACATCTGAGCTTTACGGACTTCGCGTGACGACGACAAAGCTTTATAACGGCTCATGCTCGTATTAAGCCCTTATCTTAGCTACGGTCCTTTTTGTCCTCATAATCGTTTAACGACAGAACCGGTTCGGTGTCAGATCTTAACTACCTAAATAAAAATGTAGAACCAAACTCATAAATTATGAAACACTGTAGAAACATCTAGGATGCGTTACGTCGTAAAACGCCAAATGAGTATTAACAGATGCGGCAGTAAAACGCCTCTCTCACTGGAAACATGCCCATACCATAGCTCTTGTTACCTCCGTGTACCACCGCAATTGGTGTTTGTCAGATACAGAGGGTAGTAAACTCAACACAGCGGAAGGTGTCGATCTAATCGGGCGCAGATAACACAAGTTTTTCCTCACTATAATACCTCCAGTAGATAAACGATAAATTCTTCCAACCTCGAGCTGGGCGAAATAGATTTTGAATTTCGGCACTACTGTATGATGTCGAATAGTATGCGAAAAAAATAGTGTTCTACTCTCTCAGACAGTCTGTTGGCAGAAAATAATGAATGTGACACACACTAACTTCAAGAAAAGTCCATGTTTCTTTAGAAAAAAGTAGAGTAAAACCTAAATCAGGTAAAAATGTTTCCGCAGGTAACTACAATTTATGCTATGGTTTGGCAATCTACCTGAAAGATATCGATCACCTAATGAATTTAATTCTATAAAACATTACGATATGTAATATTTCTTTCTTTATACACACAATATTCATCCCATCAATTTCGCAATTCGTTTAGTAAATGCAAAGAGAGCATACTGGCTCAGTAATCGCACTGTCAGTACAGTTGCATCATATTAGATAATAGTTATCTCACGCGCCATAAGTTATTACGAAACGAATACTCTCGACACAAGACTAGAAGGCTGGATCGCAACTCATACTTCTCTCTCTCTCTCTCTCTCTCTCTCTCTCTCTCTCTCTCTCTGTGCGTGTGTGTGTGTGTGTGTGTGTGTGTGTGTGTGTGTGTGTGTAAGTACGCGTCAGAAACAAAGCCACGAAATTTCCTACTTTCATGTAAGCATCTTCTCTGGATATTTACATGAAAATTATATACAGGTCAATAAACGGCCTTTGCGCACTTGTCTTCTGCCTACCATTTCATAGTATATAACGCATATGTTATAACATTTTTTCCACCAGTTTTACAAGACTTGTCTGTTTGGAAGAGCAATGTGAAAAACCTTT
The DNA here is from genome assembly GCF_021461395.2 of Schistocerca americana. Classification (NCBI taxonomy): domain Eukaryota; kingdom Metazoa; phylum Arthropoda; class Insecta; order Orthoptera; family Acrididae; genus Schistocerca; species Schistocerca americana. The sequence continues at coordinate 388,689,838 of NC_060119.1, read as the reverse complement.
CACCTATGTAATCATAAGGGTCCAAGATCAGTATTCGCCGCGGCGTACGTTTGGAACACGGCACTGTATGGTAGTGAAACACTGACTGTGGGAAAACCGGAAAAGAAGAGAATCGAAGCATTTGAGATGTGGTGCTATGGAAGAATACTGAAAATTAGATGCATTTAACAGGTAAGGAATGAGGAGATCCTCCGGAGAATTGCCGAGGAAAGGAACACATGGAAGAAAGGACAGAATGATAGGACATCAGTTAAGACATCACGGAGTAACTTCCACGGTTCTACAGGGAGCTGTAGAGCGTGAAAACTGTAGAGGACGACAGAGACTGTAATACATCCAGCAAATAATTGAGGACGCAGCATATAAAGCGCTACTCTGAGATGAAGGGGTTGGCACAGGAGAGGAATTTGGCGGGCCGCATCAAACCCATCAGAAGACTATTGACTCGAAAAATGTGTGGTCGTACTTTTCGCAATTACTCTGCCTTCAGAACTGGATCAGAATTATGGAAAAAAAATCAACCGCATAGCACTTTAATACTGACTGGGCTTTATTGAAAGAGGGATGGAATTTAAGATATTAGAGCAGCGTCGATGATAAGATCATTACTGAGGGAAGAAAAATGGTTTTGACATAGATAAGGAAGCAAACTCTATATTCTTTTCAAAAGGAACCATCACGGCATTTCCTTAAGGGGCTTACGGAAATCACGGAAAACTTAAATCCTTGTAGCCTCGTAGTCGATCGGATATCTAAAGTCCAATATTTCCCAATGCAAGTACATTGGTTGAGTGAAAGATCCTCCCCCCCCCCCCCCCCAAAAAAGAAAACTGACTACTGATATTTACGTACCTCAGAATATATTTTGGCGGGTTTGCAACACCAAGAAACGGCAAGCTTCATTTGTAAGTTAAACAAATTTAAGGAGGCTGCAAACGAAAATGACTTTCCCATGCCGCTTTCTGATGAAGAACTGAATCATTGAATGAATAAATCATTAACAAAAAACATGAAAATTATAGTGCCTACAAAATATTTATCTCAATGGACAATTAATAATTGATGCTGCTTTATGGCAGGGTGATGTTGCTACAAGCAAACACTGTCTCCGAACTGTTGCACTACTATACGCTATGCACTAAAATGTGTTCACATCCTTAAGCATTTAGCGTTTTCTGAGTTGCAGTAAGGAGGTCACACCCTAATCTCGATAAACACACCCCTACGTTAACACCACGTCCTCCGTACTGCACACGGTGGCAGGTAACGCTCTATAGGCATCTCACAGCTTATAACGTGATTCACGACTCCAAATCATTCGCTTCCATTCATCCACTGTTCAGTGATATCACTTAGCACTGTCTATACAAATATTTGGCTAATGAGGAGCTGCTCGACCACTGCACCACATTCTTTTTAAAATCCCTATACACACTCACTGTGATAGCTGGACGGTTAGTGGCACTGTGGAACTCACATGTGATTCCTGCCGTTGATTTCATGCGATTGTTTACAACGACCCTCCGCAATGTTCGGCGATCCCTGCCGACAGTGCATTAGGTCTGCCTAGTCTTGGTTTACCTCTGGTTGTTCCTCCGCATTTTTCCTTTCCGTCACATTAAGTCCGACTCGGGACAGTTTTCGAAGAGTTGAAATCTCATAGATTAATTTGTTACTCAGTCGACATCCAATGATTGGTCCGGGTTCGATTTCACTTACCTCTGCTCACTGACCAATTCGCCTGTTAGTGCTCCTCCACTTACTAGACCAGAGGTTGTCAAACATGCGGCCCGAATCAATTATTCTTGCGACCCACGGTTCTCAGCCGCATTTTATAATATGTATCTAACATAACAGCTGAATCCAATAAAAGTCAAGACCTTCTCAAGAGCGTAGTTTTCCTGCTCAGAAACAAACAAATAAACTTACAGAGACAGTAACATTATAATGTGCTGAATTTTTACTGACGTTGGTGAATTTGGGCGTGAGCTAAGTAAAGTTGGCCGCTTACCTCAGGGGTGGACGGGTAACTGGGTGTTTAGTATATACCGTTTAGTGATAAAGTTCCATCAATATATACTAAATGGCGTCATGTAGAGCCAATTTTCTTGCGCAACAGTTGGCGAATCTGGTTCTACTTATAATTATACACAAAAAATTGTGTTAAAACATGTTGTGCAAAATCTACCGATATCATGCAATTGCAACGCTATCGAAGTTTTCAGCTACAACATGTATGTTACTCGATTAATTCTCAAGATACACGACTGATCAGTTTTTTGTCCACATGTATGTACCCGCCAGAATATTACTATTTCTGAGGTTATGTACATGATTTCTCTGTTTCGTACTTTGACCACTGGTCATATTTCCCCAGAATTACAGGTACATAATGTATTAAATAGTGTTCATGCCGATGACAGTGAGGAACTAATGAATGCACACATTAACCATCGATATATGGACGAAAGCTCATCTGTAACTGTTAATGTGCCTGCGAGTGAGAAAAACAAACTTCAGACATATATTGCTCGAACAGCAAGTTGTTGTGGTTCAGGTTGTAATTCAGGTACAATATATATCGTCAAATATCTCCGGAAACAAGGAATGAAGTTTGTTTGGCCACAAGTAGCAGATATCAAATGGTTCTAATGGCTCTGAGCACTATGGGACTTAACATCTACAGTCATCAGTCCCCTAGAACTTAGAACTACTTAAACCTAACTAACCTAAGGACATCACACAACACCCAGTCATCACGAGGCAGAGATAGCAGATATCGTCTCGATAAATGAAGAAAAGGTAACGTTAATTCTAACTGAAATGGGTGTTTTCAAACGAGGATTTCGGTTTAAGATTGATGAGACTGAAGGTATTATGTTCAGCTGAATTTCGAGCTATGTGTATGGTACTCCATCTTACTGCCTTTCATTACATTTATATTTTTGATGATGGATCACACTGTTTGACTTATGTACATTACTAGTTTTTTTTTTCTTTTATGAGGCTTAATATTAACTACCACTGGCAAAAACGGTATTTCTGGCCAGGAGAAGTCTACTAGTATCAAACATACGTCTTAACTGGAGGAAGAAATTTGTGACAATGTATGTTTGGAGCACAGCATTGTATGGTAGAGAAACATGAACTGTGGCAAAACCGGAACAGAAGAGAATCGAAACATCTGAGATGTGGTGCTACGGAAGAATGTTGAAAATTGGTGCACTGATAAGGTAAGGCATGAGGTGGTTTTCCGCAGAATCGGCGAGGAAAGGAATATATGGAAAACACTGACAAGCAGGGACAGGATGGTAGCACATCTGTTAAGACATCAGGGAATAACTTTCATGGTACTAGGGGGAGCTGCAGACGGCAAAAATTGCAGAGGAAGACAGAGATTGGAATACATCCAGCAAATAATTGAGGACGTAGGTTGCAAGTACTGCGCTGAGATGAAGAGATTGGCACAGGAGAGGAGTTCGTGGTGGGCCGAATCAAACCAGTCAGAAGACTGATAGGAAACAAAGCTTAATAAAACACTTAAACTTTATATCAATGTATTTATTTCTGGGTGGTCAAAGTTACATTGTGTCTTTGAAATATTGACCACAAATGGAGTAGTACTTGACAGTTGCGGTGGAAATATAGGCCGGTCAATGGATCGCCAAATCCATGCTAACTTTGACAACGTATATATATATATTTTTTTTTACATTACTTCCTCCGCATTTTAGAAACTGTATTGTAATATTTAGCATGTAATCCTTTCATACAAGCCCCGATGTTCACCAACGTAGGGGTCACAGAACCTAAAAAACAGACTTGATAATCACATCTGAAACTGAAAATCGGTCAAAGGTTATCCGGTTTTACGCTTTCTATTTACGGTCTCTGCCTGTATCTGACTAGCTGCTTGTTAGTAGTGCCGTAGTAAGAGGGAAAAGAGGAGTGGCTGGCTTGAAGGGACAGCAGCGGCTTCCGCTTTGGTAACCGCGGTGATTCATGGCGAGCATCGGCAATGCGGGCGGCGGGAAGCGGGCAGTACGGAGGACGTGAGGCGGCCGCTGATCATTACGCCTTATCTGCCAGACGGCGAAGCCACGCTTCCAGTCGCCAACGGCCGGGTTTCCCCGGTGATCACCAATTACAGACGGCTGGTCGTCAGCTCTGGAAGAAATGACATTGGCTGCTGCAGAGTCTCACAAGAGAAGCTGACGGACCGGTCCTCTTCTACACTTTAGAGTATATATGCAGTGCCCAGACTAATTCGCAAAAAACACTTGCAAAAATCGACTATTAAAATTTCCGAGTGGTGTCGAGAGTAAAAATTTTTTCAACACAGCCGTCCGTACTGTAGCGTATTATTCTAATCCTATAATCACGAGGTTGCTCGTTCATTTCTCTCTAAAGGCAACATTTTTTCTTTTAATTACTAATCGCATGTAAATGCGAGTATTCATATTAAATTTGGGAACCAAAAATACCAAATATTTCCCTAACAAATGACAAAATTATATATTTCATAGACAGTGTAACATTTGTATTTATTCGTAATCTCTAGAAAGAAAAAATATTTTTTTTCTATTTGATCATTCGCATTCTTGTACCAAATTTCAATTTACTATGAATACCCGCATTTCCATGCTATTTGTAAATAAAAAATGCCCGTTTGACAAAAAATATGATTCCATATTTGTTAATTAACATGTCGATTTGATAATAAATATAAAATGCATATAAAAATACAGTTGCATCTGGCGAGAAACGAACCAGCAACCTCGTGATAACCAGAGGCGCTATGCACACAGCTCTTTTTTCACTTTTTTGTACGTCGCTACTTACTAAATCAACTCAATCTTTGTTTACAAGGAATGACATTGAAAACTAAAAATAATACGGTCAACTGTTAGGTTCGAAAATTGTTTTACTTAACAGCGCTCGGAAACCTTCAAGTTTTTTCGAGTGTGTTTGAGAAGTGCACTGCTTTAGCAAACTGATGTCCCGGTTCTGGAACTTCAGTTACCGGAAAGTACAAAGGGAATCCTTTGACAGCCAGTCCCTTTGGGTCACTTTGTTTACGCATTCAGAATGCTCTTCCTCTGTTCATTCGTTCTCTATCAGATTTCTTACGTAGCTCATTACAAAAGGAAGGACGATTACAGTCTGAGGTCCCGTCGACGACGATATCATTAGAGACACGAAGTATCAATTCGAATATGAATGGGCGGTGTCTACATTTGCCAGTTTACAATGTTGTTGTAAAGTCTGAAGAATATCCAATTAAAAATTACAATGTTGCCAGAGTTTTCTATACCAGACCGCATCTGACGGATGATGATAAAACGTTCTAACATTCGCAGTATCTCCGAAAATAAGTAGTTAGTTGGAATAATTTATGAGCCGTAGAAGCAATACAACATCCTGGTCGGTTATGTCTCGTTACAAACAAGGATAACACAGATGCTTAACGCGTTAATAGAGTCTTTCGAGACTGAAATCATACGCAACGCGCTTACAGTTGCTCCTAATCACACCAAGAGTTCAACGTTCAGAGAAGGCTGAGCGTGATCATATAACAACAGGTGTAGTTAACATGTTTTACCTACCGCCCACCTTTGTGTACATACATACATCACTAGCAAAATTTTCTAATCGCCCATCGGTTCAACAGTAATGGTGGTTTATAAATTATAGTAAGGTAAATTATAAAATTTGTAAAGCAGGGTTACAGCAAGTTAAAGCATATAATAATAATTAATTGACAAATCTTCCTTAAAATTGTATAAAAGTCTAATGAAAAATGCATGTCTGTTATTTTAAGAGACTAGTTTTATTGGTGTGACAAGCTCTTGATCATAGGATCTTAACTTTTACATATGGACATACAGACCACTGGCGACACATATCACTTCTAACGAAGACGTTTTAATTCCGTCGAAACCATGGTAATGGTTATTTGAAAACCACCATTTATTGAAAATGGTTGGCTGTCTATTACGCATGCTATTTTAAACCCCCAGCAGCCTACCGCTCACCATGAAAGCTGGAACGTCCACTAGTGGGTGATAGGGGTCAGGTTGATAACGACTGTACAAAATGTAATCTCCTACTTTTTCGTACCAGAATAACCGTGCATTGTAACCCGCCAGGTTAGCCGAGTGCGCTAACGCGCTGCTTCCTGGACTCGGGTAGGCGCGCCGGCCCCGGATCGAATCCGCCCGGCGGATTAACGACGAGGGACGGTGTGCCGGCCAGCCTGGATGTGGTTTTTAGGCGGTTTTCCACATCCCCCTAGGTGAATACCGGGCTGGTCCCCAAGTCCCTCCTCAGTTACACAGCTCGCAGACATCTGAACACTTTCGCACTATTCCATGGATTACACTAGTCGCAGACAGTTGGGGTACACGGGGAGGCGGCAGGAAGGGCATCCGGCCACCCCTTCAACTAACATTGCCACATCCGATTAACCATGCCGACCCTGCGTATCCGCCGGAAAAACAGCACCAGCAAAATAAAGAAAGAAAGAATAACCGTGCATTACACCGACGGATGTTGAACCTTACTGTTTGTGACATGTAGAAAAATACACGATTGGAGGCTGAAAAATGTCGTAGCAACTAGTGACCACTATTTGATGAGTCATTGTGATAAGGACAGAAAATCATTCTATGAAGGCGTACTTTAATACGCCAGTTCTGCAGGTACATCCACATTAAATTACCGATAACGCAGACAGCCAACAATTAATGTTAACAACTCTGATTACAGGAGGATAATCCCATATATCATAACTGTTCTCGTGTACACGCCTCTAATGTCTGTCACAGATTTAAAAAACTGAATCTCGACATGCCTTAATGACACCATCTCTAATTACAGGGTGACAGTTACCAAACAATATGAAATAAAACCGTCGTAACTTCTGAACGGTTTGCGTTAGGACGTTTAAACTGTGCGGTTGGTCGCGGTGCATGATGGGAGTTATAATGCGCATTGTTGTTTGTTTGAGCGACGAGGCCCACTTTCATATGAATAGATTCGTCAATAAGCAAAGCTGGTGCATTTGGGGGACTGAGAATCCGCATTTCGCGACCTAGAAGTCTCTTAACGGGTGGCTGTGTGTTGTGCAATCTCCAGTCAGGACGGTACGCGAAGATTATGGAAGACGATTTCATCCCCATTATCCACAGTGACCCTGATTTCGACAAGATGTGGTTCATGCAAGGCGGAGCTCGACCCCATCGAAGCAGGAGAGTGTTTGAGTCCTGGAGGAGCACTTTGGGGATCGCGTTCTGACTCTGGGGCCCCGGAGACCACTGGCATGAGCCTAGATTGGCCGCCATATTCTCCAGATCTGAAAACATGCGACTCCTTTTTGTGGGGCTATATTAAAGACAAGGTTTACAGCAATAACCACAAAACCATTGGTGAGCTGAAAACAGACCTTCAGGAGGTCATCGACAGCATCTATGTTCCGACACTTCAGCGGGTCATGTAGAATTTCGCTATTCGTCTGCGCCACATCATCGCCAATGAGGGCAGGCATATAGAACGTGTCATAACGTAGTTCCGAATATCTGTAGCCACTTTTACATGTTCAATAAAGTGCATTTGTAGCTAATTTACGTTTTTTTCATGCAGTTCAATAATCATGACCCTGTACATCAAAGTAAGCAAGGAAATTTTATGGTGAGACCCAACAAAATGTGTTACAACGCAATTTCTGTATCGCCAGTTGAAGAAATTAAAGATACTTGGACGTATTCTGCCGAAATGTTCCTTGGCAGGGCTATAAGAATTCCAACTTGAACGCACGTGTAGCAGGACATCAATCATCAAAGCACGCATTGTAATAGCACGAAGAAACTATGTGAAAAACGAAATCAGTGAATGTTCCGATTTAAATGGGAGAAGTGTGTGGCTTGACAGTGCTGCGGGTAATGTGCAGAACTCCAAATCCAGAGGTCTGGGATCAGATCCCTGGCAGCTTCTACATTTTTTTCTGGCAGTACTTGCGACTTGCACCTCTGACAAAGATTTGTTTACGTAAGGAAATAGCGTTCATAATGGTATGAATTCCTCATGAAATTGCAGACTCACTTATAACTGGGCGTTGTCCAAATAAACTTTCAGACTGGTGACTGCTTCAGTTTTAAGTATGCGTCCACCAATTGCGACTTATTCAGTAACTGGGGAACTGTTTACCTTTGGAACGCTTGATGAAATATCAGAGGAGACCACAAGACAATGGAATTATAAAACAAGTAAATTATTAAAATGCTTCAAATGATACGCACAGGTTTATCTGCAAGCCAGATGTTCCTGATAAAGGTCGTCAAATTAACTCTGCAGTTACAAACTAGTAAAAGAATGCGACGATTCTTCAACATAGTCAAGTTTAACGATACCTCTCTAGCTTACCATCAATAGGCAAAAAAGAATTTAACGTATAAGCTGCAACCTCAATGCAGTCTTAGTGACCTCTTGTCCCTCAAAACATGGTTGCAGAGGATAGCGTTTAGATGAGACATTAATGTACACCGTGCGATTTCATTTTACTTTGTAATTTAAAGATATTCAGTTCACCCCTGTCATTCCTAATTTTGCCTAACGTTTAGATTAATTGTACATGGTGCGGTTTCATTTTTCTGTCTAATTAATACATGTTAATCTACTAAATCATTTTACTGACTGGGTCACATATAAACAACAAGGTAGTAGAACTGATGCTGCAGGCATGAGATATCTCAGAGCAGTAAAAGGATGGAGTAGTTGAGACTGAATTATTACACCAGGAATGAAAAGGACATCTATCAGTTAGGAAATAAAATTCATGAAAACATAGGAAATTGTACTGAGCACATTATCAGGATGAGTAACCAAAGATTACCTCTCAAAACCACAAGATACAAAGTTAAAGGGTAAAGAAGTCAAGGAAGACTGACTTAAAGAAGGCTATCACAACAGGCAAATATCCAACATTTGAACTGTACAAGAACAACACGCAGTAGTTCCGTAGCATGACGGTGTGCAGGGGCAGATAGCAATTTCGTAAAAGTTCAGGATGCCTTATGTGCCAATTGATTACGGCTTCTAATAATGCTTGACAAATGCAATAACAATCTCGCCTTTACATTACGAAAGTTCAAAATAATTCTTTACACAGCGATGAAATGATTCCACTACCGACTAATAGTTGACTGATTAGGTTAGTACACAGTTTCAGCAATCGTTTACCATCAGCTACACACTACCATTTTCGTGAAGCAGCAGACATTGTACTCTTTCTAATCTACTTGGAAAACATGTGGAATAATAAATTGCGTAAAAATTAACGCGTTACGAGGCTTCCTCGAGTATCCACATAAATGCCCATTTCGCTTTCACGAAGAAATTTCCCAGGAGACACAAATTTATTCATTCATGGCCTCTGGCACTACACGAAAGTAAATTTTTCCGAGCACAGTCCATCGTTGAGCTTGATGTGTTACTCCCACAGCGAAACAAAAATTTCGCTACATTGCGAGGCAGGGAGAAGAAGTAGACCTAAACTGAATACGCGAGCTGACTTAACGACTGCTGTCTTTGTACCCTGACCAGTCTGTGTGGCGTTTCAGTGAAATCGCTTATAATAGCTTTTTAGGCGAATACTGGAGTGATTCCATACTTGAATGAAATGCGCAAAACTGTTAACATAAAAAAAGACAGGGTTTGAATACTCACGACTCGTTCACACTAATGGTACCAGAGCAACTGATCGCCAGATGCGGGACCTGTCACAGCTGCATAACGCCACAAAAAAAAAAAAAAACCCTGCTATAATGTCCTACTCTGGGTGTGAAAACACGTTCTCCCTGGAATGAGCGCATATTGCGCTGATGGATACCTCTCTCCGTCCTCTGAAAGTGTTCTCGGTAACTTTATTACAATCGACGGAAAACTTTTGCTGTTTGTGGCACTTTCCAGTCAGGAAAGGACACATTTTGATCGTCTGTGATGATGATAAGCATATATACCAGTTCGCACTAGTATTTATCTTAGTGAAGGTTTTGAAATGAACTGTTCATCTTTCTTCTCAGAAAGAAAACTACTACTCAGCCTTGATCAATGCCGGCTGCTGTGGCCCAGCGGTTCTAAGCGCCTCAGTCCGGAACCGCGCTGCTGCTGCGGTCGCAGGTTCGAATCCTACCTCGGGCGTGGGTGTGTGTGATGTCCTTAGGTTAGTTAGGTTTAAGTAGTTCTAAGTCTAGGGGGCTGATGATCTCGGTCCCATAGTGCTTAGAACCACTTGAGCCATCTTGATCAATATAATGTATATCTCAGGTGTGTTGGCTTAATACATACACCTATATGACAAAAAATAACCGGTCACCTACTAAAGGGCATTACTATGGGACGTGCCTATCATCCGCCTTTATGATGCCTTGAACTCTGTTGACGAAACTTTCAATGATGTGCTTGAATGTCTGTGGAGGCCTGAAAGCCCATTCTTCCTCAAGATCCGAAACCGGGGATGGTAAAGATGTTGGGCGCTGGGATCTAGAGTGAAGTCGACGTTCTCACTCATCCCGACGGCGCTGCATTGGGTTGAGGTCGCGAATCTGGGCAAGCCAGTCCATTTCAGGAATATTATTGTCCACGAACCATTGCTTCCCAGATGTTGCTTTATGACAGGATGCATTGTCATGCTGATACAGTCAATCACTGTCTCCGGATTGTTCGTCTACTGTACGCAGTATATACTGCTGTAAATGTGTTCGTATCCATCAGCGTTTTGGGTTCTCTTAAGCGCAATAATAAGAACACACTCTACCACGAAAAACACACCTCCTCCGTAGTTCACATGATGACCGGTAACGTTCTCCACGCGTGCCACAGGACACAGCGTGATCCATGTCTCCAAATCACTCGTTTCCAGCGATCCACAGTCCAGCTGCGGCGATCTTCACACCACGTTAAGCGTCGCTTAGCGCTGATTACAGAAATATGTGGCTTCTGAGGAACCGCTCAACCAATGTACCCCAGTCCTTTAAACTCCCTATGCAGAGCCAATGTGCTAGCTAGACTGCTCGTAGTACTTTGCAACTCACGACTGATTCCTTCCGCAGATTTTACGCAACATTTTACATCCATGCTCCGCAAGGTTCGGCGATCCCTGTCCGTGAGTACATGAGGTCTGCTTGATTTGTGGTTGTTCCTTCGCCTTTCCGCTTCGCAATCACACCAGCAACAGTCGACTTGGGCAACATTAGAAGGGTTGAAATGACACTGATGGATTTGTTTCTCAGGTGACATTCAACGATTAGTCGACATTCGAAGAAACTTAGCTCTCCTGACCGATTCATTGTGCTCTTATTGTTTCTCGACCGACAACACTACACACCGACACTGGCGGATGCGACTGTTTCAGAACATATGTCAGGATACACAAGGTGTGTCAGGTGGAAAGTTACATCCTTTTACAGGTGATAATATTGGTGATTCTGAACAAAATATTTCAAAAGAACATATGCTCTTTTCCTAACGGTATCAGACGTACAGCTGTATGAAAACCACGGACGTACGGCGCGTTGTCCTTCACCAGCACTGACATGCGAATACAACAGAAGCGACATTAGGATATATAGTGTTGTCTTTACTGACGATTTCAGAATGGACGCAAAGGACGAATTTCTCGCTCGTCCTTAGAACGTACGAGTGAGCTCAGGTCAGCAACACAACAGCTGTCTATACAAGCTGCAAAATGCATTGCAACTGACGGCGGACTTTTTTAATACCTTCTGTTTGGAAATGTACACAATTAAATAAAACACTTGATCACAATGTTTCATTTATTATCACCAGCATATGTCCTGTTTCCCATTGTATTCATTACATTTCGCGGAAACTGTTAAAAGCATACGACTGTTTTGTTCAGAATAACTATCATCCTCAAAGCATGTGCCTTTTTTTCTGACTCAGCCTATACAGTTACAGGCACTGTAAATTTATCGACGATCAACTCCTCTTGTCTTTGGTTCAATCCTGATGTTGCAGCTGACGTTTCTGGCACCTGTCACAGCTGGTGTTGTTCTAACTAATTACTGACTGCTTGAGAGAGGCTGAGGCACTGAAACCCACTTTTTCCATATACACTACTGGCCACCAAGAAGAAATGCAGATGATACACGGGTATTCATTGGACAAATATATTATACTAGAACTGACATGTGATTACATTTTCGCGCAATTTGGGTGCATAGATCCTGAGAAATCAGAACCCAGAACAACCACCTCTGGCCGTAATAACGGCCTTGATACGCCTGGCCATTTAGTCAAACAGAGCTTGGATGGCGTGTACAAGTACAGCTGCCCATGCAGCTTCAACACGATACCACAGTTCATCAAGAGTAGTGACTGACGTATTGTGACGAGCCAGTTGCTCGACCACCATTGACCAGACGTTTTCAATTGGTGGGAGATCTGGAGAATGTGCTGGCAAGGGCAGCAGTCGAACATTTTCTGTATCCAGAAAGGCCCGTACCGGACCTGCAACATGCGGTCGTGCGGTATCCTGCTGAAATGTAGGGTTTCGCAGGGATCGAATGAAGGATAGAGCCACGGGTCTAGCACATCTGAATTGTAACGTCCACTGTTCAAAGTGCCGTCAATGCGAAAAAGAGGTGACCGAGACGTGTAACCAATGGCATCCCGTACCATCACGCCGGGTTATACGCCAGTATAGCGATGACGAATACGCGCTTCCAATGTGGTTTCACCGCGATGTCGCCAAACACGGATGCGACCATCACGATGCTGTAAACAGAACCTGGATTCATCCGAAAAAATGACGTTTTCATAACATATAAGCTTTCACGGCCGGCGTCTTCATTAATTAAAACTTCCGGACTGAATTGTCGTGGTCCATATATAAAACTGCTTCTCCTTCCTGACGACTCACCTCAGATGTTGCCCGCAGTAGGAAACGAAAACGTCAGGAAGGAGAAGCAGTTTTATATATGGAACACGACAATTCAGACCGGAAGTTTTAATTAATGAAATGACGTTTTGCCATTCGTGCACACAGGTTCGTCGTCGAGTACACCATCGCAGGCGCTCCTCTCTGTGATGCAGCGTCAAGGGTAACCGCAGCCATGGTCTCCGAGCTGATAGTCCATGCTGCTGCAAACGTCGTCGAACTGTTCGTGCAGATGGTTGTTGTCTTGCAGACGTCCCCATCTGTTGACTCAGGGATAGAGACGTGGCTGCACGATCCATTACAGCCATGCGGATATGTTGCCTGTCATTTCGACTGATAGTGATACGAGGCCGTTGGGATCCAGCACGGCGTTCCGTATTACCCTCCTGAACCCACCGATTCCATATTCTGCTAACAGTCATTGGATCTCGATCAACGCGAGCAGCAATGTCGCGATACCATAAACCGCAATCGTGATAGGCTACAATCTGACCTTTATCAAAGTCGGAAACACGATGGTACGCATTTCTGCTCCTTACACCAGGCATCACAACAATGTTTCACCAGGCAACGCCGGTCAACTACTGTTTGTGTATGAGAAATGGGTTGGAAACTTTCCTCATGTTAGCACGTTGTAGGTGTCGCCACCAGCGCCAACCTTGTGTGAATGCTCCGAAAAGCTAATCATTTGCATATCACAGCATCTTCTTCCTGTCGGTTAAATTTCGCGTCTGTAGCACGTCATCTTCGTGGTGTAGCAATTTTAATGGCCAGTAGTGTATATGTTTAATATAACTGGACTTCTACTTATTCAACTCGGTAGCAACAGTTTCCAGGTACCTGTACTCCAGATGAGGAATGTGTTCCATAAAATAACACTTATGTAAAAGTATGTCATAAATGACTAAAGATGTTGCCCGTAAAAGACTCGCCCTCGGACCCGTCTGTTATTTTCTAAAATGGATGCCGGACTAGTATTCGGTGTGTGCTGCTGAGTCAGTTACTTTTTCATGGTGTAGATGCAGTATCCTTGAACGTATGTCGAACAACCCATCGAGCCCCACCTTACCGATTGCAGCGTAGGAAGGCCTAGCCAGATAAATGGAGCAGAGGACTGCTGCTGACGTCACGGCGAAGGTCAACAGCCTGAACCCGCGAGCTGGCCTACCACGCGCCGCTGCCGTCTCTCAGCCGGACTATTTGAACTCAGGCTGTCGCCAGTGTTCGCTCACGCACTGTTTTCAGCAATTTTCGTCGGTTGTGTGATCATATAAAAAGCTAAGAATTTGTCGAGAGATACCTGTTGAATAATGGAGCGTCAATGAATCATTGAAAAACGGTGATTGCCATTTTTTTTAAATAATCAATGTGGAAGATCGTAAATGGATGAATCTTTAATACTGCGTCACGCAAAAGCATGCCTTGAGTTCCTTCCTATAAATGCGCGTTGCGTGTGGCATGATACGCCCTGTTTCTTCCTGTCCGCTTGCTCCATTGTAACTGTTCCGGCCTGCCGCGTGTTCTAAAGGGTCACAGTGTGACACAAGGGAACTAACACGGCTATCGAACATAGATAATTCGTATTCTTTCACTGCGTGAAGTGCCGTAATTACAGAGCTAGTGCTAATTTGCTCAATGTAATCAAAAAATGTGTGTGAATTCCTAAGCGACCAAACTGCTTAGGTCATCGGTCCCTAGACTTACACACTCCTTAAACCAACAACACACACACACACACACACACACACACACACACACACACACACACACACACACTATATATATATATACCTTCGCCATGACGTCAGCAGCAGTCCTCTGCTCCATTTATCTGGCCAGGCCGTCCTACGCTGCAATCCGTCAGGTGGGGCTCGATGGGTTGTTCGACGAGGGAGGACTCGAACCTCCGGCTGGAGGGGCTCAATGCATTCGGGGGATATTATAAGGTTATTTGAGGAGGTGGGATAGCACAGAATAAAAAGGCTAATAATCAGAAGAAAGATTAAGTGTAATCCTCAATGAAGCGCATGAAGTTTACGGTGCAGCTTATTCAAAAATATGGTAAGCGAGTGAATGAATCAGCTGCCCATGGTGTTACCAGAGAATGGAAGAATGGCGAGGAAAACGTCATATGTGAGAAAGCGAACAGAGACAAAAAGACTCCAGTTCGCATGCAGCCACGTTAAAACAGGGCGACAGTGGTGGAATGGGTTTACATTTACTGATGAGAGCAACAAACGGAAGATCTATGGCGTGGTGAAAGCCAAATAACGGCGAGCAGGCTAAACATTTGCAACCTACTGAGAAACACGGCGGGCGAGATTATTGGCACGGAGGCTGCATTTCGTCATCTGATATGGCAGATATTATTTTCGCAAACAGAAGTTAAACAAGCAAAACAGGGGTGCAGAAAGGTTGGAAATTAGATCTACATTCGAATTTTTGCAAGATAAAAAAAGAATGGTTTCTTCAAAATTGTCCCAACGTTATTCATACACCACTTTAGAGAATTTGCTGAAAGAGTTCGAAGATCAGGAGTACTATAATCAACTCGGAAGATCTGCAGCGGCGAAGGAAGAATAGGAACTATTGGGTCTGAGTAAATAGGAAAAATCGTTGGTAACACACAGGAATATTTGAAAGTGGCGCAAACAAACAAACAAACACCGCCGGACCGGCCTTGAAGACCTAATGGTACCGACCAGCCGCCGTGTCATTCTCAGATCTTAGGCGTCACCGGATGCAGACACGAACGGGCATGTGGTCAGCACACCGCTCTCCCGGCCGTTGTCAGTTTTCGTCACCGGTGCTGCTACTCTCAATAAAGTAGTTTCTCAGTTGGCCTCACAAGGGCTGAGTGTACACCGCTTGCCAACAGAAGTTATGAACGGTTTGAATATTAATCGCAACTTCTGCAGTTCTAAGACACACAGGGGGCGCAAAAGGAGTTACATGGCGCCCGTTAGCGATGTTGTCGGATTAAACTAGTGACACATACCAGATCTATGACCAAAGACTCTCTCTCTCTCTCTCTCTCTCTCTCTCTCACACACACACACACACACACACACACACACACACACACACACACACAGAGAGAGAGAGAGAGAGAGAGAGAGAGAGAGAGAGAGAGAGAGAGAGAGAGAGAGAGAGAGAATTGCCCTGACACTTGAAAATCTAAGTCTGTTTCATGATTAGGAGCAAAAAAAATGTTAAAATCAGTTGTACACCTCTTACCGTAAGGTGTTCTAGATGTATAAAGCACGAGACTTCATCATGTGATGCATTTGCGAACTGTACGCTTTTATTGAGATGAAGATCCCTTTCTCCCTTATATCCTCTGTCCCAGCCACTCGGATGGCTTTTTTTTTATTCAAATGAGATCAGTGAATTTACAGCACTTGTTTCAATCACTAACTATTCCAGCGAAACTCATTAATGTTCAGATATTTGTTTGAGACCTTTCTGTTTAGTTTCTAACAGCCGTCATTCTGCGTGAATCGACACAAATTTCTACGAAGTCAATAGGTCAGCGTGCATTTAATGTACTTTAAGAAGAAAAAACAAATACGGCCGAAGCGAAATAGAAAGGTAAACCGAACATATGACTAATACTTAACGTTTATTTGGCATTCAGTACTGCCCAGTGAGAAGTCTTTAATCAAATTTCATTCTTTCTTACATCACATTAATTACCTTTTAAGAACAGAATTTATGCGAACATGACAGAAGAAACTCGTGATGATACTTTGTATGAATCACACACAGAGCCAGCGAATACGAAATCTTAGTGGAGGTAATATCTGTAGCATAATGGAAGTCTAAGTGAAGTCGAAAGGTGGCAGTTTGTTTGCGAGTTGGCGCAGCTGTATGGTACGCTTCAGTTAGTTCTCTGAATTCACGGCCTATACCTGGCGCTGTCGTACGAAGATTCCCGCATCAAACCCGGCGGTGATGTGTGCGTTCTCGGAAATTTCGCCCTACAAACGACGACACAGACTATCGCTCATCTGGTACGGTCAACGTAAGAAGCAGCTACGAAAGGAAAAGAAAATTCTGGGATTAACGTCCATCGACGACGACACTAGAGATTGAGCGTAATCGCCTATAATGAGAAGTATGAGGAAGGAACTCGGAAATGTCCTGCTCAAAGGAAGCATTCCGGCATTTGCCTTAAAACTTAAATCTGAACGGCCAGTTGAGAACTTGAACCATTGTTCTCTCGGATGCAAATCCAGTGTCTTAGCGCTGCGCCTTCTCACTCGGTCATGCAGCTACACTTCAGGCTACAGCATATGATGTCCTGAATTCGGCTAGTCCGGAAATCAACTAGTTAGCAGAAGTGAAACTGCTGACCAGCACGGTAGAAAGTAAGCAGGCCTGAATCGGAGCATATATTTAGCTTCTGGCAAAGTGATGTAACAGTTGTATGGAATGCATTTTTAAAGAAACGTGTAACAGACGATAATCACTTGATCCCATACAGACAGCGAACTTAACACGTTGAGCTGAAATCCTTGCAGCCTCCGATGTCTTCAGGATCGCAAAGGATGTTCGAACAACAGGAAAATTATGTTTGGTGAGTAATATGTTGGCCAGCAATAGATTCTACAAGTTATCAAATCAAAGAGGTTGGTCATCTGGTGTTAAATCCACTGCACACTACACAAAGAAATATCGAGACAAAAAAACTTGATAAGCGATATCAATGTTTTTGCTTTTTCATTAAAAAAATCACATGATTACTTATTATGTACAGCTATTCCGCGTTGATGTAAATGAGGCTTTGTATTTAGGAACGGACAGCGAGTAAGTGTGCGGCGCAGAAGAGACCAGAAAACAACGGAACTTTCCGTCGCTACGCGACCCGAGGACTAGAAAAAACGAGTGCGAAGCCGACAGCATACGACTTAGTCGAAAACTAAAACTTCCCATTTCATCTGTATTTGACGCCTTGTCAAGAACGAGCAGTTTCGCACAATTTACTGGAAACAGATCACTTTATATGGAGTTCGCTGAATACGAAAAACAGAAGTATTCTTGGGAAAATCTAGCGATAAACTAAGATAAATAATATTGATTATTACAGGCTGCCAATAACTAGGTGAAAGATATGAATACTATTAAAAGATTTGGAGAAACAAAGACCACTGTCATTGCTCGTGCGATGTGACACACATGACATATTTTGTAAATAAAGTGTCAAAAGCAAGTGCAACTAATTTAGAACTTGGTGGAAACAGCCGACCGGATTGCTTATTCTGTCGCATTCGTGGTGACTTATTCGCTTAATGCAGACCAGGATTTAAGGCGAGAACTATCACTACCTATACCAAAGACGATTCATTTAATCTTGAGCTAATGGAGACCAACAATGCTGGCGCCTCTTAGAGCCGATATGTGCAAATACGTTTATGTGTAACACGATAAACAACAGTAGCATCCGAGTTAGAAACTGCTGACACACAGCAACGACGTAAGGATGTATGAAACATATTATCGAACCTCATACACGCAGTCCGCTTATTCCAGGTTCTATATTTAGTTCTCCTGCTACCAGTCTGACTTGTTATTGGAAATCACTCACCACCACCACCACCACCACCACCACCACCACCACCACCACCACTCTTTTGACATCTACTGCTGGTTGAAGGCTTCCTCCACACATCTCCATGCATTGCAGTCTTCATCCATACGTTGAACTATTATATAGGAGTACTACAGAGTCTCCGTTTTGTGACTGTGGGGCTTCGAAACAGACAATCAAGTAAATTAGAGATGAATACCCGTTGCGTTCCTACCAGGGGAGTTGGAGCGACCTCATGAAAGCTGATGATACGGGCTCTTATATGGATTAGGAACCTTGATAATGACATTTAGTTAGTTTTATATGTAATTTTGTACTTTCCTATTCCTGTTATAGATACTACTACTCATGTTATATACCTGTAATTTTGAACTGCATGTGAGCCATACGAATAAATAAATAAATAAAAACTACTGTACAGCATAGGAATAATGTTTGTGCTCCTTTTATTTTGGTCGCGTACAATTACTCTGCGTATCTTCTTTTCCCTAACCCTTTTTCAGGATTTGGGAAATTTTACTTCAGCGTACAATTCCTTTGCGTATAGCTGAAAAAAATACGGATTCGTTTTAGTAAACACTGAAACATTTTTGTTTAGACAACGGCCATTAGCAAACAGGATAACTTAGTATACGTCTTGCTGGTCAGAGTGTTTCCGTACGCCTTCCAATACTTCAGGGTATGAAGTCACTCAACGTACTGGAGTAGAAAAGTCGTTTAATGTGTCCGGTTTTCAACGGCCATGAAGAAATAAAATTTTCCTTGAAAAACATTAATTGAGTCTCTGGAAGAAGACGCACTCAGTTTGAATGAAACACATTACATTCAAATTCTGTGTTGCACAATGCCTGACCTGACATGCCACCTTAACGTAAGACTTAAAAGCACAATTAATAAACCAAATGCAGTTCTAAAATATTTAAACGCACATATTACCGATACTCTCGAGCTTCATTTCAATCGACTTTGGTATGATAGCTAATTTATCAACGTAACATGTATCTTACTAATTCATCAACATAAGAGATATCTTACTGAACTCTCGTTCGACCGATTCTTGAATATTTATCAGTGAAAGAGAAGATCCAAAGGTCAGCGCGTTTCGTCATATGTTCGTTTCCAAAAGCACAAGGGCGTCACGGAGATGCTCAGCCAACTTCACTGGCATCAGCAATAAGAGATGCATTGTGTTTGTTACGGAGCTTTACTACCAAAATTTAGAGATTACATGTTTCTAGAGGAATGCAGAACATATGCCTCCCACATATATCTCGTGAACTAACCATGATGCTAATATCATGGAAATTTGAGCTCACACGGAGTATTACCGGAAGTCGCTCTATTGCGCACCACTCACAAATGGAACAGGAAACGGGAGAAATGATAGCTGTACCTGCAGAATCCTCCGTTACTCACCGTGAGGTGTAATTAAACATATAGTGCATTCATTCCTAATCGCAGAAGATCATGTTTTAGTGGATTTACTCAAGTAATTAATAGCTTTCGTGCGGCTTCAGCACTCCGCAGCAAACATATTACTGCTGGGTGTGCAAATGAAACCTGTGAAACAATTACTGTTCCGTGTGAAACACACAAGAAGAAGAGCGCATTAAAACGTTTATGAAGCGAAAATACTTGGCCTAATATAGTATCACCAGTAACTGAGCCGTGGTAAAAATTTCTGTTCTGAAGAGCTCGCCAATGAGTCAGTCTCACGTCCCCAGCTTGCTAGTCTGTCTCGCGTCCGCATTTGTTAGGCAGTTAGTGGCAGTCTGTCGTTCGGAGTGCTAGTATGTCTGTCGTTCGGATCAACCTTTAAAGCCGGCAAAATGAGAGTCTTTCCACTCCGCCAGTAAGAGAACTCAGCGAGTGGTCGCCCGGTCGGGGCTTTGTTCCTGCATCTGAATCTGCGCGTTAGGCCGCCATTCTGCTCGAGTTTGCTAAAGCAATGGTCACTGGCGGTTGGATCGATCGATTGGTCGGTCGCGCACTGCGACACAAGATGACTTGTCCGTCTTGAGCGTCGGCGCATGTGAGGTCGCCACGTGAGTCCAATGGGCCGCGCCGTATAGCGAGGGGTAGTGACTTCGCGGTCGACACGAGAGAAACATGAGTCAACCAACGACATCAGTCTGGCCGGTGGGAGCTGCGACGCCGTGAGACGGGAGATCGGCGCGCCTTCCTACGTCCGTTGAAGCGGCTGGCAGCGGACGGTTCGGGAGAGCGATTTGGGAGTGCTGCGCCAGGTCTTCTCGAGAAATTCCAGTTTATTAGAAGTTAAGTGATTGGTGATATCTTGTTTGATTTACTCTTGTTAAATTCTACTTGTTTTCTTGGTGAGGTCACCAGCCGTTTTGCTTTGGGGCCGTCCCACCATTCTTCTCCGTTTGCCCACCCGCGGGAAGGTGGTTGTTTATAAATTGGGTGGTCCGTTTTTCTTTTGTGGAGTAGGGGCGGGGTGTTCGGTAATCTCCCTATCAATCTACGATACGTTAGTAGCTGCCTCTGTCATGTTTGTCGGATTAGGTGAGTTAACGAATTTATTGCTTGGAGTGCAACGGCCTAATACCTGAAATATGTTTTGATCTTTGGAAACTTTGATATTATTGCCTATGATCTTGAGAGGCGGTATCTGTGTACTGTAGAGCATCTTAACTATTGTTTGGCCAACCTTGTAGAATTTTATATAAGACTGCATTTCATGGGATTTTATTTAAATGATCATTTTAGTATAGTTGCCGCCCTTTCACCGTAAGACTTTTCTTTGAAGTTAAAATCAAGTTGCACCTTCGGTAGCAAGGTTAATATTTTAATTGTTTTGTACTATTTCCATCCCTCCTACGGGGGTGCATAGTTTGTGTACTTGTGTAAATCGTTAAAACTCTTAAAGTTATCTGATGTGTTGCAGATTTGCACCAGTGTCGTCTTTCAGAGGCTGTTGTGAGCGGTCGTAACTACGGCAGTGTCATAAGGGAGCGGCAAGGTTCTCTGCCCGAAAGCTCATACAGTCAAAACTTGTTTCTTTCTGCCTCTGAATAAATTGTAACTTTTGATATTTAGAGGGTGCTTTCTGATTATAATTTTAAATGTTTCTTTAAAAAAGCTTTAGGCACTATTAATGTGAATAAAATTCCCATTTGTTAAAAGGAATTTGGTTATGATTTCATCAGTTACTCCCAGGCAACTACTTCCATGTTTACATAGTGTGATTAAATATATTAATGTTCTTGATGAATCGCTAGTAAATAAAATAAATTCTTAAGAATATTCTTTGAAAATAAATCACGGTTCAGTAACGAAAACTGGTTACAGGAAATAGACATGAAGTATTATGGAAAGCCGGTGCGAAATGAGTTCCGGTACTCTGTTCAGTATTGCGTCACATTACATAGTGTATCTGCAAATTATATTACTATCAACGCTTGTGTACTTGGCATTGAAAGCTGAAATGTGATTCAGCATGGTATCAGACAATGTCAGGTAGGAGGAGGGATGTCTTATCTTTTGTGCCTATCGCTAATGCGAGACAAGGAAAAACAATACTGAATCATCAAATGCAGCGTTTTTTAACCCACCGACCGCAAGAATCAGAAGTCAATTGCTGGTAGGCAAAAATTAGCCGCAGACACAAATAAAAAAACGGCAATACCAATAGAAAAAAAAGTGAAGCATCACGTCTCTCCAGTCGCATACAGGAGGTGGACAAAAAATATGGAAACACCAAAAAACACGAAACATTGCCTCATGCCTGATACGATGTAGGAAAGCTTTTGGCATTCAAAACAGCTTACGGTCGTCCCGGAATGAATAAATACACACCTTTTATTATTTTCAAGAGAAACTTACATCATTCTCGTGAGAAATAGTGGCAAGTACAGATGACGACGAAGGGGGTGGATAGCAATCGCGCAACCTTCTCTCCAAAATAGACCACAAGGGCTCGAAACTACTGAGATCTGATGACAGTGATGGAGAGGGGCAGTGCGACAACTCGCCCTCGTGTTCTTGACCATCGAATTGTGTGAATAGAGTCCCTGTCGTCTTGAAACACAGCATCACCATTGGAGAACAAACACTGTGCCACGGGATAGGCCTCATCACCCAAAATGGCCGCATAATCCTTGGTGGTAATGGGTCGTTGCCGAGTAACCATGGGGCCCATGGAATTCAACGAAATGGCTGCCAAATTACCACCGAAGCCCCGCCGCGCTTCGTTTTTGGCAGCGATCAGTTAGCGTCGCAGGCTTTGAACGGCGTACACCGGGCGTAAACTCGGGCAGACGTTGGAAACTTTCTTCCATCACTCCACAGTCCCGGATCTGACAAGGGAACCTCCCCATCGCACCCCCCTCAGATTTAGTTATAAGTTGCACAGTGGATACGCCTTGAAAAACTGAACACAAATCAATCGAGAAAACAGGAAGAAGTTGTGTGGAACTATGAAAAAATAAGCAAAATATGCAAACTGAGTAGTCCATGCGCAAGATAGGCAACATCAAGGGCAGACTGAACTCAGGAGCGCCGTGGTCCCGTGGTTAGCGTGAGCAGCTGCGGAACGAGAGGTCCTTGGTTGAAGTCTTTCTTCGAACGAAAAGTTTAATTTTTATTTTCAGTCAATTATCAAAGTTCAGACACTCACACATAATCAACTTCGCTCTCCAAAATTCCAGGACATGTTCATATTTGCTTGGACATATGCAGGATTTAACGGTTTACACATGGAAAAATTTGAAAACGTTAGAAACATATGTTTTGACAGAGCACAGGGAAAAGTGTGCGACTGTGAAACTGTTGGATTCATTTGTTGCAGTTTATTTGACAAACTCTTATGTTTTCATCTCTTTTTTGGGAGTAATTATCACATCCACAAGAAAACCTAAATTGGGCAACGTAGAAGAATCTTTTTACCCATTCGCCAAGTGTACAAGTTAGGTGGGTCGACAACATATTCCTGTCATGTGACGCACATGCCGTCACCAGTGTCGTATAGAATATATCAGACGTGTTTTCCTGTGGAGGAATCGGTTGACCTATGACCTTGCGATCAAATGTTTTCGGTTCCCATTGGAGAGGCACGTCCTTTCGTCCACTAATCGCACGGTTTTGCGGTGCGGTCGCAAAACGCAGACACTAAACTTATTACAGTGAACAGAGACGTCAATGAACGAATGGACAGATCATAACTTTGCGAAAATAAAGAAATTAAAATTTTCACACGAGGGAGGACTTGAACCAAGGACCTCTCGCTCCGCAGCTGCTCACGCTAACCACGGGACTACGACGCTCCTGAGCTCAGAATATCCTTGATGTTGCTTATCTTGGCATGGACTACTCAGTTTGTATATTTTGCTTACTTTTTCATAGTTCCACTCAACTTCTTCCTGTTTTCTCGATTGATCTGTGTTCAGTTTTTCAAGGCCTATCCACTGTGCCAACTTATAACAAAATCTGAGGGAGGTGCGATGGGGAGGTTCCCTTGCGAGCACCATGGGACTTAACATCTGAGGTCATCAGTCCCATAGAACTGAGAACTACTTAAACCTAACTAACCTAAGGACATTACACACATCCATGCCCGAGGCAGGATTCGAACCTGCGACCGTAGCGGTCAGGCGGTTCCAGATTGAAGCGCCTAGAACCGCTCGGCCACACAGGCCGGCACACAGTACAGGTTTTATGGCTTCTGCACCACGTTTTCGTATTACGGGCATTTGAATCGCTCATACGTGGTTTTGGAATTCCAGCTCAACCTGCAATTCGCTGCTTATTCAGAACCATTCGTGTTGTTTTTGTGCTGGCTGGGTTCGCGAGTGCGACTTTCAGTTCTGGAGTTACTATTGCAGCTGTCGCCCTCTTACTTTTCGTCACAATCCTCCTCAAATGACCGTTTGTCACGATCCCTCAGCGCACAATTTCGATCGCATTATGACTTAGCGGATGATGTTTGTCCGCTTTCCCTTTACGAGTTTACGTGGTATAAATTTTCGATGCGTTGCCTCTTGAAACACTACACACTTCGGCTCCCTTGGTTACGTAAGCACACACCATACGAACGCCAACAATTTGCGTACGTTCGAAGTCACTTAGGTTGGGCATCATGCACTCACAATGACGCAGAATACGCTTTCTGACCATGACTGACACTTGCAACGTACTGAGGACATTGCACAGGTGTCGTTCGCGGTCTCAAACATGCATTTCTCGCGATGCTTCCATATTTTTCTCCAATCTCTGTATATGCCCTGTCTGCAAGTCCCACTCTTTCAGATATTTGACAGCGCTACCGAACAAAATTACAAGATACGCGAATGTTTCCTCCAGGAAAACTAGTTATGATACTTACGACTGATTATTATGTGCCATTTCAGCTGATGCCCAACACTACGGGCGATAAATGATTTTACAACCGACGTGCTTTAACTAAGAAAGCATAGTGAAAAATGACGTGTCCGGCGTTATAACGCCGCAGCAGGTGGGGGATGAAGCGAAGAGCGAGTTCAACACTAGCGAGACGGTATCCGTATCGTTCCGGTCACAAGCCGTCACATTAAAGCCATTTTCGAAGCGCGGCTGGTTGTGCATTTATGCCTGGGATTCAGTATGCGGGAAATGTTATTAATTCTATTGCACCAGTTCTCTGAAGAAGGATGAACAAGTTCAAACACGTGACCGGCTATCCAGATTTATGTCTTCGTGGTTTACTTGTATCGCTTTGGGAATTGGCAGAATATCTCCTCTGAAATGGCTCCATCTTCATACAAACTGAGCTTCTGCTGGGGCTCTAAACGACCCCGCCGTTAGCGCAGTGTTGAAAGCTATCACAGTTCTTTTTCCTCCAAAACGCTGACGGCAAAATGATGCCTACCCTCAACGTCAGGCACACAAGTCGCTCGGTCGAGTTTTCGTAGCTCTACACTGATGGCCAATTAATCAAAATCTTCTTTCAAAAAGATAACAACAATGACCTCTAGACAATGAGATAAGTATCAACTAGTGTGAATTTCTGATACCATACGATTTGTCCGAATCTTTCATGTTGATGTCTGGGATGAAAAACCACACCCCTGAAATGCTCCCGAGAACGAAATCTAATCCTGGTGAAAGCGCTGCTCTGTTAGACGTCCACATGCCTCGCGACAGTTATTATTAGAAAACTGAGAGCAAAGAGATTGTAGAGATGGTCACGCTGGACGTAAGAAAAGATAAAGTAAGCAGTAACGAGCTTCGTGACCGGTAAACAGCGCTATTATCTAAAGAGATACCACCACATGCTTCACAGCAATCACATTACGCATCCCAATTCCACCGTGTTTTGTACTGTTTCATCTGCTACGTACCTCAAACAACGTCATGTTTTTACTGCTGTACAGTCAACGCGAAAGGATCATTTAAATTGTGCCCCAGCTCAGTTCCCCTCCCCTACCCCACCTCAGTCTAAAGAAAAGGGGGAAAGGGATATGGAGAGAGGGACGTGATTGTGAATGATCCAACGAACAGTAACGTAAGGTACATGAAATTCTTTGACATAAAATAAGCATCTGAAGCGTTAAGAGCGGGGAGTACTGCGAATATTATCTATCCGTTTGTCAAAGAAATCTGTTCAATGGAGACACATCGGAAATCGCCTGAAACGGTTTTACCAAAAGCTATTCAGCGGCTTATTCACTGCACTGCCCCGTTCGGTAAACTGAAATACAGAATCAGACGAGAAGAAACGAAAGGAAGGCAATAGTGCCTAGTATTGCAACTACGAGTGCTAAGAAGAACCAAGTCACTAAATTATGGTGAAAAGTTCAGTTTAACGACAGGTGCAACGACAGATATCAGATAATTTCATAACAAAAATAAACAAATGAAAAATGTAAAGAACGCAAAGAGATGTGAGCGATAGACTTGGCGTACTTCGTCACACTCGCCATCTAGTGGGATTTGGTGTTGGAGGAGGAGGTGTGCGGGCTGTTATCAGCAGGTCCCGTGTCGTAGAGGGAATTAAAAAAAATGGTTCAAATGGCTCTGAGCACTATGGGACTTAACATCTGAGGTCATCAGTCCCCTAGAACTTAGAACTACTTAAACCTAACTAACCTAAAGACATCACACACATCCATGCCCGAGGCAGGATTCGAACCTGCGACCGTAGCGGCCACGCGGTTCCAGACTGAAGCGCCTAGAACAGCGCGGCCACACCGGCCGGCAGAGTGAATTAAAATAATGGTGGTAAATAGTTCAAGAGGACAAGACAAAGAAAGACTCGAAAGAGGACGTGGATCATGACGCATTTACACAAGGAAAGAACAGTCCAGATTGCGATATAGGCAGTTTCTTCATCGTGTAAGAAACGTACAAGGACGCAGACACAGAAGAAAGAGTGTCGTAGAACAAAGCATCGTAATCGCACAAGTAGAATACGTAAATATTATTGGCTGATACAAACAGTACACCATTTCTTATCGTTATTAATAACATAAGGAGCAATTCCGTAATAAAGCTTACTGTGAAACTGAATTACAGACTTTTTCAATAGTTATCTAGAAAAAGAGTGATTTCATTGGATATGTTCTGCAGAAGGCTTTAATACACATCAGACAACGTGTGACACTAAGCGGAAAGGAGAAAAGAACACTGTGATACGTTCATAAACGACGAATAAACACGAAGTGTCGGACAACGCTGTGGCAACACTACTACGTAACGTTTAAAACAGGCAGATGGACTTGATGTGAATGGAAGTTGCTGGACTCCGTCCTCAGTTCTGCCGTTCTCAAAGAAACCTGACAAGGCCGCACACAGCTACCCATTCGGACATCAGCACACACTCCACGCGTCGCACATAACCCTCTGCACGTGAGCCGATTTGCAGAGAGTTTCGCTTTCTGGTCCTCCAGGAGGCTGTGATAACGGAGAGAGAAGTGACATCGCGCCTGTGTTGCCCTCGTCAACACACACACACACACACACACACACACACACACACAGAGAGAGAGAGAGAGAGAGAGAGATACTGCATGACTGAATAGTAAAAGGTCACATTTCTTTCGTGAAGACAAGAAACTCACAACGAAATTCATCGATATTTTAAACGTGTCATATCCACCACAGAATCGCAATTTCGATGCTGTGTAGAAAATAGGTCAAAGTAACTTCCATTTAAAACACGTCGCTCTACAATTACTCGTGAAGACCCAATACAATGAACAGTATTCGAGATTTGCACTGACTTGTGTGTGGCTCTAACCCGCTGAATGGCATAACTGTTAACGGATGGCGACATAGGGAATGAGTCTGGTGGCAGAATATATATGACTCACATCCGCAACAGTTTTCCTTAATCACTTCTGACAAATGCCGTAATGATAGAGCTGGTTCCGTTCAATTAAAAAATGTTACAATCTCTATTCAGTCCTTAAGAATTCGACAGTTTCTGGTATTTTATGTATTTACATTTACATTTAACTCAGGGGCACTTTTGTGGATGGTACACACGTAGCTACTTCCAGTGTTCACGTTCACATAAAAACGAAAAAAAGGTGTGCTTAACTATGACATTTTACAGTAAATGTTTGGAGAAAAGTGTTACTTTTTTTCCAACACAGCGATAACAACGCATCCGTTCGTGTACAATCAATGGCTGTATGTTCGAACGAATGTATGAGACCGCAGTAAATATACAGCATGTCTCTCATACAATTTACAGTTCTTCGTTGTGTCACCTCTTTCTATGTTATGGCTACATATTTGTATTATAACTAGTAAGCTCCAAGAGAGTTTTTGCAGACGTTGCTGTTGCCTGTAGGAAAGTTACAACTTTAACGAAATGCAGAAAGTACAGCGAAATGACAGTGACTGGTGCAGGGACTAGCAGACCATTCTGAACGTAGCACGTTGCGGGTAAGCGAGCCAAGAGATTAGCTACTGTTTGATTACGCATTTAGTGAAAATTCAATGAAAATAGTAACAACAGTAAAATGCCTATTCTCCGTTCATCATATGAATAAACCTGTGTAAACAATCATAAACGCGGTGATTGATCAGGAGCCGTAGCAGACGTCACTGGTGTTGTAACGCACTTGGAAGTAGGTCCTATTTATGTATTACACATCTTATTACTAAGTTATGTTAAATGATTTTAAGATATTCTACTGTATTAACAGCCATCAACATTTTTCTTAATCACTCTTTAGCTATGTAGTTTTCCTTTCAAAACCCCGTACAGTCACAGTCTCCATACTGTTGCACTATGATTCTCGCGCTGTTAATACGCAGTATCAAAATGACTATGGTTGCTTCGTACTACGTTGTGGAACACGGTTAAAAAGAGCCGAGAAATAGGTTGTTCTTAATTTTTTTCATAAATTTACAAAAAAAAAATCGGCTTTGAAGTTTTCCGAAGGACTGTATTTCATACAGCTGAGGCACAAATATACGCGGGATGTATAGCGAAATCGGTAATGTAGTAAGGCTGATAATCTGGCGCAGTTCATGGATCGCTTGTTCACGTCTCACCTTCGTCATCTTTTTTCCGTTCAATGTCATAACTGTAAAATTCATCATCATTTTTATTGAATAATGCAGGTCTTCTTGTTTCTGTTTACATATTGCACACGAAATTCCTCTTTTCATTTCAAATATAAGTTCTTAATTCTCGATATTTTATGAAAAATTTTTAATACATGTTGCATAAATTGTAGTCTCACACGAACCAGAGTGATAAATGTCGTAGAAACATGAAAAACAATCATTTTCGCAGCATCGAGCACACCATACAAACGCTGCATTTTTACATTTGCCACTGTACCATTACAATATGAATCCAACAGAACTGATCTAGAGCCAAATTACGGGATTTGTCGTGAGAAATTACAAGACTGTTAAGCTGCCAGACGTACTGAAACTAATGCACGCAGCTTTTTCGGATGCCCCTGCCGAACGCAGGCGCATTATTGAACAGCACGTCATAGAAAACGAGGAGAAACTGCGGCGCCTGGTGGCTTCGTGGATTTTGTTGGTGATCGATTCGTTATCAAGGTAGCAGATGACAGTTCCAGAACTGATATGTATTTCTCGGATTCGAATAAGGAAGGAGTTAAGACATTACCAGACGACTGACAGTAATTAATACCTTCAGTAACTCCAATATTCAATAATACGGTGAGATCCCTGCAGAATGCCTTTGCATCACACATAGCTCGCTCAGAAAAATTACTGTGTGTTTAAATTAGGAATTTTTATCACTCTCACCTGTGATGAGAACACTATTTTAGGTCAGCCTGGTCGTCTAAGAAGCGTGCAGTATTGCTGGAGTTTTGCGGAATATTAATTCATTCTCTTTAACAATCAATTGCAATTCGAAGCTATATTGTTTCTCTGCTCGTCTCTGTTACGTCTGAACTACAACTGCTCATATCATTGCAGGTTGGTTGGACCAGCTGATTGGCCAATGCTGTCCAAGTTAAATATGCCGGGAAAGCTGTTGTCCGGCATTATCGCTCAATCTATGTGCGTGTAACAGCACGAAGCGCATTCTTATGACCGCACTCGACTGTACTGGACACAGCTTGGCTTCCGCTTTACGTGAAACGAAATCAAATGAGATTGAAGCAAACGTGGCGTAATGTTTACATCAGGTTTATTCTTGTGATGAACACAGTGTAGTAGTAAACACCTCATGCGACCTAACGCCGCATGATCACACAAAATTAACTGCAGGAAAAGCACAAACCAGGCTGAGAACTCTTCAAAACTTCAAAAAATCGATTTTTTCCTTAAAATGTTCTTTGGGATGTCTACTTTATTGTAGTGTTCATCCCAATTTTCCTAGAAACTACATATTCGTCTTCCAAGGCGACTTGCGAAAAAGGCCCGCAGGACCGCCATGGCCACCAAAAAGATTGAGGAGGAGCTCCTTTTGGAGCTGGAAGGATTGCTGTATGATCCACGGATCGCTGACCAGACGTACGCTTAACTAAACAAAATGTAATCCAAAACTTAAAACGCTTTTTTGTCGACGACGTTTTTTTCAAGTTGGCGAAAAACAAACTTCAGAACAGTACATACGATTTTAATCAGCGTACGTAGCCGTTTTGCGGTATCTTCAAGAGCCTATTTTTGTTGCACGCTTTTGTCTTTGTTTTGCGGGCGAACAAAACGACATTTATTTCAACACCACGTCACCATTTTGTTAGAACTTAATATTTTTCAATTATCCTATGTGTGTTAATAGAGAATCTATTGAAAATGACTTATACAAAATTATTTTGACACATGTCCAATAGAAGCGCTTCGGGAATTCGCCAATTATCAGTGTCTATACTGCAAGGCGCCCTTCCACCTGGTGCAACAACTACACGGAGTGTTCGGTGAGGACACTAAAGTGATTCTATATAGACGAAAATGTAAAGAATAAAACTGCGTCAAAAGTTTTAGCATTACTTTTTAAATTACTTTTAAAAAATCACGCAAATCACCTATTCTAAAGAAATGTAACTCGTCTACGAAAGTAGTGGCTTACAAAACACTCGTTCGCCAAGTTTTTCGGTATTATTCATCAGTCTGAGACTCTTACCAGGTAGGATTAACAAAAGAGATAGAGAAGACTGCCAGTTGCTTCACGAGATGCGTTATGCATAACGGAGAGCGTTGTTGATGAAATTCCGATAGCGTACGTTCGAAGAAGAGTCAAGCAACAATTATTTCCTCCCACATACCTCCAGCGAAACGACCATGACCAGAAAATGAGAGAAACCCGATTTATAGGCAGTCTTTCTTATCAAGCACCATTCGCGAATGGGACAAGGATGGGGAATTTGATAGTGGAACCAAGGGTATCTTCCGCCACACACCGTAACGTTGCTTGCGAAGTATACATGTTGATGCAGATATAAAACACGTTGACCATTTCTCATGCGCCGCGCGGGGTAGCCGAGCGGTCTATTTTATTTCTTATTTATTCATTTATTGCAAAGCGACACCATACAAAATTATAGAGAGCAAAGGGCTAGTTTGCATCTTCCGGATCGACTGAAGGCACTGCCCATCGGGCTACGCTTTCAGAATAGAACGGGAGTAAGAAATTTCCTATGAAATAGATCTCCAGCTACAAGTCAGCTCTCTTCAACGACTTCTCAACAGCCAGTAGCATCAATGCATCCACAGTTAGTTGCTGTGTAGGCACTTCTAGAATCCCACGCCATCACGCCCTGTGCTGAGAACATCTAGTGCTACATTGTTCCGGATGTGACTCCTGTTACTGTAACCAGACTTCCAACTAATCCATTACCAGCCCCCCCCCCCCCCCCCCCCCCCCACTGCAACTGTACTTCATTCATATTTGAGGTTCTTTTCTTACATTTAGTCACCGAGACAGATTCTGTTTTATTCTACTGTT
Organism: Schistocerca americana; assembly: GCF_021461395.2. Classification (NCBI taxonomy): domain Eukaryota; kingdom Metazoa; phylum Arthropoda; class Insecta; order Orthoptera; family Acrididae; genus Schistocerca; species Schistocerca americana. The sequence continues at coordinate 388,657,906 of NC_060119.1, read as the reverse complement.
ATATTTATTCCTTCATTCAGCTTGTACTGGTAGGCAATATCGTCTCCGTAACTGAGTGGTCATGCTGTATACTACTACATGTATGATCCAGGTGCGATTCCCAGTACAACCAAAGAATTTTCCATTACGAGTGCGTGGGGGCAATTGAGGAGCTACTTGAAAAAGTGAAAGAATACACTATGACAACAGCGGGAAATTAAACTCTTACTTATTTTTCCTTTCGGAGGCTCTATAACCATGAATACATCAGGAAATACAGAATCTGTAAACTATGAATGTGATCTGAATAGCTATGTTCTGGTTAAAAAAAAGTCATTTGGCAGTTATACAAGAAGATGACCTTTCGGGAGAAGATCTTGCCACAGTATTTATCATGCCACTCGTGGTATGTACGATAACAATATTTATTTTGTAAAAAATGCAAGACATTATTGACCAGAGCATTGGGATGAATAGCTAGGTGCTTTATAGTTCTACTGGAGGAAGTATAGGTTAGTCTTCCCCAGTCCGAGAACGGACTAACCAAACCATAACAGTTTAAAGATGAATCGGAACAACTGTGCAAGTCGGCATTTTGATGAATGTGAAAGTCATGATAAGTGTCAAAAATAAATGTTAGTGTCGACCGGGAACTGAACCACAAACATTTTGCGTCTCTTCTCTGAGATCTAATCAGCAATCAGGGTACTCATTTACTCGACGCCGTTTCTTAAAGAATTACACAAGTCTGCAAAACTTATGGAATAAAGTAACTTTCGCATGTTGTGTTAACTGCGACAGTAACAAACGTCAGTCAAACGTGGACCACACATAGAAAAAAATGGTACAGTATAGGACAGAAAGTAACTGAAAAACATACGCAGTGAGACGAATGTAAATGGCACTTTTATCAAAAAATACATTGAAGTAACCGCGATTCAAAATGGTCCCCTGCACATCACAAAAGACGGGGCGTATTACTTGTGATCACTCTGGATGGCAATGCATTCTATGCAACGTGCTACCACGTAGGTTGGTACGCAGTTCTTGTGGTAGGGCGTTCCATTCCTTCACCAGCACGTTTGAACTGATGATCACAGTGACTACTGTCTTTGAATAAAAGCGCCACTTCTATTCCTCTCATTGCGTATTTCTTACAGTTGTCTTCTGCACTATATTGCTGCAGTTTTTTTCTATGTATGGTCCAAGTTTCATTGATGTATGTTACTTGCCTATGATACATTATGTACAAACCACTTTCATCCTTTAGTTTTGCACACCAGAATATACATACTGAGATGACAAAACGTCATGGGCTACCTCCTAACATCGTGTCGCAGCAGCTCTACGTGGCGTAGACTCAACAAGTTGCGGAGAACGCTGCAGAAAAATTGAGCCACGCTGTCTCTACAGCCGACCATAACTGCGAAAGTGTTGCCGGTGCAGGATGTTGTGCGCGAACTGACATCCCGATTATGTCCCATAAACGTGCGATGGGATAAATATCGGGCGATCTGGGTAGCCACATCATTCCCTCAAACTGTCCATAATGATCTTCAAACCAACCACGAACTACTGTTGCCGGCCGTTGTGGCCGAGCGGTTCTAGGCGCTTCAGTCTGGAACACCGCTACGGTCGCACGTTCGAATCCTGTCTCAGGCATGGATGTGTGTGATGTCCTTAGGTTAGTTAGGTTTAAGTAGTTCTAAGTTCTAGGGGACTGATGACCTCAGATGTTAAGTCCCATAGTGCTCAGAGCCATTTGAACCATTTTGAAGAATTGTTACCCGGTGACATGACATCGCTGTTTGGGAACAGGGAAGTCCATGAAAGGCTGCAAATGGTCTCCAGGTAGCCGAAAATAAACATTTCAATCAATGATCGGTTCAGTTGAAATACAGGATCTAGTCCATTGCATGAAAATACAGCCCAAACCATTATGCAGCCACCACCAGCTTGCACACTGCGTTGTTGACAACATGGGACCATTGCTTCGTGGAATCTGTGCCACAAGCGAACCCTACCATCCGCTCTTACCAAATGATATCGGGATTCATGTGACCAGACCACGGTTTTCCAGTCGTCTACGACTCGATCGTAATGGGCACGAGCCCAAGAGAGGCGCTGCAGACGATTTCGCCCTGTTAGCAAAGTTACTCGCGTCGGTCGTTGGTACCATGGCCCATTAATGCCAAATTTCGCCGCATGGTCCTAACGGATACGTTCGTCGTCCGTCCCACATTGATTCAAGTCACTTTTCTCACTGATGAAAGACTTGGTAGAGAACTTGGTTGCAGAAGTTTGTATTTTGCATGTTCAGAAAACGCCCCACCTCGAAAATCAGCTGATCATCATTCTGGAAATACCTGCCAAGCGATGATCATAAAAAAAAGGAAGAAGTCACCCAGGATGTAACGTCAGGAGTAGTAAGTGGGTGGAAGAAAATCTGTCAGCCAAAAAAGCAGCATGGGTGACCGTGTCCTGTGCAGAATGTGAGGAGGGGGGGAGGGGGAGCGGCTTGTCTGCGGAGCAAAAGCATCCCCTCGGACAGCTTGCCACAACAATTACTCTTTGAGAATAAGAGCCCCTCGCCAGGCCATGAAGGCCCAAGGGATGTCTACTGGTCGCCGAGCAGCGTCATGCGGATGAGGATGCGGTGTGGAGGGACATGTGTCAGCACGCCGCTCTCCCGGCCGTTATGCAGACTTTCCAGACCGTGGAGTCGTTACTGGCCGATCAAGGAGCTCCTCTGTTGGCGTCAAGAAGCTGAGTGTGCCACACACCAGTCCTCCCGCCAAGAAAAAATCCTAAGCAATACTGGGAATCGAACACGGATGCTCCGCATGGCAGTCTTCTATGCTGACCACTCGGGCCGACAATTCGTCTTCAAGCCTCCCGTAATCTAGCCAGATCATTCCAGTAGAATGCACATGTGACAGCTGGCCATTTACGACTATAATCTCTTAGTACTATATCTTAACAGTCCGTAAAAAGGCTCATTATAATCTTGCACGATAATAGTTGGGTCTTCGATTTTGTCGGTTATGGAGAATCGACTTGTTGGCACCGCTTGCTTTGTTCCTTTGTATTGCGGTCATAGTGACACAGCCAGCAATCGTCCATGACGGTAGGCGACTACAGAAGTCATCATCAGAATTAACCCGACACAGATGCGACCTATCCACTGTTACCTCGTTTCGGCGGATTTTTTGGGTGGGTGTCGGCAGTGACGTAACGCAGCGGACAGTCACCTTTGCCGTATCTGAGTTTCATTTTTTTCTGCAATCGCCAATCGCACCATGACCATCTCTTGCGTCATGGCTCTTCAAAGACAGATGGTCTGCCAGACTTTTCTTTGTCATTCAGACTTGTTTTGCCAACTTAAAGCGTCTGCGCCATGTAATATCAAGGTACATTGTTACTGTAGGGTTCCATCCATTCAGCGTGGATTCTTTCGGCGTTGTTCTCTATCAAATGCAAAAAGCGGATTACTGTACGATACTGCACTTTATTAACGAACTACGAGACTTTTTTTTTACTACTCGAGGGGCGCGCTACGGTCCTGTGACACAGGCACTTCAGGGTGTACAGAGACTGTAGACACGTACCTGCGAACAAAGATTAATTACCAAGATTTCAATTAAAAATTTGTGGCTACCCCCCGTAATTAAGCATGTAGACCATCCAGTCAATCGGAGAACACCGCTGGCACCTAGAAACGTCACTGTTTCCAGTCGGGAACAATGTTGTCTCACGACTTCCAGCAGACACCCATGCAGCATTCACTGTTGCCATTTTACACAAGGTGTTCTCCGGCTCTCATTTTCCCAAAGCACCGCAGCCACTGGCAATGCAACCACGTCCCCAGGACGGGAGGATCGGAGCGCAGCGGCAGCTTGCAACTGAATGTAGTGTCACCCTGTGTTCGTTCCACGACGTAGTCCTGAAAGGGAACGAACGGAACGACGGCCGCTTAATCCCTTAATGTATTCCGGCGGAGATCCGACGGAGCATTCTGCTTTTGTATCCACGCAGGTATCTTTTCAAAGACGTGACGGTGCCTCCGAAAGGGGCTTAATCTTCTCACTGTCGACAAGAAATATGTAACTGAAAAGACCCGAATATCATTTCCACTTATTTGCTTCCAAGTATGAGTTCCGAGACAATTCCAAACGAATGCTAGCTCAACTAGCGGGCACCTGACGGGCATGCTACTGCGAGCAGTTGTGTAAATTCTATGAGGCGCATAACACGGCACTTATTTAGTTAAAATGGGAATCGCCGCAGAAGTAATTCCGGATATATCTATATAGCCGATTAGTTTATTTACATTCATACCCTACAAACCAACGTGAAGTGCAGAGCAGAGGGAATTTCCCATTGTACCACGTATTATGTTTCTTCTCGTTCCAGTCGCGTGAAGAATGACTGCTCGAATGGCTAAGAGCCCTCTATAATTCGCCTAACTTGTCTTTTCGGCCACTGCAGCTGCGATGCACAGGTCTGTAGTACATTCCGAGATTCCTCAATTAAAACTAGTTGTCGAAACTTTGTAAGCGGGTTTTCGCGGGATAGGTGACTTCTATCTTCGTAGTGTCGTACACTTCTAATTTTTCAGGATTTCCGTGACGCTCTCCCGTCAGTCAGACAAACTGTGACGATTCGAACTACCAGTACAGTATTTGTATTCGTCCTATATACACTGTTAGTAGTATTTGATTGTGCAAATCCAATTTCAGCATGGGGCAAGCAGATTCCTGACAGGTGGCAGCACTGTCGCCAGCTTTCGAGCGCCATGAGTAAATGGTTGCCGTCAGTACTGCCTGAAAGCCACAGCACTCGCTTAGAACCGTGAAAACACAGAGGCGTTTCTCAAGAAACGTACACAAAAACGCTCGAAGCAGACAAGCAAAGCCCACTTTTACCGTATCTGATCTGCTCCCACCGCACGACCTATAGCGTTAGTCGCACCAGTATTTTGTAACGAACCTCCTCCGTGGACTAACTGAATTTCCCCAGGGCCGTATCAACGGCCCGAAGAAGTATGACATCTGCTATTCCTACAACAGCCTACGCGATACATCAACGTCATACAACCCTCCCCCCCCCCCTCTCCCCAAAAAATTAATTTACAGCTATTATTTGTATGATTTCAACTGTGACACACCGCCATTATACTTACAAGATGTTTTTATGCTGTATTAAGTGTCCAATTTCGCTATAATGTAAGCGTTCTACTAACCAATGCTTCATCCCATTGCGCAATGCCGTAAAAATAATGGTTCAAATGGCTCTAAGCACCATGAGACTTATCATCTGAAGTCATCAGTCCTCTAGACTTAGAACTACTTAAACCTAACTAACCTAAGGACATCGCACACATCCATGTCCGAGACAGGATTCGAGCCCGAGAGCGTAGCAGCAGCGCGGTTCCGGAATGACGCGCCTAGAACCGCTCGGCCACAGCGGCCGGCTAAAAATAATGAACGACAGCAACTAACACTATATGTCCTCCGTAAAGGGCTACTTAGTTATCGATCTGAATTTTGTAAACATAGTTGCTCGAGGAGGTACTGTAGAAGCGTCTAAGTTTGGATTTGGACAAGTCTTGCGACAAGTCTTTATATGACTCTGAGCACCATGGGACTTAACTTCTGTGGTAATCAGTCCCCTAGAACTTAGAACTACATAAACCTAACTAACCTAAGGACATCACACACATCCATGCCCGAAGCAGGATTCGAACCTGCGACCGTAGCGGTCACGCGGTTCCAGGCTGAAGCGCCTTTAACCGCACGGCCACACCGGCCGGCACAAGTCTTTATAGAAGTATTTGCTGTCGAGATTATTTGCTCAATATATCTGTACTGTGTAACGTAAGATAGACGACGGGACAAATGCATATTGCACAATAACAGGGGAATGGCCAGACCTGTCATATGGGAACCAGCGACCTTTTTCTATTTTTCCGCCTGTAATAGCCAAGCCATATTCAGGTGCACGCACATACTATGAGATACCGAAAACAATCTGCTACTAAGAGTGGATACCCATGGATATCGCTAGCTGTCATTTGGCGCGTGCTGTATGACGCGGGGGGGGGGGGGGGGGGGGGGGGGGGGGGGAACTGCGGCCCTCCACCCCAGCGATCCTTGAAGAGGATTAGCAACACAAAACAAAAGCTAATATTCGTTTTCTTCCAGGAATGTCTTTTCGGTATACTTCTGGAAGACACGTTGTAGCCATATTTTGAAATTCAAAAAAAGTTATGTACCATCAGTCTCGCGATATCCTGTGAATGTTTTACTGTTTGCTATGGAAATATGCAATAGATGTCAACTGAAGTCCTCAACAGAAAATACACCAAGTTTATATCAAGTGCAATATGGTGATAAAACGTCTAGAATAGGCGAACAGAAATAGCGTAGACAAATGGTAAGGAACGATTGAAGCACTCAGTGTTACGGGCTGCAAATGCACTGGCGGTGAAAAAACTAAAACTAGTTATACTGATGAAGAAATACACGAGCTCGCTAACACACGCTTGTTTGGTGACGCTCGATTCGAAGGTAAGCCGGTTCGAATCCTGGCATTGGACGAAATTTCACTGTCAGTTCTGGGTTGGCAAGGGGAGGGGGCGTCGTGACGTAAAGTTCCTGATGAGCGGTCTTTGCGCCGATGTCCTGGATTAAATTTCAAAAATCTCGCAATGACTCTTGAAGAGAGGCCACTGACATTGTCGATGGTGATCCGTCCGTTGGATGGGGACGTTTAGCTCAGCGGCCCGCTTAGTGCTATTGGAGAGTAGCAGGCTGTGAGCCGTCACGTGTTTCGCCTTCTCCCTTCTCTATCTTCATCATGCAACACGAACATAACACCACACAATATACGCATCCATTACACTCCTACACTCCACAATGGAAGATGTATCTTTCACAAATCTCCAAGGAAAGGGAGTCGCTGTACGCGACAGAAGGAAACACTTTCCGATTAGGCGGCTGAATCCACCCCTCGGTGTCTTCCAGCCAACAATGTCATACGACTTCGCTTTCTTAACAAGAGGTTCCGACATTGTGGCAACAAATGAGCTGGAAGTGTTGGGTTAGTGTAAATTAATCCATTACTCTGCAGCTTCTTTCTAGTGAAACTGTCGCTATGTGATGTTGATGAAAGTGTTCCTCTATTGCCAACGGAACAAACAGGGCAATTAAAAATATTCCACTAGCTGGAAAGGTCATGAGAAGTGTTTATCTAACCCCTGGAGACTGGCCCCTCGAACGAGCATCGGAACAGTGCATGAAAATCAATTACCGGTGCCATGTTTTTTCAATAATCAATCGGCCCTCAATCGTGATGGCCGAAAACTGTCGATAGATCCTATGCTGCAGGCACGCCCTTTAACCTAGCCGAACATCTCGGCTTGCCTGTTCGTAGTAAGTCGACTGGCGTCTGGTGTCCCAGCAAGAAGGAGAATACCTTCTAAGCAGAGCGGATGACATGGAGATGGCTGCATAAACACCGTATCCTCGTGAAATATGGCTGATTAGCCGTACAAAGCGTCCTGTTCTAGGTCCTTAGTTTTCATCTCGGCGGATTCCTGTCTGTTACAAGTAGCGCTAAATTTGGAAAGTGGTCGGGAGGCGGGAGATAGCACATTCTCCTTATAAGAGACGATGAGAGAAGTGGAGAAATGGAAAGGTCAATGGCGAAGGATGACCAGATTGGTATGTCTGTCTTGCACATTGTAAACAGTTGTCTTCCGATAAAATGATGTTCTCAAAAACTCTTCAACACCGCAGCATAATTTATGATCTTAAAAGAGTTAATTGGTAGGCTAGTTGTTGAGTTACATCGCATTGGAAGGAGTAATGTGTCGTGAAATATATGTATCTAAAAGTATTTTCTGGCAATGCATACACAATTAAAGCAGTTTCCCACATCTCTTGCTAATGACGGGAATAAGGAGTACAATGAGGATTGACCACCGTCGCCCTTTTATGGGCAACTACAGGCATTTTTGCTACCTACAGACTTGCTTTCTGGTTTTGGCTAGTGATTAAGACACTATGGTCTACTAAACAGACAAACAACTAGAGAACGTTTTTACAATGCTTAGTAATAAAATATAGATAGCAAATCATAATACGAAGGATGAGAAAAGTCACTCAAATTATCACATTCCAGTACTTTTCTTTTCGGGTCTAAGTTTCGTAACGCAAGACACCTTCAGTGTATATTTATTGGTTACAAATGAATGAAAATAGGGAAAGCACGCCAGTACCATACGAAGATAGAATCAACGTTTCTTCCATTCAACCCGGTCCCGTAAGTCACCTACCATCAATAGCAGGGATCGGCGAAAGAATGTACTAACCCTCAATTTAGTAAGGATTAATCTCATCAATTTATCCGTCGTGTTTTCGAATGCGCCATATGCTCGTAACACGTAGTGCTACAAAATATTTCTACTCTATAAATTACTCGGTGTTATTATGTCCTTGTGTTTGAATTTAGCCAACCATAAAATACGTAGAAATGAAAAATACCCTCTTGCGAGTAATCACTTTCTTCCGCCGACCCCTTCTATTACTCCCCCCCGCCCATCATTTGGAATGCTCTCTCTCTCTCTCTCTCTCTCTCTCTCTCTCTCTCTCTCTCTCTCTCTCTCTCTCTCTCACACACACACACACACACACACACACACACACACACACACACACACACACGCACGAGCGCGCGCGCGCGCGCGTGCATACTCTCTCTCCTGGAAGTTTTGGAACACCTCAATAATTTTCACACTCTCTTCGAGTTCGTCATCAAGCTTCGCCGGATTTTATCATCCGGAATCTACACGATTGAGACAATTCTCCACATCCATGTTAGCATCGTCATCTCTACATTTATGCACTAGCACTAGCTACTGCACTAGCAAAGGGTAGCTGCCACGTCTCCGTTCAGAAAGTAATTCTGGTCTTACAACAGTCTTGCAAGCCCTTCCTTTTGACGATTGTGTTTCTGTCACAGAGAACTGCACACAGGTTGCTCTTCCTTCTTTATCTGGACTTAGGGCCCGCAGGAGTATTGATAATAACTCAAATAATGCAGCAGTAATGCAGGCAAAGTTTTTCCAACGAAATAGATTAAGGCTCAAATTCATTCTGAACTGCCTACGCAAATAGTGAGCAAATGGGCAGCAATCACACCTTACTGCAGGACTGCACGCGGGTAAGAATTTCTTCTGCAATAATGACATGTACTATGAATTGGAATACGAATTCTTCTCATGATCTTCTGCACTATTTTTCAAGGGTAATTTTACTGGCGGGTCCGTATCCGATAAGGTATTTGTTTTGGAAACAAACGATCCCCGGCTACACTTATTTCAATTCATTTATTTATCTTTCGTATTTGCTACTAGTTTCGGGGTCTTAGCCACATTTTCAAGCAATCATTCCTGCTATCAGCCATGCCGTCAGGCTGTGATCCGACATTACAGCACAAACGAAAAAATGGCTGACATCGAAATAAGTGTCCAAGGAATAGAAAAGCAACTGGAATCACTCAACAGAGGAAAGTCCGCTGGACCTGACGGGATACCAATTCGATTCTACGCAGAGTACGCGAAAGAACTTGCCCCCCTTCTAACAGCCGTGTACCGCAAGTCTCTAGAGGAACGGAAGGTTCCAAATTATTGGAAAAGAGCACAGGTAGTCCCAGTCTTCAAGAAGGGTCGTCGAGCAGATGCGCAAAACTATAGACCAATATCTCTGACGTCGATCTGTTGTAGAATTTTAGAACATGTTTTTTGCTCGAGTATCATGTCGTTTTTGGAAACCCAGAATCTACTATGTAGGAATCAACATGGATTCCGGAAATAGCGATCGTGTGAGACCCAACTCGCTTTATTTGTTCATGAGACCCAGAAAATATTAGATACAGGCTCCCAGGTAGATGCTATTTTTCTTGACTTCCGGAAGGCGTTCGATACAGTTCCGCACTGTCGCCTGATAAACAAAGTTAAGAGCCTACGGAATATCAGACCAGCTGTGTGGCTGGATTGAAGAGTTTTTAGCAAACAGAACACAGCATGTTGTTGTCAATGGAGAGACGTCTACAGACGTTAAAGTAACCTCTGCCATGCCACAGGGGAGTGTTATGGGACCATTGCTTTTCACAATATATATAAATGACCTAGTAGATAGTGTTGGAAGTCCCATGCGGCTTTTCGCGGATGATGCTGTAGTACACAGAGAAGTTGCAGCATTAGAAAATTATAGCGAAATGCAGGAAGATCTGCAGCGGATAGGCGCTTGGTGCAGGGAGTGGCAACTGACCCTTAACATAGACAAATGTAATGTATTGTGAATACATAGAAAGAAGGATCCTTTATTGTATGAGTATATGATAGCGGAACAAACACTGGTAGCAGTAACTTCTGTAAAATATCTGGGAGTATGCGTGCGGAACGATTTGAAGTGGAATGATCATATAAAATTAATTGTTGGTAAGGCGGGTACCAGGTTGAGATTCATTGGGAGAGTCCTTAGAAAATGTAGTCCATCAACAAAGGAGGTGGCTTACAAAACACTCGTTCGACCTATACTTGAGTATTGCTCATCAGTGTGGGATCCGTACCAGATCGGTCTGACGGAGGAGATAGAGAAGATCCAAAGAAGAGCGGCGCGTTTCGTCACAGGGTTATTTGGTAACCGTGATAGCGTTACGGAGATGTTTAACAAACTCAATTGGCAGACTCTGCAAGAGAGGCGCTCTGCATCGCGGTGTAGCTTGCTCGCCAGGTTTCGAGAGGGTGCGTTTCTGTATGAGGTATCGAATATATTGCTTCCCCCTACTTATACCTCCCGAGGAGATCACGAATGTAAAATTAGAGAGATTCGAGCGCGCACGGAGGCTTTCAGACAGTCGTTCTTCCCGCGAACCATACGCGACTGGAACAGGAAAGGGAGGTAATGACAGTGGCACGTAAAGTGCCCTCCGCCACACACCGTTGGGTGGCTTGCGGAGAATAAATGTAGAGGTAGATGTAGATGTCAGAGCCAAACTTAACTTGCGTAGGAATGTGATATACATCAGCCAGAGAGTACACACATTGACAGCATGTACACTCTCTGGTCAATGTACATCACATTCCTACACAAGTTTAGTTTGACTCTGACCAGCTGAGGTGTCGGATCACAACCTAACGATATGGCTGACAGAAGGAATGATTACTTGAAAATGTGGCTACGACCCCGAAATTAGTAGCAAATACGAAAGATGAATAAATGAAACAGAAACCGCGGATCGGTTTTTTCAAAACAGATGGGAAGAAGAAGTTATTATCTTTGTCTACAAAGAACCCTAAAGACGCATCTTATACTCTTCCGTGAAACAGAGACATTACTGGTCAACCAATTTGATATTGGTACGACACTCTCTAACAATTGTGAGTCTAAGTAGACTAGGTTCCTTTTATGGAAAAGAGAATAGTAATAGGAATGAATATATAGGAATGAAGTTATGTAAAAACTATAACGGATTGCAAGAACACTCATACAGCTTCTTCGCCTAAGGGAGTTACCATTTCGCCATACTTACCCTAAAATCATGGTTTGGCCGTCAGGAAAAAGTAACTTTGGAGGTTATTTTTATGAGCTTGTATGCACAGAAGCACAGAATTAGTTTTTGGGGAAGGTCCTGAACTGTAATTAATATTTCTAGGGGACGTAAAGTCTATGGGAAATACAATGTCTCGCGTGGCTACGGTATGAGACAGACAGTGGAGTGACGGTCGCTGGCAGGGAGCGGAAAAAATTGGAAATTTGTGGTAAGGTCTTATGGGGCTAAACTGCTGAGGTCATCGGTCCCTAAGCTTACACTCCACTTAATCTAACTTAAACTGACTTACGCTAAGGACGACACACACACACACACACACACACACACACACACACATGCCCGAGGGAGGACTCGAACCTCCGACGGGGGAGCCGCACGGACCGTGACAAGCCACCTCAGACCGCACGGCGGGGCAAGGAGGGGGGGGGGGGGGGCGGCGAAGGAGGGCGTTGGGGGGGGGGGGCGAAGGAGGGGGGGGGGTAGCGGTGTAGTAGCGTATAGACGACTGTCTGGTAGGGACCACTGCACGAGGACACTGAGCAATGCGACGTCATCCAGCTTACTTCCTGCTTCCTGTCGCATCAATTCCTTGCACCAGCACCACTCTGTGTATGAGCGAGCTAGGTGACGCAATCCTTACGATGCTGCACCCGTATGCGGAGGGAAGCAGTGTTCAACTCTTCCCCCTCTTGTTTCCGTAGCCAAGGCTATGGCCCATATATTTGTCCAACATAGCTAGTGTTCTGTCTCAAAATAATTCTGTTTTCAGCAGGCAGAAATAGCATCATCATCATCATCATCATCACAGGAGCCCAGCGCAAAGCACGACGGTATTAGTTGCCACTCTATACATAATGCGAGATTTCTGGTTCGCATAGCCGGTAATTTGCGCAGGGGACGTTACATTTCTGACATGTTGACGCCGGTGGCTGTTCTCTATCTCCGAACTCTGCGTGACAAGATGACGCAGAACTTTTAAGTTGCCCGCCCGGCCTTTCCTACCTCAATCCAGAAAGTGTTTCACTGTTGCCCTGACGGCACATTCTCCAGATCTATCACCCAGTGAATACATCCGGTCCAGGGTTGCCGAGAGACTGTACGCTACCATTAGCCAGCCATTACGATTGATGAACTCTGCCACAGGATTGAAGTAGCACGGAATGACGACTCTTATCTGTCGCTCAATCTCAGTGCGACAAATTCCCAGTCAAGTTGAAGCCACTGTTGCTGCCGAGGTAGCAGCTTCCTGTACTAAATTTCGTACCGTATGTACGCCCAAAATTTTAATCATGTATTCTTTTTAGGTATGCGCACAATAAGTAAAATTTTGTTACGTGCTATACACCGTTGCGTTGCAATGTTATTGACCGCAATGCATAATCTCCGGTATGCTCCGTTTTGCACCAATCATCATCGTACATTCAAAGCAGGCCGACTTGCGGCTTGCTGATAAGTTCGTTCCACACCTGTTCGTTAATAGGCTGATCATGTATCGTGTCTACACTCATGCCACATGTTGCATCTAGCCGCAACATTCCGGAATCACACAAAGCGCATCCACAAATAGAACAAGCATTTTCTTGACTTTCGGCCAGTAAATTTATCTTGTTCGTGTTCTCGACAGTGAACTTTACGCTCCCATGCACACAGCCCATAGCCAATAAGTCGCCGCTCCTCTGCCCTGACACGGGGCGGGGCACGCCGCGCAAGCATCGCCCAGCTGACGGTGCATGCGACAGTGAGAAAGGGAGCTCGCATTGCGACGTCTAAGCACTTGGGCACGCGAAGAATGGGCGCAAGGACTGTAAAAATCTCCACGAAGCAGATGGTCCGAGGTGCATCAACAAACGCAAGCGTAGTTGAGCCAGTGGTAGAATGGACCCATGTGCGCTACTCTGACATTCGACGCAAGGATAGGTCGACGGGCTTGTAAGGCGATAGCCGCCTCGCGGTCACGCAGTACTGACAAGCCGCAATACACGGGTGTCGCTAGTGTACCTCCGGAAACAACCTTCCTGGTTCCGCATCCATTACTAAAACGTATGGACATCTACATCTAGATGATTACTCTGCAATTCACAATAAAGTGCCTGGCAGAGGGCTCAGTGAACCACCTTCAAGCTATCTGTCTACTGTTCCACTCTCGAACAGCACGCGGGAAAAACGAGCACTTTAATTTTTCTGTGGGAGCCCTGATTTCTCTTATTTTATCGAGATGATCGTTTCTCCCTATGTAGGTGGGTGCCAACAGAATGTTTTCGCAATCGGAGGAGAAAACTGGTGATTAAAATTTCATGAGAAGATCCAGAACGAAAAACGTCTTTGTTTTAATGAATGCCACTCCAATTCACGTATCACGTCTGTGACACTATCTCTCCTATTTCGCGATAATACAAAGCGAGCTTCCCTTCTTTGTGCTTTTTCTATGTCATCCGTCAGTCCCACCTGATGCGGATCCCACACCGCACACTAATACTCCAGAATAGGGCGGACAAGCGTGATGTATGTAGTCTCTTTAGTAGACCTGTTGCACCTTTTAAGTGTTCTGCCAATGAATCGTAGTCTTTGGTTTGCTCTACCCGCAACATTATCTATGTGATCGTTCCAATTTTAGTTATCTGTAATTGTAGTCCCTAAGTATTTAGCTGAATATACTGCCTTCAGATTTGTGTGACTTATCGTGTAATCGAAATTTAGCGGATTTCTTTTAGTACTCATGTGAATAGCTTCACACTTTTCTTTATTCAGGGTCAATAGCCACTATTCGCACCATACAGATATTTTATCTAAATGATTTTGCAATTCGTTTTGGTCACCTAAAGACTTTACGAGACGGTAAATGACAGCATCATCTGCAAATAATCTAAGACGGCTACTCAGATTGTCTCCGATGTCATTAATATAGATCAGGAACAATAGAGGGCTTATAACACTTCCCTGGGGAACGCCGGATATTACTTCTGTTTTACTCGATGACTTTCCGTCTGTTACCACGAACTGTGACCTTTCTGACAGGAAATCACGAATCCAGTCGCACAACTGAAGCGATATTCCATAGGCACGCAGTTTGGTTAGAAGACGTTTATGAGGAACGGTGTCGAAAGCCTTCTGTAAATCGAAAAATATGGAATCAATTTGACATCCCCTGTCGACAGCTGAACTCAAGTTCGCATTCAGCGCAGTGTGTATATCTAAAACATTCAAGTGTTGTAACCTTGTGTGAAACACATTGTAGTATGGACTGCCACAGAGAGTTAGTCTATAGTGACCACATGTCAACACACGCTTCGATGAGATGTAACGTATTTGATGGAGCAAAAAGTTCAGGACGGTGATGATGAATCGTTAAATTGATGTGTAAGTGCAAATGTGTGTGCTGATAGTATTACTCCTATACGTTTGAATTCAATACAAACAGAATTTATAGACGGCACACCTAAATCTATCAGTGATCCAATAGGTTCATCACATGTTTTAGAGAGATAATGCAGTATGGTATAGTAGTAGGTTTCAATGTTTTTCAGGCATACTTTTGTAATTGATTAAACACATCAGTGGACTGCATGTGCACATAAAAAATAATTATTTAGACCATACTGTATGATGAATGGGACAGATCTAGAAACTAATAAGAAAAGAGACAGACATGTTTAAAAACATATATTTTTAGTTTATAATGTACAAAAAGTATTCAACACTATACCTACAGGTTGATTATGGCTAAAGTTTAACTTCCAAAGCGCTGTAGAAATAACACCACTGGCCAGAATGACGTCAAATTGCAACGGGACATTATCCGAGAAGGGGGAAACCGTATGGCAGAATAAAAAAAAATAAGAGTGAAAATTGATCAGCAGATGGCGCTGTATGTGTCAGAATACGTAAATGAAAACACCTGTCTTGCGCACGATCCATTGAAGTTGGTATAAACACGCCGGGTACACAGCTTTTCCTTCTTTCGCGTCTGCGACGTTCGCCATGACTGCCTCAATGCAGGATCGCGCTCTGCTCGTAAAACTGTATTACAAGAATAATGACTGTGCACACGTCGCTCTGCAGAAGATCCGGACACTAAAGGGTTTTAGAAAAGCCGTTGGCACAGAATTGTCGAATATGGGCAACGGAAAATCTACACGCAAATCAACCAGGAAAATCTACACGCAAATCAACCAGTACCACTTCATCCTGAAAAGGTCACTGTGTGGTGCGGGTTAAGGCATAATTTATCATAGGGCCACATTTTTTGGAAGAAACAGGTGCTTCCGGTCCTGTTACCTGTACCGTCACTGGTAAGCACTATAAGTGTCTTTTGCGCAACCACGTCATTCCAGCTCTCCGACAGCGTGAATGTGTGGATGGGATCATTTTTAAGCAAGATGGCGCACTCTGCACATTGCAAATACAGTTAAGCAGCTGCCGAAACGCCATTTCAGAAATGCTAAAATTATGAGCCACCATTTCCTTAAAACCTGGCCGTCTTGATCACCTGACCTTAATCCGTCTGAGTTCTGGCTGTGGGGCTATCTGAAAGGTGTTGTGTTTAGTGTTCGATTGTAAACTTAGCTGTATTGAAGGCACGCATTGTGCAACACATTCTGGACGTGACGCCGGAAACACTTGGATCAGTTGTGGAACATGTTGTTTCTCGATTTCAACTTGTTGCAGAAAATGGTGGACAGCATATTGAACATGTCACACAGAAATTAATAATTCGATTCGATTTTGATTGATGCTTTTTATGTGGTTTTTGGCCTCAGGACAATTAAAAACCGATTTTTCCCATCCGACGGGGTATGACCTTGCCTTGGTGGATGGGCTTCCTTAACTAACAGTATTACACCTGTACAATCATGCACACTGAATAGCACAGTTTAACGTCAGATGTACATCTTAGGCATTGTTGTATGATTCATTTGTCATTTGTAGTCGAGCACTATTAAATTACGATGCTTACAGCGGTATCTGTTGCTGCATATTGTAACTTTTTTTTCTGCCATACGTTTTCTCCCTTCTCAGATAATATACCGTTACAATTTGACGTCATTCTGGCCAGTGGTGTTATCTCTACAGCGGTTTGGAAGTTTAGCTTAAATTATAATCACCCTGTACATAGCTTTTAGCTCTTCTTTAATGAGAAGATATTTGACTAATATGTTCATATCAGTCACTGCTCATACAAAATTTATTTATTCCCTATAATGATTTAACTTTTCACTTATTGTCAAGAGCCATACGAAACTACATGAACAACATCCGACAACTGACTGGCTGATTACTATACTAATCAAAGCTATTAATAGCCACCTCAAGATTGCATACAATTATGCTTATTTGTAAAACAAAAGTAACGAGTCTGTCCCAACAGATACTCCTATAACAAAGCACGTGGAGGCGCTAGTTTGTTATGAAGCAACATACAATCTTTAAGTGCACCTGTGTCGTGATTACCGGAATGACTACTAGACAGTCTATGTTACACATAGATCTCATTTCAAACGGGCGGGCACGTCTTATTAATGAAATGCAAACTAATCGCACTTTTCCACTCAAAGTACAATGAACGAGGTACCATACCCTAAACAGTTTGTCCAGTGATTGGAACAACAGAATGAAAACAATCGATTCAATCGGTCGCAGAGTTACTTACGATTAGGCTGTTATTCACTTCTTTCTTTCGAGCGAAACCAGTTTGCGGAGGCAATAAAACAAAAATGATAAGATTCCGTGCTAGTTCCGTATATGAGCGAATTATTCATTCTTTTTTTTAAAACTGAAACCACTCTGTAGTTTTACTGTCGATTGTAAAAAGTATTCGTTCTTTCAACTGAAATCACCCTTTATTGTTTTAGCTGACTGAGCTATTCATTCATTCTTGCGAGTCACATCAGTCGGCAATACTTTGACTAATTGAATGAAAGCACTGCTATACAACTGGGGTCGCTTACACACAATCTCAGACGATACCCGTGCCCCCAGGGGTACGTGATCACATCCATGGAGTGTCGGCCAAAGTTAAAATAAGCATTACACATGTTTCTTTAATTATTTATTTAATAGACAAATTCTTCTTTTCATCATTTATAACTGATTGCTCTAGAACGAGGTGTAAAAGATGCGATTAACGCGTAACTAATCAAGCTGATGTATCGTTGCGGTACAAAATAGAGACTTAAAAGTATCCTTACGGGTATAAGAAGCAAAGAGAAACAGGGTCAAATTTTAGCGACAGTTTCCACTCCGTTAACTGGAGAGATGTGATCATCTCCATAAACTAAAAACCGTTTATAGTTAAATACTTACTCTGACATTTCCTTACGTGGAAGGTAAATACAGTGCGCACTAAATTGCGCCAGCCGGTGTGGCCGAACGGTTCTAGGCGCTTCAGTCTGGAACCGCGCGACCGCTTCGGTCGCAGGTTCGAATCCTGTCTCGGGGATGGATGTGTGTGATGTCCTTAGCTTAGTTAGGTTTAAGTAGTTCTAAGTTCTAGGGGACTAATGACCTCAGATGTTAAGTCCCATAGTGCTCAGAGCCATTTGAACCATTTGAACCACTAAATTGCGCCACCGCCTACATATGTACAAATCGCACTAACGCGCACAAACTTATTTACATTTCATAGCCTGTGAAAAGTAGCATTTCACAGGTATGATACAGTACCACTCATATTCACACAAGCTTACCTCAATTTCACGCATCCCTAGCCAACAATTTAAAGTGCAAACATATTGCAACCACATAAAATCTACGATATTTCGAGTGGGCACCTGTCAGTCACCCTCAGATGAGCCATCGAAGACAAATGAAGAACACGCCGACGGTCGCGACACGGTGAGAACAGCAGAGTTCCGCAGTTCTACCACTGATGGCGCTGCCGTCGTGCAATGTGGTCAGTCCGTTATCATAATGTTGGTGCATGCACGAAATGCTCCCAGGGCGCTGTGTACTGCGGAACGGTCATCAGCTTTTCGTCCACGTTTATGAACAGTGCACTTACGGGAGTGAACTTCGGATCTGGGTCAAAATTCCGAAACAGAGTGGTGTAGGAATGGGAGACATCATATGACTGCACATCCTCAGGATAAATTCAATGCGATATAAAGTGAACAGTATCTGCAAGGATGATTCGTATTCTCAAACTACATCAGTTACAGAAATTCGAAAAAAATTAACGCAACATGAGAAAGATTTTTCGGGAAAAAAAATTTTCAACATGTGCCAGTATATGCTTAAAAAGCAATAGATTAAGTTCCAAGCAATTACAAAATATTGTATCCTATATGCTTTTTGCTAATGTTATCTCGGCATACATCGAAAGAAAATTATTCCGTGATAAGGTCAAACCAGTGGGAATACAGAGACAGAGCTTCAATACACCGAAATTAAAAATTAACGTTCATTTATTTAAACAAACATTTACAACGTAGCATCAGTTACTGATCTACTAAAACCTACTATTTAACGCCAGTACTACGAATAATTCATATTCAAGTAAATAAATACATAAATTATGACACTATTTCATGTTTAGAAATATAGCTTATTTTACTTCTCCTTGAAGGAAGACACAGTATTTGCGTCTAAAAAGTTAACAAGCATAGTCACGGTTCTTGTATAACCGAAAAGGCTGAACATGTATGTAAGTGAAATCACTCAAACCCGGAGGTGTGGTCATAGATACTAGTCTCTTTCATTAGACTGAAATAACCTTTTGAACCAAAAAAACATCAACTGGCAAATCGGTTGTAAAATTAGTTGGTTGTCTTACTAAACTTACCCCCGTGTTATTCAACGTGCACGATGAGCATGCAGTAAAGGAGACAAGTAACAAATTTGAAAAAAGACAGTTGACGTTCAGGGAGATAATACAAAACTTCAAGGTTTGGCGATTATATATCAACTGTGTCGGAGACTGCATCTATTTAGAAAAGCTGCTGAAGGGAACGGGTACTGTCTTGAAAAGAGATTTATTTATTAGAACCAGAAACAAATACAACACATGGTAATTACCATTAAAAACAAACGGAAGAAAATTATTTAGCTACACTACTGTTGCCCAAAATCTTGCAACATTAATTGTGCTCGATTCAATTGCTTCTAGAGTACTGATATTCAAAAAGTAAAACAAATGTAGCAAAGTATGGTGGAATTAAATCAGGTGATGCTATACGCGTTAGATGAGGATATGACACGCTATACGCATAGTAGATGTGTTTTTTCTCGTTCGACAGTAAACTAACTGACAACGCAGAACTGCAGATGATAAAAATTGCCGATCGGCAATAACAAGGAAATCTTTTCGGAAAAGATAAAGATAGTAATGTCCAATACAAACGGAAGTCTTTTCTGAAAGAATTTGTTTGGTGTGTAGCTTTAAATGGGCAGAAAACATGGACGACAAACAGTACAGACATGAAATGAAATGACCGTACAGCATTACTGCCCGGGACACTCATTTGAGACTGTTCGTCCCCGACTGTACGGCCTCTACAACACGGCTGGGAATAGAATCTAGGACCTCATTCAGCTACGGAGACCGAGGAGAGTCCCTGAATTGAATTGGAGAGAAAGGACATTTTAGGCACATTTAGTCTGAAAGAAGAATCAGTTGATAGGACACTCCCTGAAGCAGGATTGGGTAGTTAATTCGGCAATGGATGGATATTGGAGGGGGACGGCGGATTTTGGAGTGAGATTAAGGACTGAATGTGCCAAGCACATTCAAGGGTTGTAGCACCGTCGTGTTGACGCCAGAGAGAGACAGTTATGGCGGACACAGCAATTAAATACTGTGCATAATTTTCACAGTACACCTCGGTCACTATCACCTGGCCAGCATGTGTTTTTGTTCTGCTGTTGTTATTACGCGGACGATATATCGTGGCAGTGGCTGCGACCGTAAACAAACGACAACTTAAAAGACTGTCGCAGGGATTGCGGGAGAATAAGCCCCGTCTCCTTCTCGAAGGGCTGCCATCCTACGTCCGCGTTCTGAGCTTCCAAGAAAGCAGAGCTGACTTAATAGTCTTAGGGATCGCTGATTCCTTTTATTATAGTAAAAGTCGCATTCGGATCACTTTATCCACCAGGCTTAGTCTCTTCACACATTTCAAAATAAGAAAAAAAAAAAAAGAAAAAAAAAACAACAAGCAAACCATAACAGAGTACACGAAGCATTTTATGGTGACTACAGCGCAATCGTTTGCTGCAGTTGGCAGTTGTAGTTCAAGCCTGACCTCTAATGGTATGTTACGCAACCATAGTTCTAAATATGTTCCACCTAAAACTGCTACAATATGGTCTTCAGTCCGAAGACTGCTTTGTTACAGCTCTTCACGCTAGCCTATCCTGCGCAGCCTCTTAATCTTCGCACAGCTACCGCAACCTACACCAATTGGAAACTGCTTACTGTAGCGAAGCCTCGGTCACCATCTACAATTTTTAACCTCCCCCCCTTGTCCCCCGCTTTCCTTCATTACGAAATGGACAATTCCTTGATGCCTCAGGGTGAGTCCTATCAACCTATCCCTTCTTCTAGTCAAGTTGTGCCATAGATTTCGTTGGTTGGTTGGTTGGTTTGTTTGGGGGAAGGGTCCAAGTAGCGTGGTCATCTGTCTATCGGATTAGGGAAAAATATATATATATATATATATGTGTGTGTGTGTGTGTGTGTGTGTGTGTGTGTGTGTGTGTGTGTGTGAAATTGCGTGAAATCTTATGGGACTGAACTGCTAAGGTCATCAGTCCCTAAGCTTACACACTACTTAACCTAAATTATCCTAAGCACAAACACACACACACCCATGCCCGAGGGAGGACTCGAACCTCCGCTGGGACCAGCCGTACAATCCATGACTGCAGCGCCCCAGACCGCTCGGCTAATCCCGCGCGGCTTCAAAGTATCCATCACGGCCTTTGCCTGACGCGATTTAGAGAAACCACGGAAACTTAAATCAGGGTAGCCGGACGCGGTTTTGCATAAAGATTTCGTATTTCTCCAATTCGCCTTCGCAGTATAATGTGTATGAAGCCACGTTTCGTATATATATATATATATATATATATATATATATATATATATATATATATAGAGAGAGAGAGAGAGAGAGAGAGAGAGAGAGAGAGAAAACACCTAGCCACTTCGAACTGATGCTTCTTTATTCTACAAAAATCTAATTTAGTTTGCCTTTTTCTGAAACTCTGTCGCCTTGATGACTTTTAATAATTAAGCTCGTCTGGAATCTATTAAAACAAAATCGTATCTCAGCGATTCTGGCTTACCCTGATGTTTAGTTTTGTGCTAAAACAGCCTTGGAGTTTTGCGACGTACGTAATTCCTTGTGTGCTTAATAGTTGTATAACAGACATTTATTCAGGTCTTCTGTGGGTTACTCACTGTAGTCACATCACATCTTCTTCTTTGGGTAAATACTTCAATCCCACTGACCTCAGCATCGTGTACCATCTTCCATAAATGACACGTTATCGACTTAGTCAACTTTAACATTTTGCTTGCACGTTCAGTCATTTTTATCTGCACTGTCACTCCTGCGTCCTCTTTCAAAAATGGTTCAAATGGCTCTGAGCACTATGGGACTTAACATCTGAGGCCATCAGTCCCCTAGAACTTAGAACTACTTAAACCTATCTAACCGAAGGACATCACACACATCCATGCCCGAGGCAGGATTCGAACCTGCGACCGAAACGGTCGCGCGATTACAGACTGAAGCGCCTACAACCTATAACTGCCCACGTCGTGTTGTGCCGTCTCCACTGTAGCTTGAATGGATTTTTAAGTTTGTTTTATATGCCCGACTTCTAATTTCACCACACAAGTCCCCCGGCGATGAGCAGTTATTGCCCGATGACGACACGCAATACAGTTTGTTAAAGCGGAGGTCGCCGTTATTAATTATGTTTTTAGATTTAATTTTATTACTCGTGCAGAGACTCAACGTTCCTTTGTTTAACAGCGTGTCGTCTAAGTAAGTATGAAATGCTAATGTCTTTGCAATACATAATGTCGACTATTGAGTTAAAGTTCGTACCTATTTTGCCATTTTAGAGAAGAGAAACGTTAAGCGCTTCTGCTTCTATAGTCTCAGTATCTAATGTGCACTAATTTCAATTTACTTCCTATCTCAGTTCAGTATTTAACACAAATTATACATCAATGCCATTTCAGATATATTACGTCGGTAACTAACTAACGGAATAACACGTAACTGTCATTTAACATCACTTTTATTAATAATCCTTTTTCTTATGACGTAAATGTTAATGAATGATCATATCTAGGAGGAAAGAGGGATTTATCCTAATCATGAGATAATAGCTTTTAATGAGTCCGCAATCGTTAATTAAATAAAAAATCACGTTCAAGGATGATATGCGAACAACTTTCGTTACGTCCGTTTTCACGTATCTGTCAAAACTAATCCTGTCGCCCACAATTCAAATTAACACTGACGTTAACCCCTTTTGTCGGAACGTCGAATCGTAACTATTATGTGAAAGTTTATTATAGTTCCCGAATTAATTCCTTTCACATACGCGCACGCAGAACGGAACACAAACGACTTGTTTTAACAACCGAACAACGTAAAGACGTTACATTACGACAATGTCCGCCCAATGAACATCTCTTTGACTTTATCTTTTCTACTCTGCTTAATTAAATTATTCCTAATTACAATTTATTCAGCTATTAACGAAAACATCTAACAAAAAATAAAATAAATTTATCGCAGCGTAAAAGATCCGTTATAAACTGCTCGACCACACCGGCGGGCTCCTTCTCTTTCCCAGTAAACTTCATGTCACAATAACCAAGCCATCACGGATGCCTGCGAAGGTGTTTTCCGCTTTCACGTGCCTCGGTTGCAAAGCGGAGTAACTACACGTTCTACTTTGGACTATTGAATGGCTGCACCTAGTCACGTGACCACTTTAATATCCATTACGGCCAGTTTACGGTTCGCTGTACCGGCTAAAACAAATGTTCCAGTTGCTAATGACTACACACTAAACAAAGATCTATCACAACTGTACGACTCGAGGAGCAGCGCACGGGAGGTCATGTGCTTTCCCAGCCTGGTCGCTGCCCGCGTCTGTCTCGTGCCGGCGCGGCGTCTGGTTGCGTCAGCCTCAGCGCACGCACAGCCGCTCTGTTGTGCCCACGCCGGTAGTTAGCGTGCTTCCGACGGGCGGCTAGGTGGCCGCGGTTGCGCAGGAAATGCGATGTCAGTGGAGTGGGCGCTGGGTGGCGGGTGTCTGGTTTCGCGGCGGTGCGGTGATAAGGTCGCGCGCGCGTGCCTGCGACTCGGCTCTGTATTTTTAGCCGGGCTCTTTCCGAGAGCAGCAGGTGGCTGGGACCGGCGCACCGCTAGCGTGACGCCACTGCCGGCCACCGCGACCACGACTGCTGTCCTCCGCACAATACGGGGAACTGCTCACAATTACTGTGCAACACGCTACACCCCAATGGCGGGCGTTCGTTGTATGTTGGGCAGACGCCACTCACAGACGAGAATGTAACAGCAAAACTGCGAAGGTCATTCCTATCGAAGAAGGATAGTCTAACAGATATGCACGAGACTAAGGCCTCTAAAATGGAAGACAGCAAGCGTATTTAACACCGACAGATAGAAGGGCCCCATCGCAATATCACGAAGCAAGGAGTTAAATTTAAGTTGTCATCTACATCTACATGATTACCCTGCAATCCACAATTAAGTGCCTCTCAGAGGGTTCATCGAACCACCTTTAAGCTACATCTCAACCGTTCCACTCTCGAAAGGCTGGCAAGAAAAACGAGCACTTGAAATGTTTCTATAGGATCTCCAATTTCTCTTAGTTTATCATCAGGATATTATCTCCCTACATAATAGTCGCCAACAGAACATTTTCGTAGTTGGATGAGAAAGTCGATAGTTCACATTTCACTAGAAGAGCCTGCAGCAACGAAAAATGCCTTTGTTTTAATGATTGCCACTCCAAATCACGTGCCATATCTGTGACACTCTCTCCGCTATTTCGCGATAGTACAAAACTAGCTGCCCTTCTCTGAACTTTCTTCAATGTCCTCCGTCAACGCCATCTGATGCGGATTCCACACTGCACAACAATACTCCATAATAGGCAGGACAAGCGTGGTGAAAGTCGTCTCGTCAGTAGACCTGTATCACTTTCTAAGTGTCCTGCCAATAAATCGCCTATTTTTGTTTGCTTTTCCCACAACATTATTTATGTGATACTTCCAGTTTAATTTACTCATAATTGTAATTCCGAAGTACTTAGTTGAATTTACAGCTTTTAGGTTTGTGTGATTTATCGTGTAATTGGAATTTAGCGAATTTCTTTCAGTACTCGTGGTGATGACTTCACACTTTTCATCATTTAGAGTCAAATGCCGCTTTTCGCACCATACAGATACCTTGTCTAAATCATTTTGCAATTGGTTTTGATCATCTGATGACATGACGGTAAACGATAGCATCATTTGTAAACAGTCCGAGACGGCAGTTCAGATTACCTCCGCTGTGGTTCATACATCAAATAGTTCCTAAAGATCCGTTAAAAGATGATAGGCATTACACGGTCTTAAACGTCTTGTTATTTGAGCTACACTATTTAGAAAACGAGCAAATTTTTCTTCAAAATTTCCCGTGGCGTTCACGAACCAATCATCTTACAGGATCTAAATCCCTCTAGAGACCTCGAAGAACACCAGCTTGTGGTGCGTGACGGAGGGGACACCTTAACTTACAGCGGATTCAGCACCTTCGAGAAGGAGATGAAGACAGACGATTGGATTTTTGCCATTGCCTAATTGCAAATCGCCGAGTAATCCCTTAAATATTGTTGTTGATGAAGCCACTTTCACTCGTGCCAGTATCAATAATACTCGTAACTAAAATCGACGGTCCGACGAAAACCTACAAGCCTCCGTCAAAAAACACATTGCTTCTCTGTAAATGTATGGTGTGTTATGATAGCCAAGCAGTTGACTGGGCCGGCTGTGGTACCGCATCGTCTTTCTTGAAAACAAGCATAATAAAGATTGGTATGGTGTTCCAGCACGATGGAGCTCCTCCACATTTTAGTTGTCAGGTGACTTATCATCTAACGCTAACACTCTCCGAAGATGAGTTGGCAAAAATGGTCACATTTCTTGGCCATCAAGGTGCGCTATTCCTTATCCCACTCAATTTTTGCCTGGGGCGGTGGTTGAAAGGCGACGTCTAAAAAAAACAAGTAAACTAAAGAGACGAACTGATCTTTGGGATTATTAATAGTGCTGCTCGCATAAAAGAGCGCCGGAACAGTTACTAGTGGTGGTGTCATGAGAATTCGAAATGCACTGAAGTCCAGGGTAGAACTTACGAAAATCAACTCTTAGTTTGACCACTTGCCTTTACCTAACACCTTGCATCAGAATTTGTTTTGGATACCTTCTAACAGTTGTATCTCAGCAACAAATTAAAATTGGACACATGTTATACGGAATGTTTTATTCGAATTGCTAGGCCTACCAGCTCCTAAAATAATTACAATTCTTCCTAAAACAGCCGCTACTTACAGTAGTTGGACAAAAATATGGGAACACCGAGAGAAATGCAAGCTTGAACAAAAATGCAGATGCTAGCCAAGGCTACAGGTTGCGCATTTGTGTCTGACCACAAAAGACAATCGCGCAATGTCCTCAATACGTTGCAAGTAGCATGATTAGAACAGTTTTATGTGGAGTTTAAGAGTGCACTATGTCGGAACTGGGTGATTACGAAAGTGGGCAAATTCTTGGTTCTCGTGTGGTGACCGAGTGAGCCGTAGTGGTGGTTCAAGAGGCACCACATGGAAGATTCATACCGCAGACAGGGAGAGCCGAAAAACGTTATCTACTGAGTCATAACGAGGACGAAATTGTGTGTCGAATGGTCGTGACAGACGGCAACTGAAGAGGATTGTGACAGAAAATAAGGGGTCGACAGCTCCAAAAGTCACTGTAGAACTGCATGTCGCTCCCGCGAACCCTGTCAGCAGGAAACCAACACGAAGGGAGTTCCAGAAGCAGGAAATTGCAGGGCGAGTAGGAATCCCAAAACCGCTCATGTGATGAAAATGCCCATAGCAGCAAAACGTGTTGTCGAAGCCATAAAACCTCAACTGTGGAGCAAAGGAAGAGATTCATTTGATCGGATGAGTCTTGTTTCACATTGTGTCCAACTTCCGGTCGAGTTTATGTCCCAAGAACGAAACATGTCCTGTGTTCGGTGGTGATGATTTGGGCAGCCGTATATATACTGGGTAGTCACAAACAGTCTGAAAAGCTTGGAACGATACTGCAGGGTACGTCGTGCTGAGAAATAATTGTTAAGGAAAAAATTCAGTACGTTGCGCCTTTTCCGAGTTGATTAGCACTGAGTTAACCAGTCAGGCCGTTCGGCGCGCAAATTCAAGCGGCCCGCCAGATACAATTAGTGTTAGCTGTTCTTACAGCGTTGATAATACGCACAAGACTGCTCCGCCTTTGTCTCGGGTTCGATTCTTACTACGGTCCCATGCCCAGTTTCTGTATCCCTCTATTTTTTTGGTTTTAGAAAACCAACGAAGAGCACATTGGCGACACCGACTCTGGATGACAGCTTGAATTTACAGGCGCAACGGCCTGATTGGCCAATTTCAATGCTACATTAACTAGAAAACTTCGCAATGTACCGATGTTTTTTTCTGAACGATTATTTCTCCGCAGAACCTACCCTGCATATTACACAGCGGTATTCCACGGACCCTACGGGTACTCTTGCTGCCAGGGATTATCATTTTGACTGATCAGGCCTATCCCATGGTACAATGGTGTTCCCCAATTGTGATGCTAGGTTCCAAGATGACAGGGCCACTGTTCACACAACTCCCATCGTCCAGGACTGTTTTGTGACCACGAGATGAATTGTCTCGTCTTACTTGGTAATCACAATAACCAGATCTCGTTATTACTTTTGTCGTCTTCTCTGGAGAGAAGTGGGTGGTACCGTTGTCCACCTCCGTCATCGTTACCGAACTTTCACTATTTTGCACGAAGAATTGTATACGATTTCTTAAAATCGTACAGGACCTGCATTTATCCATTCTGAGACGACTGGAAATTTTGCGAAAGGGTTTCCGTACACTGTGTAAGGCATGGTAATATGTTATGTTTTTTGCGTTTCCATATTTTTATAAATCCCTTGAATAACGCAGTAATTGTATTGTTGTCCGCATCCTCGATGTAATACAGCTGTTACGAGAACAAAACAAGCTCACTGTCTTCATATGTATCAAAGAACACAACACAATACCGCATAACGACGGAGCTGACGTCGTAGCAAAGGAAGCACGGAGTTCATGAACAGCGGAGCACGATAAAATACCACTTAGCGACTTCGTCCACAGCACCAGAACACAAATAAAAGAGCAATTTCACAAAGAGTTAACGCTCTCATGAGCAACTATTATTGGAGAAATGTCAAAATTTTACTATCGCTTATAGCGATACCTTCGTATGAAAAGTGTAAGAACAATAAAAATTTCATGAGCAGCGTGACACCTCTGTCGAATCAATATGGTTTACTTGGAATCATATTATTCGCGAATGTGAAAATCTTATTAAAGAGAAATAACCTCTTAATATATGCTTCTTTGTATGAATTTATAACAGAGGTTGTATGAATTTATAAAAAATGGTTCAAATGGCTCTGAGCACTATGGGACTCAACTGCTGAGGTCATTAGTCCCCTAGAACTTAGAACTAGTTAAACCTAACTAACCTAAGGACATCACAAACATCCATGCCCGAGGCAGGATTCGAACCTGCGACCGTAGCGGTCTTGCGGTTCCAGACTGGAGCGCCTTTAACCGCACGGCCACTTCGGCCGGCATGAATTTATAACAGAGGAACACATTGCGCTGGAGGTCAGAATTTTGATTCGTCAACTTGGAAAAGGAAATAACTTGTCTTACCTTGTATCCCCTCCCACGAACCATGGACGTTGCAGTTGGTGGGAATGCTGGCGTGCCTCGGCGATACAGACAGCCGTACACTAGGTGCAACCACAAAAGAGAGCTACCTGTTGAGGTGCCAGACAAACGTGTGGTTCCTGAAGAGGGGCAGCAGCTTTTTCAGTAGTTGCGGGGGCAACAGTCTGGATGACTGACTGATCTGGCTTTGTAACATCAACCAAAACAACATTGTTATGCTGGTACTGCGAGTGGCTAAAAGCAAGAGGAAACTACAGCCGTAATTTTTCCCAAGGGCGTGCAGCTTTTTTCTGTAAAATTAAATGACCATGCCGTCCTCTTGGTTAAAATAACCCGGAGGTAAAATAGTCTCCCAATCGGATCTCCGGCAGGGAACTACTCATGAGGAAGTCATTATCAACAGAAAGAAAACTGGCATACTACGGATCGGAGCATGGAATATCAGATCCCTTAATCTGGCAGGTAGTTTACAAAATTTTAAACGAGAAATGGATAGGTTAATGTTAGATATAGTGGGAATTAGTGAAGTTCGGTGGCCGGAGGATAGGACTTCTGGCCAGGTAAATACAGGGTTATTAACATAAAACCAAATAGGGGTCATGCAAGAGTAGGTTTAATAATGAATAAAAAAAGAGGAACGCGGATAAGCTACTGCGAACAGCATAGTGAATGCATTATTATAGCAAAGATAGACATGAAGCCTACGCCTACATCAGCTCCGCAGACGATGAAGAGACTGAAGAAATGTATGAAGCGAGAAAAGAAATTATTCCGATAGTTAATGGAGACGACTGGAATTCGATAATAGGAAGAGAAGGAAAAGTAGTAGGTGAATATGGACGGGGGGGGGGGGGGGGTTAAGGAATGAAGGAGGAAGCCGCCAAGTAGAATTTTGCACAGAGCGTAACTTAATCACTTGATTTAAGAATCACGAAAGAAGGTTGTATATGTGGAAGAGACCTGGAGACACCCGAAGGTTGCAGATTGATTATATAATGGTAAGTCAATGAGATTTAGGAACGACGTTTTAAAACGTAAGGCATTTCCACGGGCAGGTGTGGACTGACACAATTTATTGGTTACGAACTGTAGATTAAAACTGAAGAAACTGCAAAATTGTAGGAATTTTAGGAGATGGGACCTGGATAAACAGAAACAACCAGAAGCTGTAGAGAGTTTTAGCGGATGCATTATGGAATGACTGAAAAGAACAGGGGAAGGAATACAGTAGAAGAAGAACGGGCAGCTTCGAGAGATGAAATAGTGCAAGGCAGCAGAGGATCAAGTAGGTAAAAAGACGAGGGCTACGAGAAATCCTTGGGTAACACAAGGTATATTGAATTTAACTGATGAAAGGAGAAAATATAAAAATGCAGTAAATGAAGCAGGCGAAAAATGAGATCGATGGGACGTACAAAATGGCTACGCGGGAATGGCAAGAGGATAAATGTAAGGATGTAAACTAGGTGCAAGATAGAAGCCGCCTGCAGAAAATTAAAGAGACCTTTGGGGAAAAGAGAACCGCCAGTATGAATACAAGAGCTCAGATGGCAAACCAGCTCTAAGCAAATAAGGGAAAGCAGACAGGTGGAAGAAGTATACAGAGGGTCTATACAAGGGAGATGCACTTCACGACAATATCGTGGAAATGGGAGAGGTGGTAGAGGAAGATGAGATTTCGAAATTTGTGGTAAGTACCTATGGGACCAAACAACTGAGGTCATCGGTCCCTAGGCCTACACATTACTCAATCTAACTGAAACTAACTTACGCTAAGGACAACACACACACACACACACACACACACACACACACACACACACACACACACCCATGCCCGAGGGAGGACTCGAACCTCCGACGCGGGGGAGCCGCGTGAACCGTGGCAAGGTGCCCTAGACCGCGTGGCTACCTCGCGCAACGAAGATGATATGGACGATATGTCACTGCGTGAAGAATTTGACGAGTCGAAACAAGTCCCCAGGAGTCGACAACATTCCATTAGAGCTACTGATACCCTTGGGAGAGTCAGCCATGACAAAGCTCTTCCAACTGTTGAGCAAGATATGTGAGACAGGCGAAATACCCTGACTTCAAGAAGAATATAATAATACCAATTCCAAAGAAAGCAAGTGCTGACAGGTGTGAATATTACCGAACTATCAGTCTAACAAGTTACAGTTGAAAAATACTAACACGAAATCTTTAGAGACGAATGGAAAAACTAGCAGAGGTCGACCACGGGGAAAATCTGTTTGGATTCCACAGAAATGTAGGAACACGAGAGGCAATACTGACCCTACGACTTCTTTTGGAAGATAGGTTAGCCGGCCGCGGTGGTCTAGCGGTTCTAGGCGCGCAGTCCGGAACCGCGCGACTGCTACGGTCGCAGGTTCGAATCCTGCCTCGGGCATGGATGTGTGTGCTGTCCTTAGGTTAGTTAGGTTTAAGTAGTTCTAAGTTCTAGGGGACTGATGACCACAGATGTTAAGTCCCATAGTGCTCAGAGCCATTTGAACCATTTGAAGATAGGTTAAGGAAAGATAATAGACTTAGAGAAAGCTTTTGACAATTTTGACTAGAATACTCTCTTTCAAATTCTGAAGATGGCAGGGGTAAAATACAGGGAACGAAAGGCTATTTACAATATGAACAGAAGCCAGATGGAAGTTATAAGAGTCGAGGGGCACGAAAGGGAGCATTGGATGGGAACGGAGTGAGACAGGGGTGTAGCCTAATCCCCGACGTTATTCAATCTGTATACTGAGCAAGCAGTAAAGGAAACAAAAGAAAAATTTGGAGCAGGAATTAAAGTCCAGGAAGAAGAAATAAAAATCTTGAGGTTTGCCAAAGACATTGAAATTCTATCAGAGACAGCAAAGAAGTTGGAGGAGCAGTTGAATGGAATGGACAGTATTTTGAAAGGAGGATACAAGATGAACATCAACAAAAGCAAAACGAGGATAATGGAATGTAGTCGATTAAATCAGGTGATGCTGAGGAAATCTAATTACAAAATAAGAGACTTATACCAGTTTGCTGTTTGGGCAACAAAATAAATGATGATGGCAGAAGTAGAGAGGATATAAAATGTAGACTGGCGATGGCAAGGAAAGCGTTTCTGAAGAAGAGAAATTTGTTCACATCGAGTGTAGATTTAAGTATCAGGAGGTCTTTGCTGAAAGTATTTGTATGGAGTGTAGCCGTGTATGGAAGTGAAACATGAACGATAAACAGTGTAGACGAAAATAGAACAGAAGCTTTTGAATGTGGTGCTACAGAAGAATGCTGAAGATTAGATGGGTAGATCACGTAACTAATGAGAAGGTACAGAATAGAATTGGGGAGAAGAGGAATTTGTGGCACAACTTGACTAGAAGAAGGGATCGGTTGGTAGGGCATGTTCTGAAGCATCAAGGGATCACCAATTTAGTATTGGAGGGAAGTGTGGACGGTAAAAATCGTAGAGGCGACCAAGAGATGGATACTCTCAGCAGATACAGAAGGATGTACGTTACAGTAGTTACTCGGAGATGATGAGGCTTGCACAGGACAGAGTAGCAAGAAGAGCTGCATCAAAGCAGTCTTTGGATCGAAGACCACAACAACAAAAACAAACCTGTATTAAACAATTTGTAGTACCAATAAACATTTATAGTGTTACATATTCCCGACATATTGGCAGTTGAAATAGCGATCACTACAATCAGAAAAAAGAAATATTAGGTGATGCTATGGGAGAGCCGTTGTACATCATGATGTGGGTTACTATTGAACTTCAGAGAACGTGAAGTTCCTTGGAGAGTCAACCAACTTATTGGTTCCTCTAACAAATATGTCGTGATCATAGAATGAAGGGAAAATTACATCCGCCGAACAACGTAAATGGCTTGCGTGGAGTTGAGATGTAGATGCAGAATTAGCGGGAAAAGTCAAGGTTATTTTAATCGTGAGTAACGTAGTCACACTGTCGCAAACGCTTCTGTTGAGTGTTCTTCGCACTCGGAAGAGCGTGGCGGAAAACATGGATGAAGGCGTGTGAGTAATAGGAACCTCTCGCAGGCAACGGCTTGGCCCACCACTGCATTCCTCCAACTTCTGCTCACTTTCTGCGAACGGGACATTTCCCCTTCCTTAACACTCGTTCGGCGACATCAGAGTCTTTTTTGTTTGTGTTTTCTTTCTCTTTATTGTATTTCCAATTCCCCACCTGGGGCGGTCTGGCAGCAACACAGTCGCTGCTATTCAGCCGAAAGACTTTACAAGTAGGCATCAAAACAATATAAGGAAGAAAACATGGCGGAACATAGAAACAAAAAAGGCGGAACAGAAGAAAAGAAAGCATACAAAAAGCGGCGACTGTAAAACGGAGATAAAAATCTAAAAAAGTATTGTACACAGAAAAACACACATTTTAAGGATGAAAAGGCACCAGTCAAAGTACGACCGGAGCATAACAAGTCGCAGAACGATTAAAACAGCCACGTGACTGACGGGCACCGGTCCCCGTTTCAGCGCAGTGTGAGTAGGCGGACGAAGCGAATAGCACGTCCTCAACCCCCTACTCGTTTGAACACTACAAGGGAGAATCTTTCCCATTCTACTGACTGCGATGATAAATGAAAAGTTTAAGTAAAGTAAGGCTGTCCTCAACCCAAAGGTGGTTTCATCAGTGCTTTACAAGATGTCGTCCTCGTCCTATTGGAGTTGGTATCCCCTTGCTTTCTTCCGACATTCGAAATCACTTACCCAGCCACTTATAAGAGGACCTACAATTTAAAATAGACCCCGAATCACAGTACAACTCGGCATTTTTTGGATG
The DNA here is from genome assembly GCF_021461395.2 of Schistocerca americana. Lineage (NCBI taxonomy): Eukaryota > Metazoa > Arthropoda > Insecta > Orthoptera > Acrididae > Schistocerca > Schistocerca americana. Next base: position 388,624,467 of record NC_060119.1, on the reverse strand, counting down.
ACTGGATTTGTAGTGCAAATTTTTTTTCTTTCTTTTTCCTATAGGCATTTCGCTGGATTGGCTTTTAACCACAAGTGAACGCGCTGCACGTAAAAGGTATAGGCTTAAGTAAACTGCTATGTCACACCAATAAATTAATTTTATACCGGCATCATTCACAAGAGGGCTTTACAGACCGGCCAGCATCCTTTTCTACATACTGACAGGATCTGAAAGCCAGTGCCCAGATATCAGTTTGTTCAAGCTGTACGGCACAATTCTAAAGAAAGACAAGCCTCTCAAAAAAAAATCGTCTTTGGAACTCAGAATCTACTGCTAGTCGTTATAAAGCATCTGTAACATATTAACACAGTTGACGATTACTGAGTGCGTAGCATAATTGTCTTATAATTGTAAATCTGTTGGTTCGAATCTCATTGGTAGCGACATTTCCTTAACTTTATTTAAATTCCATTTTTATCAATAAATAGAAATGGTAATTAACAAATACTAAATCATAATTTTAATAAAATACATTATTTAATTACTATGCATGAAAATAAATTAAAATTTGATAGACGAAATGCCTTACTATTATTTACACCAATCATACAGTTCAATCCCTTAATATAAAAAAGTTATTTTATTTTCTACTTGATGTTTCACATTTTTGCACCAAATTTTTATTTAGAGTGAGTACTCGCATTTTCATTCGATTAATAATTACAATAGGAATGTGTTACTTTTGTTAATAATTATGATTTTGTTAATTATCATTTTAATATGTCAATAAACATGGATTTTTAATAAAAGTAAAAAAAAATGTTACTACCAACGAAATTCGAAGCAACGACTTTGCGATTACCAGAGCGTCTCGTTCTGCTATCGGAAACTGATGTCAAGCCACCGAGCTTCAAATCCTATAATTGTGGAGAAAAGCAAATACGGTCAGTCCGTAAGCTCCCTCTCAGTAACCAAAGGGTAGGGAACGACAAATGCGTTACTTACGAACGCAAGACCATAATTCTTATTAAAAAACTAGTCTGTAATTAAATTCAATTTCCGTGTTTTTTCTTCTTACTTGAAGTTGTTTCTTCTATATTATTACCTGTTTGCAATTAAGTTCACTGTAATCAAATTTTTTATTAAGAACGTTTAACACCCTTCATCGTTATTTCCACATTTCTCTGTATTCCTTTGGTTTCCATATTATGAACTGGTCACTGAAATAGTCCAGTGTCACTGGAATAGTTTATTTCGTCGTCACTGTGCGATATATTACTCGAAACGAGTGAGAAATTTCGCTTGTACGTGGAACTCAGTCTACCCACGAAGCATGTAGTTTACAAAACCCGTGTTCTACTAATAATTATATATTTCTCTTTAGTCTCGGACCCGTACCAGAAAGGACTGAGAGAGGAAATAGAGAAGATCGAAAGAAAAGCAGCGTGTTTCGTCGCATGTTCATTTAGTACGAAAGCGTCACCGAAATGCTCATCCAGCTCCAGTGGCAAAAGTTACAAAAGATGCGTTAAGCATCACAATCTTGTTTACAGTTAATATTCCGTGAGCGTACATTCATAGAACAAACAATATATTGCTTTCTCCAGCACACAGGGTGTTACAAAAAGGTACTGCCAAACTTTCAGGAAACATTCCTCACACACAAAGAAAGAAAATATGTTATGTGGACATGTGTCCGGAAACGCTTACTTTCCATGTTAGAGCTCATTTTATTACTTCTCTTCAAATCACATTAATCATGGAATGGAAACACACAGCAACAGAACGTACCAGCGTGACTTCAAACACTTTGTTACAGGAAATGTTCAAAATGTCCTCCGTTAGCGAGGATACGTGCATCCACCCTCCGTCGCATGGAATCCCTGATGCGCTGATGCAGCCCTGGAGCATGACGTATTGTATCACAGCCGCCCACAATACGAGCACGAAGAGTCTCTACATTTGGTACCGGGGTTGCGTAGACGAGCTTTCAAATGCCCCCATAAATGAAAGTCAAGAGGGTTGAGGTCAGGAGAGCGTGGAGGCCATGGAATTGGTCCGTCTCTACCAATCCATCGGTCACCGAATCTGTTGTTGAGAAGCGTACGAACACTTCGACTGAAATGTGCAGGAGCTCCATCGTGCATGAACCACATGTTGTTTCGTACTTGTAAAGGCACATGTTCTAGCAGCACAGGTAGAGTATCCCGTATGAAATCATGATAACGTGCTCCATTGAGCATAGGTGGAAGAACATGGGGCCCAATCAAGACATCACCAACAATGCCTGCCCAAACGTTCACAGAAAATCTGTGTGATGATGACGTGATTGCACAATTGCGTGCGGATTCTCGTCAGCCCACACATGTTGATTGTGAAAATTTACTATTTGATCACGTTGGAATGAAGTCTCATCTGTAAAGAGAACATTTGCACTGAAATGAGGATTGACACATTGTTGGATGAACCATTCACATAAGTGTACCCCGGAGGCCAATCAGCTGCCGATAGTGCCTGCACACGCTGTACATGGTACGGAAACAACTGGTTCTCCCGTAGCACTCTCCATACAGTGACGTGGTCAACGTTACCTTGTACAGCAGCAACTTCTCTGACGCTGACATTAGGGTTATCGTCAACTGCACGAAGAATTGCCTCGTCCATTGCAGGTGTCCTCGTCGTTCTAGGTCTCCCCAGTCGCGAGTCATAGGCTGGAATGTTCCGTGCTCCTAAGACGCCGATCAATTGCTTCGAACGTCTTCCTGACGGGACACCTTCGTTCTGGAAATCTGTCTCGATACAAACCTACCGCGCCACGGCTATTGCCCCGTGCTAATCCATACATCAAATGGGCATCTGCCAACTCCGCATTTGTAAACATTGCACTGACTGCAAAACCACGTTCGTGATGAACACTAACCTGTTGATGCTACGTACTGATGTGCTTGATGCTAGTACTGTATAGCAATGAGTCGCATGTCAACACAAGCACCGAAGTCAACATTACCTTCCTTCAATTGGGCCAACTGGCGGTGAATCGAGGAAGTACAGTACATACTGACGAAACTATAATGAGCTCTAACATGGAAACTAAGCGTTTCCGGACACATGTCCACACAACATCTTTTCTTTATTTGTGTGTGATGAATGTTTCCTGAAAGTCTGGCCGTAGCTTTTTGTAACACCCTGCATATCTCGCGAAAAGCCATGCAGGTAAAACTAGGATGAGTCGAGTTCAGACGGAAGCTTACCAGCAATCGATCTTCCCGCAGACCATTCGCGACTGATACAGCAAAGGGACAAATGGCAGTGGTGCGCAAAGTAACTTCTGCCACACACTATAGGGTGACGTGCGGCGTTTGGATGTACATGAACGGTAGCGTGCATGGTCCCTATGTAGACGAAGTGTTGTTGTCATCGCAGAGGCAGGGAGAGCTGTAGAGGTCTGGTGTACCCAGGTTTGCTAGGCAAGGGAAACGCCGACACTTCCTGCTGCCTCACACGCAGCCCAGTACTGGGCTCGCTTAGCACACTGCCCGTAACGAGGTCAGTGGGCATTCTCAAGTACTAACACGTTTCACACACAGTGGCCGGGTGGATGCGTATGAAGAGACGATTCCCTTAATGACGTAAACAGTTTAAGAGACGCATGTAGGACAGAGCATGAATTGCATGAACGTCACAATTGATTCTGAACATTGCAGACAGGCTACGAAAGCTCCGATCCTCTGCAGGTAAAATGAAAACTGTGGAAAATGGGAAAAATTGACACTTCATTTACATAACTGGCAGCAGCTGTTCGTTAATATTTCAATATTTCCTCAAATCACAAACTTAAGTTTTACTTAACTACGGTACTTTCGCGCAATTTAATCTAATTTAGCAAAACTGCACCTCTAGCTAGTCAATTTGAAAACTTGTTTCTCCATTTCCGACTCTTCTTTTGGCTATTCATTTCCTACTCTTTGCTTGATTATGAATGTTTGGGCAAACATCCATTGTGTAATTTTCCAACAAATTACTAACTCAGTTTTTCTTAATTAGCCTGACCATTTTGAAAAGATTAAATTTTTTTTTTTCCAAAACTAGACTTCACGCTGGTAAATTTGATAGCCCGCGTTTGTCATTTCCCACTCACCGTTTGTCTACGAATTCTGTAATTTCTAGTGAGTATTGTTTTCGCCCCGCTCAAACATTTGACCGGAAAAGAGCACTTTGTTATCAGTAAGCTAATATGTCGGCGGACGAGAAGAGGTGATAAACTTTCTGATGAAAATGCGTGAAGGAGTATCAGCTGAAGATAATACGTACTAAATATTGTACAAGCGAAAGTTCAAGAGCGTAGATACTTCCTGTCGCTTAGAGAGATATCGTCAGTACATCTGCCGCGTGTCTGAAGTTATCCGAGAGTATGCTATGTACTGCCGCTCAATACTACTGCTGCCGGGAAATCGTGCATGCGACTAGCATAAATGCTTCGAATCCTAGCGTCAAAAGCTCCGAGGGTGACGCTGACAGATGAACTAGACCAAATCATATTAATCATCTTGGAATAGAAAATACTGGGGAGAGGCATTAGCGAACGAGAAGAATTCGGATTTGGAGGAAGAGTGGGGAGCGAAATTGAGCGTCTCCTTTTAAAAGCGTTCATCCTGGCATTCGCCTTAAGAGATTTGGAGAACCTACCGTTCTAGTCGCAGCGACACATCACTCGATAGCCTGGAATAGTTGGATTAACTGAAGAGTTCGATATCGCTACGCCAATTAAATTGAACTGTCATCTTCCAACCTAACCTAGACTTCAGGCTCCGATACATATCCGTGAATCAACAAATCTAGGTTTCCGTATTCACATTCGTTGGCCACGCCAAGTCATTTCTAAATTGTCACATTTCCAGAATTAAATGTATAATGTCCACAGCGCACCATCGCCACTTCCAACGTACAAAAAGGCAAACATGTTCTAAGTATCTTTTTTTATTTATTGGATTACCAGTTTCGAACCATCAAATCCATGACCGAGACCGGTCATGTCTTTCTACTCGCAAGAACTTCAACCTTCCAGCCTAACCTAGACCTCAGCCTACGTTACAGATCAGTCTGTCATCATACCGTATATTATAAACACTAATACAGATGAAAAGGAAACATTATGAGGGTTCAGTCTTGTTTCTGTTAGTGCACGTATGATATCACCGCCTCAACCCGGGGCCCTCGAGAAATACAGCTCCGCAACCAACTTCCTTGCCCGTCATACAGCGCGAAACTCAGCCCCGTCTGGGGCCCTCGAAAAAATCAATATGTCAATGAAAAGGTACCCACCAAACGTCTTAACTTACTCATACGTAATCAAGAGCTTGCATGTATTTTAATGTGTAGGTAGGAACAATTAAACTCGTATTAAATAGTAACTCGCTTCCTGCCGGAGACAGTCGGTGGAATTCGTAAGGCCCATAGTGGCACATGCCGTGACAAACGCCACAGAGCCGGCATCTTGTTGGTCCCTCCACCTCATTATGTTATGGGAAGAAAGCAACCAGTCGCAGCAGGTTCAGTTGACCCGACTTGTGGACACGTGTTCCAACAACGAGGAGATGGCAGAACTCACTAGAGTATTTCGTTGTTGCTCGTTTGACGGCAGAGCTTGCAGAAGCCACGACGATCAGTAATCAGAAGATAAGAGTCGCCCGCGCAACACCTGGGATTCATGGAACTGCCAAAGGCAATACATGCATTGCACATAATTCCGACAGCCTCTCATATGTTCTTTGACACGCGAGGGTTTTCTAGCGACAACTAGTCCCCGAGCAAAGAAAATCTCCGAACCGGTCGAGAAATTAAACCGGGTGTGTAAGGGCTTCCCAGAGAAACTTCTGCAGCATAGTTGAAACAACTTGCCAACAAAATACCCGCCAACATGTTGCCAAAGTTGTTTCGACTACAGTGCTTAAGTTTCACTGGGAAGCACTTACACATGCTCCATACAGTCCTGCACTCTCCTCATGAGATTTCGATGTTTTTTGAGCCCTGACGAAAGACATTCGTGGCCATTGATTTGCTTTGGACGAAGAGGTGCACGGCTGTGTACAATCATGGTTCTGTAGGCAACTATAAACATTTTCCCATGAAGGCACTGAGTGTCCTGTCTCACAGTGACGTACATGTGTTAACAGTCATAGTGATTACTTTTGAAATAATAAACAGTTTACTTCGTTTTTTTTTCCATGTGTCTCTTTTTCATTTGACTGCCTCTATAGATACTGGGGCCACACTGATTTTGTTACGGCGTAAAGTCAAGCGCCGGCACGCCAGTCGGGAACGACAGAGAAGGGGAGACTGTGAGAAGCGATCTGTCAGCGCACACTAACCGACCTCCTTCCAGGACGACAACGCTACAGCAGCGGCCCCTAGGTGAAGAGGACGTAAGGACGCTACGTCGGAGCCCAGTTCGATAGCAGCTTCAATGTTAGGCACTTGGATAGCAATGTTACAATAGCCACTTGGATAGCAGCTTTAACGTTAGCCACTTCAATAGCAGCTTTAACGTCAGCAGTTCAGGACAGATTTCGTCAGTTAGAGATCAGCAGCCACTGCAAAAACTGATCATTTCGTACGTCGCCCTTTGCTTGCGAGACATCTATGTAATTGCTAAACTTAAGTATTTCAATTTTCATTTTTCATTAATACGAGTTTTTTGTTTGTCTAGGAACCGAGTAGGCAGGATTCCTAGACAAAACAGATTTCACCATGTACCAATCGCAGTTTAAAGCTGATTTGCAGAATAGGATTTTCGCACAGTCAGCACGTGTCTTAACGAACAATTAAGTGCTAAGCGGTCACAAGAAACAATGTATGTATGGTATCGTAAAGGAGATACACCATTCGTTTTTCTCTGTGTGAATTGATCTGCTTCTTCACCTACGTGATTACTCCGCTACTCACAATAAAGTACCTGGCAGAGGGTTCAATGAACCACCTTCAAGCTGTCTCTCTACCGTTCCACTCTCGAACGGCACGCGGGAAAAACGAGCACTTGAATTTTTCTGTGCGAGCCCTGACTTCTCTTATTTTGTCGTGATGATCCTTTCTCCCTATGTAGGTGGGTGCCAACAGAATGTTTTCGCAATTGGAGGAGAAAACTCGTGGCGAGAAGATCCCGTCGCAACGAAAAACGCCTTTGTTTTAATGATTGCCACTCCAATTCACGTATCATGTCTGTGGCACTATCTCCCCTATTTCGCGATACTACAAAACGAACCGTTCTTCTTTGTACTTTTTCGATGTCATCCGTCAGTCCCACCTGACGCGAATCCCAAACCGCACAGCAGTACTTCAGGATATGGCGGACAAGCGTAGTGTAAGCAGTCTCTTTAGTAGACTTGTTGCACCTTCTAAGTGTTCTGCCAACGATCTTAGTCTTTGGTTTGCTCTACCCATAACATTATCTATGTGATCGTTCCAATTTAGGTTATTTGTAATTGTAATCCCTAAGTATTTAGTTGAATTTACAGCCTTCAGATTTGTGCGACTTATCGCGTAACCGAAATTTCGTGGATTTCTTTTAGTACTCACGTGAATAACTTCACACTTTTTATTCAGGGTCAATTGCCACTTTTCGCATCACACAGGTATCTTATCTAAATCATTTTGCAGTTCGTTTTCCATTTGATGACTTTACAAGACGGTAAATGACAGCGTCATCTGCATTGATCTTAACTTCATAGCGTTCATCATGCCGATATGACTTCACAATGGAACCAACAGATCAGAACTACGTTACGGTTCATCTCCGTCTTCCGTAGGAATCCCGTTTTACGTTTTTCATGCGGCGGAATGGATTACGTGAAGGCACCGGACCACCACGCAACACCTGGACGATTCATGACGGCGTTTGCTCTGTCTGCCTCGTTTTCAGGACAAAGCTGTCTGAGGAGACGTTCCTGACACAACGTAGTACAAGCACAAACGCTAGCGCTCCTGTCGTGAACGGCAGAAAATCGCATCTACATTACAAAATTCCCTTGTTTATATCCCACCATAAATACGTATTTTACATTTACGTGTAGGCATAATGCAGTAACTCCTGGAAGGATGACAGGAACAATGAAACATTACACCATCCGTGTGGAAAGACTCAGTGGTTCTTTACCGACACCAACATTCAAAGACTCAAAAGGAAACAACCATGATGGCTGTAGGTGCAGCAAGCTGGAATACATGGCCCGTAATGGTTCAGTGTCGCAATAGTAATCCGCGTCCAGGTACATGCCCGAGAGTCCACACTACTCAGTATCACGAGGCCTGACTACGGTAGCACCTTTTTGAAGTGGTAAGAAAATACTGGTCTCAGGCTTTTGAGGCGCATCACTCAGACAATAATGGGGTTCAACTACGTCTACATATATACAGTGCAAGCGGTGTTTGGCGAAGAGTACTTTGTATATCGCTGTCATTCCCATTTTCCTGTTCGAGTCGCGAATAATTCGTGGGAGGAAGGATTGCTGGAAAGCCACCGTGTGCGCTCGAATCTCTCTAATTTTACCTCCACAATCTTTTCGTGAGATATACGTAGGAGAAAGGATTATATTGGTTGACTCTCTAGGAACAATACGCTCAAGACGATACTCACCGTGATGTACACCACCTCTCTTTCACTGGAATGGGGTGCATCTCATTGTCAGTGACGATTTTCCACTTAGTAAATGAACCTGTAATGAAACTCGATGTTCTTCTTTAGTTCTTCTCTATTACTTCTATCAATCCTATCTGGGACGGATCCCAGACTTATGAGCAATATTCAAGCATTGGTCGTACGAGGCTATTGCAAACTACCTCCGTTATAGGTAGACTACACTTCCTGAGCATTCTTACAATGACTCTCAACCTGCCATCTGCCTTCCCTGCGATCTGTTTTATGTGGTCGTTCCACTTTAAATCGCTCAGCACTAACACTCCTAGCTATGTAATAGATGTGGCCGCTTACAGTTATTGCTCTGCAATAGTGTAATCATACAGTAGTTGGCCTTTCTGGCTATTTACGCACAGTACATTACATTTGTTTATGTTCAGGATCAGCTGCCAATTCCTACACCAAGCGCCGATCCACCATAGGTCTTCCTGCATTTCGCTACAATTTCATATCGTCTGTAAACAACAGCATCATCCGAGTGGAACTTCACAGATCTTGCCACTTTATCCACCAGGTCATTTGTATATATTGTGAACAGTAAAGGTCCTGCAATACTCTGTCGGGATACACCTGAAATTATTTTTACGCCTGAAGAATTCTCTCCGTTGAGAATGTCCTGTTTGTTAAAAACTCTTCAATCTAGTCATACAACTGTCCTCGTATTTTTTGACGAGGTGGCAGTGCGGGACTGTATCGACGCCTTCCGTAAGTCAAATAACACGCTCTCAACCTGGTCGCCTGTATCTGCTGTTTTCTGGGCCTCGTGGAAAAGCAGAGTGGACTGAGTTACAAACTTCAAATGAAACTAAATCAGAATTTCTATTGTGAGAGCAGTGAGCTACCAATCGAGGAGTCGAAGTGCAATACAATGAACTTGCATTCTGGAGGATGGTGGTTCAAAATCTTTTTGTACGGCGAAATACGTCCCTCATCTCTTTGTCTTTTTGACGAATTTTAAGTAGTTTGTCTTGAGAAAGGTATGGTGTTGGGTGCCAATGTGTGTCAAGGAGGACATTTTCATGTAAAAGGTTTATAATGCAATATTTTGTGTGATATGGTGAGTTCTTCAAACCAAATTAATAAGTGGTAGAAATATTCACGAGAAAAGCTTCGCAACTAATCATTTTACAGCTGACGCATAACCAAATTTACGATCGTAGATGTCTTCTCTTCAAAGAAGAATCATCATTCTAGATATACTGTGCCGATGATAAACACAAGGGCAAGTAATAAATAATTCTACAAGTTTTAAGGGTTATCATGCCACAAAACAATAATTCGGCATTCTTTTGTATGTTCTCAAGGTACTGAGAATTGATTACGGAGAAAGCACCGATGTTCGCTATCGAGATTTCCTGAACAGTTTTAAACACTGCTTTTAACCTATTGCAAAAGAGGTGGTTAGAGACTGTAACCCAAAAATGCTCGTTTAATGGGTTATACCACACAGCTGAAAATGGCTCAACAGCGGAAACTTTGCAGAAGTTAAAGAGACAGAATAAAAGGAAATTCTATGCCCAATTACGACAGCCAGTGTGCCAGGTCTTGTCATTAAAAGAAAACAGTTAGCAGTGATGAATGGAAGACTTAGATTTGTTGGAAGGGTTCGGGGAAAATGCAATTCGTCTGGAAATACGAGACGCTAGTGCGTCCAACTCTCAATATTTGGAGTCCTTATCAGACAGACATAGAGGCGACATCGAAGGAATTCAGAGACGCGCTGCTAGGATCGTAATAGATACGTGTAGCCCATTGGGCAGTGCATCAGAAACGCTAGGCGAACTTAAACGGGTATTCTTAGAAGGAAGACAATGTAGTTTTCGCGAAAACATAATGTAACTCTTACAGAACCTGTACTTGAAGAAGAGTGTGCAAAGTTTATGCTGCCACCATCTTATATCTAGCACAGGGATAAAGAGAATAATAAAATATAGCTCAGCACGCGTACAGAGGAACATACTCAAGTCGTTTTCCCCTCCCCTCAATAAGCGAATGGAATAAAACAGAAAACCAATATATAGGTAAAGCATCGGCAGAAATAAAAACCACATACGGATAGAGTAAAAAATCCTTGGAAAATCGATAATTATGCTCCAGCTCCCTGGATTTATGCATGGAGGGACAGTGTGTAAAGAGACTAGCATGAAGAACTCGGGAGAAAGCAAACACGGCGCACAGAAACAGCTAAATTCACAGCTGCGTACACCACGTAAGTGTTGACAGCAAGTGGGACGTTTCTACGGTCAGGTATCAGTTTCAACCAAACGTCGCAGGCAGACTCCGCTGCTCCGCGTGACGACGGTTAATGAGCTCGTTATCAACCAGCCACTTGCCGACGTGGCGGACAGATTTTCATCACCAACCAGCTCCTAACCTGTACTCATGTCAACAAGGTCGGACAGTGCGCAAAACCGATCGTCTTGAAACACAGGGTGAGTCACGAGGAAAGGTACATGCTTTGAGATACGATAGTATTAGCGATTCTGAACAAAAAACTTCATATGGACATAAGCCCTATTGCGAATGGTTTCCGAGATAGAACACGTTTAATATTACTTTTGTACGCTTTTCTGTAATTACTCGAAGACCGCACACTCCAATGAAAACATGTTTCAGTACACAATTAAACTAAATTAAATTTGCTACAAAAAAGGTCCTTTTTTATCTTTTGCCTAGGGCCAACAATTTGCGCGGAGAGATCGCGAGAATATTGGAAACCTCGCGCGACGCGCATGCGCTGTAGCTTAGGTACTTTTTGTAGGCCAGTTTGAGGTACCAGAATGAGATTTTCACTCTGCAGCGGAGTGTGCGCTGATATGAAACTTCCTGGCAGATTAAAACTGTGTGCCCGACCGAGACTCGAACTCGGGACCTTTGCCTTTCGCGGGCAAGTGCTCTACCAACTGAGCTACCGAAGCACGACTCACGTCCGGTACTCACAGCTTTACTTCTGCCAGTACCTCGTCTCCTACCTTCCAAACTTTACAGAAGCTCTCCTGCGAAACATGCAGAACTAGCACTCCTGAAAGAAAGGATATTGCGGAGACATGGCTTAGCCACAGCCTAGGGGATGTTTCCAGAATGAGATTTTCACTCTGCAGCGGAGTGTGCGCTGATATGAAACTTCCTGGCATATGGCCACATCAAGTTTTTTGTTCAGAATCAGTAATGCTATCGCCCTTCAAAACACGTACCTTTCCTCTTGACTCACCCTGTATATAGCATTTCTCTGTGATGCACAAAAATAATCCATTAATTTTCGAAAAAAATGTACTTGGAAACGTTAGTATAGCATTGACAGAAAAATGTATAATATTGGTTACTGTACAAAAAAAATGTATACCAGACGAGTGCTTCCAGCTTTTGGTACAGAATCACCTAGTGAAGCAACGAGGTTAGAAACGTGAAGCGCACAGCTCAAAATTAAAACGAGGTACGTGGCGCGGTTGATCAGCGGTTAATTGCCGGCTACCGATCCAAAGGCTTGGGGTTCTGTCTTCGGGCAATCCTAGTGTTTTTATCTGCCAATGCTTTTTTTCACCTCTGGCGATTTTTGTTAACGCGAAAAATACAGAACAGGATCTTGGCCCCGAGTCCATTTTAACTTTAGGTCTCCCTATAATCAGATGGATAAGTCAATCCAAATTTCCGAAGACGGCAAGGACTTACCACTTCCAACAAGAACATGCATCGTAAGGCACTGGTTATTGAAATGAGTCTTAGAGCTGAAGTAGTATGCTTTACCTTTCTATGAACTATCTGGAGACATCAGTTACATAAAGTAAATTAATAGAATATTTATATGTTTCATTTCTCTTTTAAGCATTTACGAATGAGAGGCTGGCATCATATTATGTATCTTTACTAATGAGTGGTAGGCATAATACTGCGTACCTGCTTCTTCTCAGGATAAACATAATTCTTGTAACCGGTTTGATGCCATCCTCCTCCTCTTCCTGTAGAGTGCTAATCTTTTCATCTCTGCATATGAGTTGTGATCATAAAGTAACAGAATTTTTTTAATTTTGCGGGCTTTTTACATCCCATTTTCAAAATTTGTTTTATCTTTTTGGTAGGTACAGATGTTCCTGATATACGTTTGCATTTTCAGCTGTTTTGAATATTTAGTTTATTGTTGACAGTCGAAAAGGTTATACGTGTTTTCGAGAGCTAAGCGAATTTTTACTTACGAAAAATATGGATCAATGAGATTGCATTAAATTCTGCTTGAAAAATGGCATAAAGTACAGCAGCACTCGAAATGCTGATTGTAGCTTTTGGCGAATCTAGTATGAGTATATAAGTAAGACAAGAGCTCACGAATGGTATAAACGTTTCAAAGAGGGTCGAGAAGACGTTGAAGACGGCGACCGCCCTGGACGCACCAGCACATCAATTACCGACAACGATGTGGAATAACTAAAGAAATTGTTCTCGAAAATAGCAAATCACAATCTGAGGATGCTGATGATGTCGGCATATTCTTTAGCTTATGCCAAACTATTTTTCGGATGTTTTGGGTATGAAACGTGTAGCAACAAAGTTTGTGCCGAGCTGAGAGGACTATGAAAGGATAAGGTTTTGCTACCACTGATGAGATAAAAACAGAATCGCTGAAGTAGCTGAACACCATAATGAAAAGTGAGTACCAGAAGGGCTTCCAAGATTGGAAAGAACTCTGACAAATGTGTATCGTATATGGGGGTATTCCTTTGAAGGGGACAGAGTTGATGTTGATGAAAAAGAAAAATTCCAGTTACTTTTTTATTACACCTCGTACGTGTATTTACCCCTCGCAACTTTCTGATTCACACATTCTTATTTCCATTCTAGTGCTCCTTCCAGCGTCAAAAAATTTCTCTGGGATGTCTCAGAATATGTCTGGCAAACTAACAAGTTTCCTTTTCTTTAAGAGCTCTCGACAGACTTGCTGCTCACCCAAGTGGCACTTGTCTCCTCTTTATTTCGTTTTCTCACAGGTTATATTTCACGTCAATATAATGCTATCCGCCAATTATGCAGTTTCAGAAGTTTTCAATTCAGTGTCAACATTTGATACCAGTAGAACACTCTGGCTGCAGAAAGTTCTTTCTGTGCTAATTTGCTCGTAGTGCCTCTCTAGCGTCGTATTTTCTACGTAGCTAAACGTTCTATACCTACCTCCCAAGGCTGATATTCAGCAAATTTCTCCGTACTTTTTTATCACTCATCGTCTTTGTCTTAGCATCGTCTTTTCTTAACTCAAATTCTGTGCTACGAAGCCTGACAATTCGATTCTGCTGATGTGTTGAAGCACAGATGTCTCACTTTCGGGCAAACGGGCTTTGTCGTCTTCCAATCTTAACAATAAATTCCGTTTAACCTGTGCTTTTGCCCGTTCTGAAAACAGGAGTAAAACAACTGCGGAGATGCGCTTCGATATTACCTTAAATCTATTTTAACACGAACTTTTCTTCTACTGTTGTCTCTGAACAATTTCGCAGTTTTTCTCTACAAGTGGCACAACTTAATATAATTACAGTGTTTGTAGGAGAAGTTGATGACAGCTCAAAACCACTCATAGCCAATCACTGGTTTCTGTGTCTGGTGCTACCCTTGGTTCCCTCATTGTGCGCTACGGGAGCTGTGTGGTGATAGCTGTTACTGTGGAGATACGACTGTCTGAAAGTGCTCATCAGATCGTGGTGGTTACCGTGACTCCTCTGTCTCTGTGGTATCAATGTATTGTTCAATGGAAAAAAATTCGAGACTGTTCTACAACGTTCTTGAGGTTACAGTATCACTGTCTGATGAGAACGAATATTTTCAAATGTTATAATATTGTTGAACGTTCTCGAACACAGTCTGGATATGGCATATGCTACCGCGCTGAACCGCACTCCGACAAAACCGTCCTAACCGACGAATTTTGCAATGCATTGAAGAGAGAGGAACAACTCATTGAAAAAGTGTATCCACTTAAATAATCTACCTAAGAACAGTAGGGTAAGCAAACAATTTTAGAAATAAGTAACTGGAGACGTGCGACTAGGGCTCGCACCACTGAGGGTTCAGTAGAAATTTAACTATGTGTACAGACAGTTCATCCATTCCTGGAATCGAGGGTCTCGACGATATTTGCCTTTTATCGGCATTGTTACTGGAAAGATATCGGTTCTAGGGATTCCAAGACTTTCGAGAATGTTTTAATTTCAAGCCCGAAGTCGGATAACAAATCACAGGAGGAGAATTTTTTCGTGTGACAGTTCTAAATTAACAGTTTTCTCATTTCTTTCCTTTACTTGTTCTGTGAAACATTTCTTCCTGCCAAATTTTATGATTCTACGCCCTGGGGAAGTGCCCCACAGGTTTTAATGAGTAAGTTTGCGAGTATGAATATATGTGACATATTGTTGTTGTTGTTGTTGCTTGTTGTGGTCTTCACTCCGAAGACTGTTTTGATGCAGCTCTCTATTCTACTCTATCCTGTGCAAGCTTATTCAGCTCCGACTAACAACTGCAACCTACATCCTTCTGAATCTGCTGACTGTATTCATCTCTCGGTCTCCTCCTACGATTTTTACCCCCACACTTCCCTCAGTACTAAACTGGTGATTGCCGGCCGCTGTGACCGAGCGGTTCTAGGCGCTTCAGTCCCGAACTGCGCTGCTGCTACAGTCGCAGGTTCGAATCCTGCCTCGGGCATGGATGTGTGTGATGTCCTTAGGTTAGTTACGTTTAAGTAGTTCTAAGTCCAGGGGACGGATGACCTCAGATGTTAAGTCCCACAGTGCTTAGAGCCATTTTTTTAACTGTGATCCCTTGATGCCTCAGAATGTGTCCTAACAACCTATCCCTTCCTTTGGTCAAGCTGTACCACAAATTTTTCTTGTCTCCAATTCTATTCAGTAACTCGTCATTAGTTGCGTGATATACCCATCTAATCTTCAGCATTCTTTTGTGGCACCACATTTCAAAAGCTTCTATTTTCTTCTTTCCTACACTGTTTATTGCCCATGTTTCACTTCCACACATGTACACTTCAGAAAAATCCTTCCAGAAACGACTTCCTGACACTTAAATCTATATTAGATGTTAACACATTTCTCTTCTTCAGAAACGCTTTTATATCCTTACTACTTCGGCCATCATCAGTTATTTTGCTGCCCAAGTATCAACACTCATATACTACATTAAGTGTCTCATTTCCTAATCTAATTCAATCAGCATCACCCGTCTTAAATTGACTACATTCCATTATCCTCGTTTTGATTTTGTTGATGTTCATCATCTTACATCCTCCTTTCAAACAATGTCCATTCCGTTCAACTGCTTTTCCACGTCCTTTGCTGTCTCTGACAAATATCCATTCTATCTGCAAACCTCAAAGTTTTTATTTCTTCACCCTGGACTTTAATTCCTATTCTAAATTGTTTCCTTTACTGCTTGCGCAGTGCACACTGGCGACAGGCTACAAGCCTGCTTCATTCCCTTCTAAGCCATTGCCTCCCTTTCATGTCCCTCGACCCTTATAACTGCCATCTTGTTTCTGTACAAATTGTAAATAGCCTTTCGGTCACTGTATTTTACCCCTGCTACCTTCAGAATTTCAAAGACAGTATTCCAATCGATACTGTCAAAAGCTTTATCTGATTCTACAAATGCTGTAAATGTAGGTTTGCCTTTCCTTAACCTATCTTCCAAGATAACCTGACGGTCAATATAGCCGTCCATGTTCCTACATTTCTGCGAAATCGAAACTTATCTTTCCCGAGGACGGCTTCTATCAGTTTTTTCATTCTTCTGTAAGGAATTCCTGTTTCTGTTTTGCAACGATGACTCATTAAACTGATATTTCGGTACTATTCAGACTTCTCAGCACCTGCTTTCTTTGGAATTAGAATTATTATATGCTTCTTGACGTATGAGAGTATTTCGCGTAGTCTCATATATCTTGCTCATCAGATGGAAGAGTTTTGTCATGGCTGGCTCTCCCCAGACTATCAGTGGCTCCAACGGAACGTTGTTAATTGCCGCGGCCTTGTTTTGGCTTACGTCTTTCAGTACTCTGCCATACTGTGTTCTTTCAGTATCATATCTCCTATCTCAGTTTCATGTACGTCCTCTTCGATTTTTATAATATTGCCCTCAAACACATACCCCTTGTCTAGACCCTCTACAAACGCTTTCCCCCTTCCAGTTTTCCCTTCTTTGCTTAGGACTGGTTTTCCATTTCAGCCCTTGATATTCATACAGTTGGTTCTGTTTTCTCCAAAGGTCTCTCTAATTCTTCTGTAGGCGGTATTATCTTCCCCCTAGAGATATACCGAGCGAGGTGGCGCAGTGGTTAGCACACTGGAGTCACATTCGGGAGGACAACTGTTCAATCCCGCGTCCGGCCATCCTGATTTAGGTTTTCCGTGATTTCCCTAAATCGCTTCAGCCAAATGCCGGGATGGTTCCTTTCAAAGGTCACGACCGACTTCCTTCCCTATCCTTCCCTAATCCGATGAGACCGATGACCTCGCAGTTTGGTCTCCTCCCCCAATTCAACCCCAACAATTGAGATATATGCTCAATGTTCCCAGTACATCTGTTACACAACATTATAAAAGTGCAAATATTAACCGGAAAAGAAAAATGTAAGGAAATATAGAAACCACGAATTTCATCCATTTCAACTAATTTATCATTCAGTTTTAAAAGACTACAATTTTCTATAAGATTAGGCTACATCATGACCATCAACAAAGCACATGGGTGAACATTCCAATGTTGTTTAGTGACTATAAAACGACCAAGCAAAGCGGGTCCTTTTCGG
The DNA here is from genome assembly GCF_021461395.2 of Schistocerca americana. Taxonomy (NCBI): domain Eukaryota; kingdom Metazoa; phylum Arthropoda; class Insecta; order Orthoptera; family Acrididae; genus Schistocerca; species Schistocerca americana. The sequence continues at coordinate 388,606,996 of NC_060119.1, read as the reverse complement.
CTAGTTAAATGTAATACTATAATTAGTTAAATTAAGCAGTATTTCAGTTTCAGAAAATAAGTAATTCACTGAAGCCTAGATCCCTAATACAAGTATAAAATTACGTAAATAAGAGGAAATAACAGCGTAACGTAGCTTCCAGATGGTGGGAAAAAATAAATGGCAGCAAAAAAATAAGTTTGTCGAACAGCATTTGAAATGCGCAGCGCGTACTGACAAGAGCCGGAGATCAACTACGGTGCTCAGACTGGGGCGCACAGCGCATCGATCGTCAGTGATCGGGCATTTGTAAGTAAAGAGGCGGAGTAGGGAAATCACTCGTCAGTGATCGGGCATTTGTAAGTAAAGAAGCGGAGTAGGTAAATCACACTATAGGTTTCTCTGATTCATAAGGAACAATGCGGATAGTTCTACCAATGAGACTGCTTACACCACGCTTGTCCTCCCTATCCTGGAGTACTGCTGTGCGGTGTGGGATCCGCATCAGGTGGAACTGACGGATGACATCGAAAAAGTACAAAGAAGGGCAGCTCGTTTTGTATGATCGCGAAATAGGGGAGATAGTATCACAGACATGATACGTGAATTGGAGTGGCAATCATTAAAACAAAAGTGTTTTTGTTGCGACGGGATCTTCTCATGACATTTCAATAACCAATTTTCTCCTCCGATTGCGAAAACATTCTGTTGTCACACACCTACATAGGGAGAAATGATCATCACGATAAAATAAGAGAAATCAGGGCTCGCACAGAAAAATTTAAGTGCTCGTTTTTCACGCGTGCCGTTCGAGAGTGGAACGGTAGATAGACAGCTAGAAGGTGGTTCGGTGAACCCTCTGCCAGGCACTTTATTGTGAATAGCAGAGTAATGATGTAGATGTAAATATATGCTCCTACCTAAAACTTTTGGTAGGAGATGGCAACTAACACAATCTGCAACATTTCACGTATTCGCTCTCGTAATTTAGGACAGGTCTACTGCTACGCCACAGACTGCGCCGTCCTGTGATTAATGACCGAGCTTGCAATCCACCAAAATGAGGGACACAGGGAGGGGAACACGACAAGCGGGCGGGTCCTCTCGTTGGAGAGTTATCCAACACATCAACCGCCGCCACCCAGCGAGAAAATGGAGGAGGCAAATTACGAAGAGGGAAAAAGCGTAACACGTGCATTCAACCTTCGTCGCCAGTAATTAGTGTGCAACGCGAGAAAGCTCGAGAGCACATTCCAGGGAGTCTTTTATCTACACGTGTTACTGAAACTATGTATTTTCATTTGGAGCAGTGGAAGCTAAATTTATACAGCAGTCGAGGATATAACGAAGCGCAACCGAGCTACGGCATTCCTGCACTTAACGTTGCCTGCCGTTTTTCTGAGGCTCCGTGAGCGCGGACATATGCACTCAGACGTAGACTTCGTTTAAGAACTGAGACAAACGGCCCACGGTCCCTCGGACACTTCGTGTCCTTTGCGCTACCACTACGCTATTCTCCCAGGCGTAATGAAACACAGTTTCTTTTTCCCGCCAAGCCCTAAACGTAAGACACATCGCGTAGAAATTGTAATTTCCCAGCTGTTGAAGTAAAAGATGATGCCTTCATCAAAGAGCGAAGTGATTACTACAGAATGAACTTTCACTCTGCAGATGAGTGTGCGCTAATTTGAAACTTCTTGGGCGACTGAAACCTGTTACCAGTGCGGGACTTGAACCAGGGGCCTTTGCCTTTCACGGACAAACGCTCTGCTGACTCAGCTAACCAAGCACGACTCTCGGCTACTTTGTTCCACGAGTGCTAGTCTCACAAGGTACGCAGGATGACCTCTGTGAAGTTTTTAAGGAAGGAGAAGAGGTACTGGCAGAATTAAAGCTGTGAGGGCGGGTCGTGTGCCATTCTTGGATAGCTCAGTCGGTAGAGCACTTGTGCATATAAGGCAAACGTCCCAGGTTCAAGTCCCGGTCTAGGACACGGTTTCAAGCTGCCACGAGGCTTTAAAATAAAGTTAGTAGTACTATAGAAACGCGCCGTTTCCCATGCTCATTTAAGCAAATGCTGGGTTGGTTTCCATTTCCGCCCCAGAAGATTTGATACATAAGCCGTTAAAATAAGACAACACACACTACAGTTGACACGATTTACAGGTAGATGACGCACACTGATTCCCTCCCTTAGATTACCTGCTGACTAGCAAGAAGATAGGCTTTCGGTCCAGAAGGTAAAATAAAATTTATTGGCCAAATCAAGACAACAGTGGACCCCGTACAATGGGATAAACGCTAGGGGAGGGAGGGAGAGAAGGGCGGACGGAGAGGGAGGGAGGGAGGGAGGAAGGGAGGGAGGGAGGGAGGGAGGGAGGGAGGGAGGGAGAGAGAGAGAGAGAGAGAGAGAGAGAGAGAGAGAATGCACAGTGTTTTGCTACTTGGGCAGAAAAATAAAATGATAACGCCAGAAGTAAAGAGCATATAAAATGTGAACTGGAAAAAGAACGAAAAGCTTCTGTGAGGAAGAAAAATATGTAATTATCTAATTTAAGTTTAAGAATTAGGAAGTCTTTCCCGACACTTAAGATTGGTTCAATTGGCTATAAGCACTATCGGACTTCACATCAGAGGTCATCAGTCCCCTAGACTTAAAACTACTTAAACCTAACTAACCTAAGGACATCACACACATTCACGCCCGAGGCAGGATTCGAACCTGCGACCGTAGCAGCAGCGCGGTTCCGGACTGAAGCGCCTAGAACCGCTCGACCACAACGGCCGGCTGACACTTAAGACAACTGAAAAGTCCATAAATCAATCGCTTTTTGAGAAGAAAATACCAACTTTGGAGCGCTTCATCTAAGCGGTCAGCGGAATGTGTTTCACCAAAACAAAGAAGAACTAGGAAAAAGTGTAGAAGGAATTCGATGCCCTGCTCTTATTCTCCACAATACCATATCAAGTGCTGCTGAAGTCTAACTGTCGACACTGAAATAAACGTCATGAAAAGATTTAATTATTTTTCAATAAGTACGATAAGGACAGAGAAGCTGAATGAGGTCTGCTTATACGCTGATGTCAATCATCAAAGTCTTCCATCTCATTCAAAAACAAGAGGGCTGCCATTAATGCCCGCAGCTGAGAGAATTCATAAGCTTTGGAGTCCATTAAAACAATTTTTTGAGGCCGAAGATGGACCACCTCAAATAATTTCAGATTTTTTTTTTAGTAGTCCGATCAGTTAAATTTATTTCATGTTTCTGCAGTCAAACTTCGCTCTGTTTGAAAAAAGTATAAAAATCGTGGAGAAGAATAAAGTCTCCATAGCTGAAATAGAAAAATACATTAATCGGCACTCAGATATATCTGGATGAAAGGAAGACTGCCAATTTTATTGGAATGCAAAAACCAAGACGAATTTGAACAAATTAAAGAATGAGAATCCTAACTAAGAAACAACTAATTTAATTTCAAAGTGTCAGGAAGAGACAATGCCTTTCTATACCACACAATTTGATTACTTAGTGAAATAGGCTATTTCTTTTAATAAATACCAAGTATTTGATTGGATGACGCTATCTGAAACCTTAGATTGGGTGACGATTGAAAACACAGTTGTATCCCTAATTAAACATGGTTACAAAATTTCAGGTGACAATCGTTTTCAGCAATATATATATATATCACAAGAGCTTTCTAGAAACTAAGCGTGACTCTGAAGAATGGAAGTCTAAACACACAGTGGAACAAAGGTGGATTTACTTTCTTAAGGAAACGGGAAATCCCGTACGCAAATGCCGACTGCTAAAATGATGCGATTATTTGCTTTCTATTTCCGCACACAACGCCACTATGGAAAGAAAATTTTCGCTGGTGTCGGCCGAGTGGCCTGATGAAAGAAATACACTGCTGCATGGGACTGTGGAATGAATCTTACGATGCCAATTTTGCTACAAGCTGATTTGCATGACGTTTTATACTACTGGCCATTAAAATTGCTACACCAAGAAGAAATGCAGATGATAAACGGGTATTCATTGGACAAATATAGAATACTAGAACTGACATGTGATTACGTTTTCACGCAATTTGGGTGCATAGATACTGAGAAATCAGTACCCAGAACAACCACCTCTGGCCGTAAAACGGCCTTGATACGCCTGGGTATTGAGTCAAACAGAGCTTGGATGGCGTGTACAGGTACTGCTGACCATACAGCTTCAACACGATACCTCAGTTCATCAAGAGTAGTGACTGGCGTATTGTGACGAGCCAGTTGCTCGGCCACCATTGACCAGACGTTTTCAGTTAGTGAGAGACCTGGAGAATGTGCTGGCCAGGGCAGCAGTCGAACATTTTCTGTGTTCAGAAAGGCCCGTACAGGACCTGCAACATTCGGTCGTGCATTATCCAGCTGAAATCTGGGGTTTCGCAGGGATCGAATGAAGGGTAGAGCCACGGGTTGTAACACATCTGAAATGTAACGTCCACTGTTCAAAGTGCTATCAATGCGAACAAGAGCTGACCGAGACGTGTAACCAATGGCACCCCATACCATCACGCCGGGTAATACGCCAGTACGGCGATGACGAATACACGCTTCCAATGTGCGTTCACCGCGATTTCGCCAAACACGGATGCGACCATCATGATGCTGTAAACAGAACCTGGATTCATCCGAAAAAATGACGTTTTGCCATTCGTGCACCCAGGTTCATCGTTGATTACACCATCGCAGGCGCTCCTGTCTGTGATGTACTGTCAAGGGTAACCGCAGCCATGGCCTCTGAGCTGATAGTCCATGCTGCTGCAAACGTCATCGGACTGTTCGTGCAGATGCTTGTTGTCTTGCAAACGTCCCAATCTGTTGACGCAGGGATCGAGACGTCGCTGCAAGATCCGTTACAGCCATGCGGATAAGATGCCTGTCATCTCGACTGCTAGTGATACGAGGCCGTTGGGATCCAGCACGGCATTTCGTATTCCCCTCCTGAACCCATCGATTCCATATTCTGCTAACAGTCATTGGATCTCGACCAACGCGAGCAGGAATATCGCGACACGATAAACCACAATCGCCACAGGCTACAATCCGACCTTTATCAAAGTCGGAAACGTGATGGTACGTATTTCTCCTTCTTACACGAGGCAACACAACAACGTTTCACCAGGCAACGCCGGTCAACTGCTGTTTTTGTATGAGAAATCGGTTGGAAACTTTCCTCATGTCAGTACGTTTTAGGTGTCGCCACGGGCACTAACCTTGTGTGAATGCTCTGGAAAGCTAATCATTTGCATATCACAGCAGCTTCCTCCTGTCGGTTAAATTTCGCGTTTGTAGTACGTCATCTTCGTGGTGTGGCAATTTTAATGGCCAGTATTGTGTAAGTACGTAATTTTCCGAAAAATATGATGTACAAACTACTTCTGCCGCAACAAGTTCCAAGTAAATGTGTTCTAAATAAAAAGTAATTATATCATATAAATTTTTACACTAAATCCATGTGTGTCCCGATGTGGTCCAAGCTATATACGGCAACCCTAACTGTTACCGCACTGATAGTATGAAAATTAAGATGTTACGCCTCGTCGTAAGTGATACCGTTAGAAATGAAGCACAAACTCTGAGGAGGATGGTTTAGGAACCACCCTGAGATTTGGCATAAGTGATTTGGGAAAATCACATAAAAGCTGCATCAAAATATTTGGAGGAGATTTGAACTTCAGTCTTCCCAAGTACATTATACCGCTCAGGCAAGTCCATATTTTTCATGATTCTTCTCTGACACACTGGCGACTGTCTTGTCCGCACTCCGGTGGCGGCGAGTAGTTCGACGGCTTTTGGGTGCTGCGGGCTCTGTAGCGCAATCTGTTGACTTCCACACCTTCTGGCCCTTTGTAAATTGGCAGAGGAGCACCACTTTAACATCTTAGAGTATAGTCTGAACGTGGTCCCGCCGTATTTGGGATGGGAGAATATGATTATGGGTGACGACCCCAATGGGGTGCAAGCCGTAACAGCAAAACGCGTTGTGAGATGTTGCGGCCATTTTCTAACGCATTCAGAAACTGATGTTGGCCTGAGCACCGTATTCACTAATTTTATACTGTCTTATGCATTCCGGAACTGGCATTCTACGGATCGGAGCGTGGAATGTCAGATCCCTCAATCGGGCAGGTAGGTTAGTAAATTTAAAAAGGGAAATGGATAGGTTAAAGTTAGATATAGTGGGAATTAGTGAAGTTCGGTGGCAGGAGGAACAAGACTTTTGGTCAGGTGATTACAGGGTTATAAATACAAAATCAAATAGGGGTAATGCAGGAGTAGGTTTAATAATGAATAAAAAAATAGGAGTGCGGGTTAGCTACTACAAACAGCATAGTGAACGCATTATTGTGGCCAAGATAGACACAAAGCCCATGCCTACTACAGTAGTACAAGTTTATATGCCAACTAGCTCTGCAGATGACGAAGAAATTGAAGAAATGTATGATGAAATAAAAGAAATTATTCAGATTGTGAAGGGAGACGAAAATTTAATAGTCATGGGTGACTGGAATTCGTCAGTAGGAAAAGGGAGAGAAGGAAACATAGTAGGTGGATATGGATTGGCGGGAAGAAATGAAAGAGGAAGCCGCCTTGTAGAATTTTGCACAGAGGATAACTTAATCATAGCTAACACTTGGTTCAAGAATCATGAAAGAAGGTTGTATACCTGGAAGAGTCCTGGAGATACTAAAAGGTATCAGATAGATTACATAATGGTAAGACAGATTTAGGAACCAGGTTTTAAATTGTAAGACATTTCCAGGGGCAGATGTGGATTCTGACCACAATCTATTGGTTATGAACTGCAGGTTGAAACTGAAGAAACTGCAAAAAGGCAGGAATTTAAGGAGATGGGACTTGGATAAACTGAAAGAACCAGAGGTTGTAGAGAGTTTCAGGGAGAGCATAAGGGAACAATTGACGGGAATGGGGGAAAGAAATACAGTAGAAGAAGAATGGGTAGCTCTGAGGGATGAAGTAGTGAAGGCAGCAGAGGATCAAGTAGGTAAAAAGACCAGGGCTAATAGAAATCCTTGGGTAACAGAAGAAATATTGAATTTAATTGATGAAAGGAGAAAATATAAAAATGCGGTAAATGAAGCAGGCAAAAAGGAATACAAACGTCTCAAAAATGAGATCGACAGGAAGTGCAAAATGGCTAAGCAGGGATGGCTAGAGGACAAATGTAAGGATGTAGAGGCTTGTCTCACTAGGGGTAAGATAGATACTGCCTACAGGAAAATTAAAGAGACCTTTGGAGAGAAGAGAACCACTTGTATGAATACCAAGAGCTCAGATGGCAACCCAGTTCTAAGCAAAGAAGGGAAGGCAGAAAGGTGGAAGGAGTATATAGAGGATTTATACAAGGGCGATGTACTTGAGGACAATATTATGGAAATGGAAGAGGATGTAGATGAAGATGAAATGGGAGATACGATACTGCGTGAAGAGTTTGACAAAGCACTGAAAGACCTGAGTCGAAACAAGGCCCCGGGAGTAGACAACATTCCATTAGAACTACTGACGGTCTTGGGAGAGCCAGTCCTGACAAAACTCTACCATCTGGTGAGCAAGATGTATGAGACAGGCGAAATACCCACAGACTTCAAGAAGAATATAATAATTCCAATCCCAAAGAAAGCAGGTGTTGACAGATGTGAAAATTACCGAACTATCAGTTTAATAAGTCACAGCTGCAAAATAGTAACGCGAATTCTTTACAGACGAATGGAAAAACTGGTAGAAGCGGACCTCGGGGAAGATCAGTTTGGATTCCGTAGAAATGTTGGAACACGTGAGGCAATACTAACCTTACGACTTATTTTAGAAGAAAGATTAAGAAAAGGCAAACCTACGTTTCTAGCATTTGTAGACTTAGATAAAGCTTTTGACAACGTAATTCTGTCAGAGACAGCAAAGGACTTGGAAGAACAGTTGAACGGAATGGACAGTGTCTTGAAAGGAGGATATAAGATGAACATCAACAAGAGCAAAACGAGGATAATGGAATGTGGTCAAATTAAATCGGGTGAGACTGAGGGGATTAGATTAGGAAATGAGACACTTAAAGTAGTAAAGGAGTTTTGCTATTTAGGGAGTAAAATAACTGATGATGGTCGAAGTAGAGAGGATATAAAATGTAGACTGGCAATGGCAAGGAAATCGTTTCTGAAGAAGAGAAATTTGTTAACATCGAGTATAGATTTAAGTGTCAGGAAGTCGTTTCTGAAAGTATTTGCATGGAGTGTAGCCATGTATGGAAGTGAAACATGGACGATAACCAGTTTGGACAAGAAGAGAATAGAAGCTTTCGAAATGTGGTGCTACAGAAGAATGCTGAAGATAAGGTGGGTAGATCACGTAACTAATGAGGAGGTATTGAATAGGATTGGGGAGAAGAGAAGTTTCTGGCACAACTTGACTAGAAGAAGGGATCGGTTGGTAGGACATGTTTTGAGGCATCAAGGGATCACAAATTTAGCATTGGAGGGCAGCGTGGAGGGTAAAAATCGTAGAGAGAGACCAAGAGATCAATACACTAAGCAGATTCAGAAGGATGTAGGTTGCAGTAGGTACTGGGAGATGAAGAAGCTTGCACAGGATAGAGTAGCATGGAGAGCTGCATCAAACCAGTCTCAGGAGTGAAGACCACAACAACAACAACAACAACAACAACATGCGTTCCGGCCTTACGCCACTCTCAAAGACTCAAAATCTTTATAACATTCTTAGGTAAAACGAAACTGAATCTGTCACACATGGATTCAAAGTATCTGGTCTACATTATTTAATGACATCTGAGAGCAAACTCAGATAATGTAGACCATCTGTGATCGAGTTTCGTTTTATCTAAGAATGTGTTATTGAGCCTTTCAGAATGACGTAGGCCGAAACGCGTTAGGCAGTATAAAACTAATAAATACAGTGGTCACGACTAATTTCAGTTTTTGAGTTCAGGCCTTCAGGGCACGGTTTAATCCAACATCGTTGTTCCTCATGTGAGCTCTGCTCAGCCACAGTGGTGTACTTTTCGGAGAAGGGCACATCACACAACGAAGACAGTCCACAACGAATTCACACTCTGCAGCGGAGTGTGAGCTGATTGGAAACTTTCTGGTACATTAACAAACGGTGTGCCATATCGAGTTTCGATACCAAAATCTCTGTCCTTGCTTTTTCATGGACAATCTCTACCAACTGAGCTATCAAGATACCACAGACCCTCACAGCTTTACTTACGTCATTACGTATGTCAGTACTTTCCAAACCTCACAAAAGTTCTTCTGCATACCTTAAGGGACTAGCAGTGCTCGAAGACGAGATATTGCGGAGAAAAGGCTTAGCCACAACATTGGGGATCCGAAACGGAAAACGGGAGATAGGTACCGGGGGAAACAAAGCAGCGAGTGATGGTGGTGAGTCGTGTCTGGATAGCTCAGACGGTAGAGAATTTGTCCGCGAAAGACTAAGGCAAAGGTTGGAGGTTCGTGTCCCAGTCCAGGACACAGTTTTATACTCTGATTAAAACTGTTTGTGACTGACACATTGCAGTGGCTGGGGCCACTGTTGCCAGCGTGCAGCGAGCCACGCTTCGCAAAGCGCTACACGTACTCACAAAACATGCTACATAGCGAAGACGTGGCACTCCAGAAACAACTACACTATTCGCCATTAAAGTTGCTACACCACGAAGATGACGTAGCCGGCCGGTATGGTCGAGCGGTTCTAGGCGCTTCAGTCTGGAATCGCGCGACCGCTACGGTCGCAGGTTCGAATCCTGCCTCAGGCATGGATGTGTGTGGTGTCCTTAGGTTAGTTAGATTTAAGTAGTTGTAAGTTCTAGGCGACTGATGACCTCAGATGTTAAGTCCCACAGTGCTCACAGAAATTTGAACGATTTTTTTGAAGATGACGTGCTACAGACGTGAAATTTAACCGACAGGAAGAAGATGCTCTGATATGCAAATGATTAGGTTTTCAGAGCATTCACACAAGGTTGGCGCCGGTGGCGACACCTACAACGAGCTGACATGAGGAAAGTTCCCAACCGATTTCTCATACACAAACAGCAGTTGACCGGCGTTGCCTGGTGAAACGTTGTTGTGATGCCTCGTGTAAGGAGGAGAAATGCGTACCATCACGTTTCCGACTTTGATAAAGGTCGGATTGTAGCCCATTGCGATTGCGGTTTATCGTATCGCGACATTGCTGCTCGCGTTGGTCGAGATCCAATGACTGTTAGCAGAATATGGAATCGGTGGGTTCAGGAGGGCAATACGGAACGCCGTGCTGGATCCAAACGGCCTCGTGTCACTAGCAGTCGAGACGACAGGCATTTTATCCACATGACTGTAACGGATCGTGCAGCCACGTATCGATCTCTGAGTCAGTAGATGGGGCGTTTGCAAGACAACAACCATCTGCACGAACAGTTCGACGACGTCTGCGGCAGCATGGACTATCAGCTCGGAGACCATGGCTGCGGTTACCCTTGACGCTGCATCACAGACAGGAGCGCCTGCGATGGTGTTCTCAACGATGAACCTGGGTGTACGAATGACAAAACGTCATTTTTTCGGATGAATCCAGGTTCTGTTTACAGCATCATGATGGTCGCATTCGTGTTTGGCGACATCGCGGTGAACGCACATTGGAAGCGTGTATTCGTCATCGCCAGACTGGCGTATCACCCGGCGTGATGGTATGGGGTGCCATTGGTTACAAGTCTCGGTCACCTCTTGTTCGCATTGACGTCACTTTGAACAGTGGACGTTACATTTCAGATGTGTTACGACCCGTCGCTCTACCCTTCATTCGATCCCCGCGAAACCCCACATTTCAGCACGATAATGTACGATCGAATGTTGCAAGTCGTGTACGGGCCTTTCTGGATACAAGAAAATGTTCGACTGCTGCCCTGGCCTGCACATTCTCCAGATCTCTCACCAATTGAAACCGTCTGGTGAATGGTGGCCGAGCAACTGGCTCGTCACAATACGCAAGTCACTACTCTTGATGAACTGTGGTATCGTGCTGAAGCTGCATTGGCAGCTGTACCTGTACATGCCATCCAAGTTCTGTTTGACTCAATGCCCAGGCGTATCAAGACCGTTATTACGGCCAGAGGTGGTTGTTCTGGGTACTGATTTCTCAGAATCTATGGACCAAAATTGCGTGAAAATGTAATCACATGTCAGTTCTAGTATAATATATTTGTCCACTGAATACCCGTTTATCATCTGCACTTCTTCTTGATGTAGCAATTTTAATGGCCAGTAGTGTACAATTGGATGGCGGCTGGCTCCTACCAGTCGACTCGATGAAATGTGAATCACAAGTAATTTTAATCGGTATACAATCTGCAACAAAACTTCAATAAACACAGTACAAAAGGGGCGGGATTGAAACGCTAAATGACTCGAAAATTATTTTATTACAATAAGAGTGTTTTATGACGTACTCTGTTTTCCGCTAGAGGGATTGAAATATTATCCATAGCCCTTCAGCCCTATTTCGATACGCAGCCCGCTGGATTTTGACAGCAGTGACGAAAGACTTTCTTTGCTTTCGGAAGCTGAGCACGGCGGCTGGCGCGTGGCTAACGACCGTCGCGTCAGTGGCGTGTATCTGTATCGCCAGACGGCGCCACCCCTCGCCGGTCGACACAGATTAGGCAGGAGTCGAGGTCGTTCCTTCACCAGCGCTTCGCCTCGCTTCGGCCAGCCGGCACCGAGTGCACTACAGCCATACCGTTAACCATCAGCACCACACAACATATACGAGTGTCTGTGTCCCGCTCACTGTTTCACACGAAGTCTGCGTTTGATAGAAATAGTCATCGCTGACTCTCCATACAAAAACATATTACATTTCAGTAATAAGTGGGTCCATCATTAGCCCCCTAAAATAACGGCGTCAGACTAGCCTAAATTTGTTACTGGAGTCTCCCAAGGTTCAACCGTATGTACATTATTGCTTCCACGCTTTTTTAGGATCTACTGTTTACATGTCTTTGAGCGTGATAAAGATGATGGAGTTTAATGACAATCACGAGGTACGTTTTAGATAACAAGGATGGGCAACAGAACTGGAGGTGGACTCTTTAAACGAAACCTCCGCCATTCGCTCAAAAATGGTTCAAATGGCTCTGAGCTCTATGGGACTTACCACCTATGGTCATCAGTCCCCTAGAACTTAGAACTACTTAAACCTAACTAACCTAAGGACAGCGCACAACACCCAGCCATCACGAGGCAGAGAAAATCCCTGACCCCGCCGGGAATCGAACCCGGGAACCCGGGCGTGGGAAGCGAGAACGCTACCGCACGACCACGAGATGCGGGCCCGCCATTCGCCTCCAGCAATTTAGTTACACCTTAAAATACTTAAATCTCTATGGATAGAATTGAATTTGATCTCTTCTCCTCTGATCACCTCGAACGATTGGTGGGTGATTCATATACATACGTTCAGCGTTATCTGACACTGCTTTGCAGAAATTGACTGTCACTACGATTACAGAACTATTAGTGAAATCAATCGCTGACTAAGAAGGCCTGTGCACCGCTGAAATTAAAGAACGACGCAGCCAGTGCATTACTCTTACCGCTGACACTGGTAATCTCTCTCAATCAGAATACAATGCTTCTGTCAAACACTAACCATGTGAACAGCCTTTGCTAGCAAGCAGATGCCACCTGATTGCGAAATCATAGCCAAAAGCATATGAATCGCTAACTGCACAAAGGAAACGTGTCATAATTTTCAAAACTAGTTTCATCGCATGATTTACTGCAGACTACGATAAAGCGCGCCTCGTAACAGGTATAAATCACCACTTACTGCAGAAAGGGAACATGACCAGGACGTGTTTCCTTTCTGCTGTAAATAATAAAAGGACTTTGCGATTATCAGAAGAAAACTGAGAAAACAGGAACGATATTACACTGTTAGTGAGGTGATACACCTCATATTGCATTCTTCTAAGAAGAAAGACAAACTTAGTGCTGTTCTCATGAAAACAGAAAGAATTTACGTATTACAAAACTCGATGACCAAAATTCTACAAAAAAGCTTGCCTTACTTATGATTCTTACGGCAGAGGTGTTCTACACGAAGAAAAGATTTTTTTTTTTTACCCAATCGAAGCACCACGAATTTAGTATCGCCAGAAACACATCACAGCTAGCTCAAAATAAGATGAACGTCAATGGCCTGCGAACTGGTAGCTTTTATTTAAGGACTACTCAGATGACTCTAGAACTTCCCAAGGAACTTGCATACTAAGTCAAACTACCCATAAAAATCTTAAAAATGGATGATATTAAAAAAGGTTTAATTTACATTCTGGAAGAAAGGATGCAATTTTGGAACGAAATTGTGATCAACCCAAAAAAGATGAACTGAAGACAATGTTTAAATACTCGAACTTATTTTGATGTAATAGTGTTTAAAACGTATTTGGCTTGAGGAAAATATGTAAAATAAATTTGTATCATAAAATATAAGGCTCAATCTTTTTAAACCTACTGGTAAACAAAACTGGATAAAATTACTTAATCCAAAGCATGTTACAGCCACGTATTTTTGGACAAAATATAGAATAATTTGGCTTTATGGTTTTTGTATAAAGCAATTTTTTATCTCTACTGTAGAATTCGTGAAAGTGGAGTTGTTCCCATTTCTGCCGTTTTTCTTAACACAGCATGTGTCGTCGCTTGAATCAATGTTTGACCAATGGATAAATAAGACAACGTATAGACTATGTGTTGAAACATGACTCTTGGAACATGAGTATTAATAAGGTCCTTAAAATAGTGATCCCATAAATCATCTAACGTCTGTTACGTTACGTATTTCCAACAGAACAGCTTCGTAATTACGTAACACCGATAGTTGAATATTTCAAACGATACTAGGGTAACAAGAACATCTAAAATATTTACATTTTGCTTTTCAACTGGTATTAGTACACCTACGGGAAATAGCTATTGTGCCAACAGTAAGAAATTAATTCAAATTCAATGGCTGTAGGATCGCCAGAGCAAACATACGCCTGTACCCAACGTGGAAGAGGAAAGGTAGTTTCTTCAGAGACCTTCCGGTGATACGACAGGCCGAAAACATCCGGAGGCGCTGTGTCAGCTACGGCAACCACGGACAACGCTGCAAAGGAACTTTACTGCCCAAGTACGTCCCCAAAAGAACTACTTTACTATATGGAAACGTGAAAACTTCGTGATGAATGTTAGGAAGTTAACCGCCAAATGTGTTCTCCGAAGATGAGAAATGACTGGTACACGAGACCACACACGCAAATTTTCACAGACGAATACAAAATTTTGTTAAATCACTTGAATGCTGACAGGCATGGTAATTGTTTTCGTTTCCAGCATCAAACTGCAGCGAAATACAGTTGGATTTTTGCCAGTCATCTAAATGGTCAGTGTCAGCGATTCACGACAGAAGACGATAACGATCATGTGGAGTATGCGCCATCTTTGTGGATTACATGAACGTAAGATGCGCGAAAGATGCGCTTCGGCAGACCAGTGCTGTCGTCGCATGGCAACGGAAGATAACGCAATGAAAGCTCACGAGATTGTTACTGAGGCGATGGCACACAAAAATGCTGCTTTAAACTGGCCGACATACCAACCTACACAGTTGCAGCTACAGTGATCATGGAAAAATGTATACAGATGTTGTTTTTTTCTTTTTTAACTTGAGGCAACTAAATATTTCGAAAACGACGCGCCGTACAAAAAAAAAAGTTACAGGCGAAAAGTTAATATTAGCAAAGGGGACATCTGTCTGCTACGAATGGGCCACCTCCCAACCACCCCTCCAGCGTGTATTTTGAAACGGGAAGCTCACCCCTCATTTTTAATGTATATTCCTATTCTACACCAAAAAGTAAGTAATGTTTGCTCAAACTATTGTTTTCCATTCGTGGCAGATGGCGCTGTAATCGATAAATATCAAGGGTGCCTGTTTTTGCAATTGCGAACCGACGCATCTAATTCTACGTTTCATTTAAAGTCTAAATATAAACCTCTGCATTCTAACGGTTCGAAATTTACCGTAGTGTTGCAAATTTGATTGTACAGCGCAATATGATTAGTCGTTTCAATGTCTAGTTAGAAGTTTAGCGTGATCCAGGAACAACGGCTTGCATGCAACAGTTTTTTGTTCCCATGTGGATGCTTGATATCGGCGAGCTCCACTGCCTCTTACGATCGACGTGCTTGATTTTGGTGAGTCCCCTTGCGTGACACCACAACTGTAGTTGACAATAAATGCTCAAACTGACGACCTTCCATTTTCTAGCAAGTCTGGTGGAATGAACGTGCAAGCATTTCTAATAGGTTCCATCACGTTCTTTCGGGTAGTAGGTAATTCTACATACACTTACTCCTTCGGATAACCCCACAACAAAAAAATCGGACAACGTTAAGGTCGGGTGATCTGGCAGGCCACGTTACCCGACCATCTCTTCCGATCCGCGACCACTGAAATCGCAATTCAGTGCTTCTATGGCTCTTGCGCAATAATGTGCCAGACGCAAACGTTTACATTTACATCGCAAATGAACTGGAGAATCAAATGTGCGTAGGTTCTAAAGTTACAAAAACGGGAACACTTGATAGTTGTCAATTTCAGCGCCATTTACCAAGTCTGGACAACAATGGTTTACGTGAACCGTACGCATTTTTAGGCGTAGAATCCGAATAGTCAATAAAACAGAGGGTTCACATTTGGAAATAGAAAGATGACCACGACCAAGCAGGACGTGTGGTTAGGTGACTAGTTGTAGCACAGACGTAAGTCCCCTTTACTAACATACACTTTTCACTTAGAACACTTTTTTCGTACGATGCGTCGTTTTCGAGACATTTACTTGTCTCTAGTTGAAACAAACACACTGTATACTTGAATTCGAATTGTCGAATCTTAGCAACAGTATTGCGTATAACGACGTCATGGGCACTGGAGGTTAAACTCTGGTAATTAAAGGAAAGATAAATCCTGGTACGTTTTGTAATCCGTACATCGGAACTGAGAGAGTAACACATGAAAGTCACGTGGTAACCCGACTACAATACGTTGCTCATTCATTACTGCTTGTGAAAGAGCTCCTTGCACGCCCGCATTCCAGTCGGATTGCGACACAAAAGTTGCTCGCTTCAGCTTATGCACCTATCCGTTTTGCTCCTCTTATGAACGACAACCAGCGAAAAAATCATAAGGAATTCAATAACGTAAAAATGAACAGAGCGATCTGGGCAATAATGAAAGATGGAGAACTGGCAGTAGCTCAGGGAGCTCGAGATAACAATTTCACAATCAGATTTGGATATACAAAGATCCAGCCAACTGAATGCTGCAAATGTTGCTTCTGCAAAATCTTCCCAGGTATCCAAGAATTTTATTTTTGGGCAGTCGTGCAAAATGTGGTTCAGTGTTCGTTCCGATATTCCGCAGTCGCATTGGTCATCACTGGTCATTCCTCACTTGTGTTGCGTTGCTTGGGTCACAACGTGGCCAGTTCTGACACGGCTGTGATCTCCATGCGTCTCTTTGTTGGTTCGCTCCTGGGAGTTGGAAGGTCGGATCTGTTTTACGTAACTTCTCATGACCATTCTATGTATGTTGTATGTTAACGGGGGACCTAAAAACAACAGAGAGGCTCCGTCCCCGCCGCAGCCGCAGTAGTACACAACCCCACGACGACTACCGCAGTCCACTTCACCCCACCGCCGTCCCACACCGAACCCAGAGTTATTGTGCAGTTCGGCCCCCGGTGGACCCCCCCCCCCCCCCCTGCCAGGGAACGTCTCATCACACCAGACGAGTGTAACCCCTATGTTCGCGTGGTACAGTAATGGTGGTGTACGCGTACGTGGAGAACTTGTTTGCGCAGCAATCGCCGACATAGTGAACTGAGGCGGAATAAGGAGAACCAGCCCGCATCCACCGAGGCAGATGGAAAACCGCCTAAAAACCATCCACAGAATGGCTGGTTCACCGGACCTCGACACAAATGCGCCGGTCGGATTCGTGCCGGGGACCAGGCGCTCCTTTCCGCCCGGAATCTCATGACCATGATAGGAAGCCCACTGATCTATCCAATTTTTTCTTAGCTCACAGCTTTCTATGCCGAGTTGGCCATTGTTTACCCAGATTTATTTATTTACAATATTTGTAATACAACGTGTATGTATTGTGTGGAGGGGGCGGACGTGCAGTATAATGTTTGTGTTGTTTGATGATGATGATGATTATGATGATGACAGACGGGAGAGGATGAAACCCGGAGCCGACACGTAGCATACTCCTAGCTAATACCACTAAGGGAACCGCCAAGCTTAACGTCCCCATCCGACGAACAGATCACCATCAACAATGTTAAATGCCTCATTTAATGAGGCTACAGAGAGGTTTCGTATTTAAACCAGGACATTGGCGCAAAGTACGGTGGTCAGGAGCTTCACGGCACCATCTCTCCTCACCTTGGCAGCCAAATAGTGCCAGCGAAAATTTTTTTCACCACGAGGATTTGAACGGTCTTCCTCCGGGGTCGTGTTTACTCAGATTGGTTCTCCAGATTTTAGACGGATGTGAGTTAATTGAGCAACTGAGAGGTCTCTGGATTTTAAAAGTTTCGTCAATTCCAGTGTTATTGCTCATTGTCGTCGCCGGAGATTTACTGAGGCGAATACTGACAGCCATGGTATTGGTGTGGATTTAGGAGCTCCAAAGAACTCAAATTCCCCTCCAGTCAATAAAATTTCGGTCTGCCGCTGTTCCTCGTCATCAGATTAGGCGAGTGCTAGACGGTTTCCTAAATGAGCTCACAGCCGCTTTCCTTCCTCTTCCAAGCAACTCCGTAGTCTTAATGACTTCGGCGTCCACGGGACTTCGAATTCTAGCCTCCTTTCCTTTTTCCTGTGACATAGCACTGACAATGAGACAATATGTACGTTCTCATACTTACATTGTCAAACATTAAAGGGAACTAAAGAGAAACTCTGAAAGGAGATAGAAGTTGAGGGAGAAGAAATAAAAACTTCGTGGCTTCCCAATCGCATTGTAGTTCTGTCAGAGACGGGAAAGGATTTGGAAGATATGTTGAACGGAATCCATAGCGTCTTGAAAAAGAAGTTACGAATATCAATAACAAGTAAAACAAGGCTAATGAAATGTAGCTGAATTAAATCAGGCTATGCTTAGGGAATTAGATTAGGAAATGAAGCTCTGAAAGTAGTTTTATTAGTTTTGCTATTTCGGCAGTAAAATAACTGACAACGGTCAAATTCAGAATGGCAATGGCAAGGAAAGCGTTTCTGAAAAGGGAGTAATTTTTTAATATTGAACAAAAGTTGAAGAGTACTGAAGTCATATCTCAAGGTATTTGTATAGAGCATAGGCTTACATAGAAGTGAACTGTGGAGCAGCAGAAGAATGCTGAAGATTAGCTGGATACATCAGGTAGCTAAAGAAAAAGTACTGAATCGAATCGGGAAGAAAAGAAATTTGTCGAACAACTTGTCCAAACGACGAAACTGGTTGATATGACCCTTTCTACAAGGAATAGTTCATTTGGTAATGGATGAGGAGGGGGCATGGGGTAAAAATAGTAGATAGAGACTAGACTGTAATAAGTAGCTTCAAGTTGATACAGGTTACAGCATTAAATGGATGTGAAGAGACTTGCACAGGATGAACTAGCGAGGAGAGCAGCAGCAAACCAGTCTTCGCACTGACGGCAACGACGGCGGCAGCAGTGGCAGAGCAGTGCTCAGAACGGTAGTATGAGTTTTTGGAGAGACTTTTTATGTTAGTATCACTCAATTGTCTGATGAGTGCACCATACGGGTAGATTTGTTGTTCTACAGCTACATTAAGCCATCGTCAGGTCTTTGTCGGATGGTACTACTAACTGCTTCCACCTTCCGTTTTCTATTACCGAATGGCGGTTGGGAGAAATGATCAACGGTAAGCCTATGAATTAGCCTTAATTTTTCGAATCTTTCCGTTGCGGCCATTTCGAGAGATGTATCTGGCAGGAAGTAATATGTTGTCCGACTCTTCCCGAACAGTACTCTCTCGAAATATCAATAGTAAACCTCTCCGTGATGCACACCGTCTCTCTCGTAGCGTCTGGCTAAGGAGTTTGTTGAGCAACTCTGTAAAGCACTCGCGCCAACTGTAACGATCCGGTGAGGAAAGGCGCCGCTCTTTGTTGGATCTTCGCTCTCTCTCTCTCTCTCTCTCTCTCTCTCTCTCTCTCTCTCTCTCTCTCCGTCTGTCTGTCTCTCTCTCCATCACCGATTCAAATGTTCAAATGCGTGTGAATTCCTAACGGACGAAACTGCTAATGTCATCGGTCTCTAGTCTTACACACTACTTAACCTAACTTACGCTAAGGACAACACACACACCCATGCGCAAGGGTGGACTCGAACCTAACCTCTGGCGGGAGGGGCGGCGCAATCCGTGACATGGCGCCTCAAACCGAGCGGACACTCCGTGCGGCTAGCATCGATTATTTCTAAAGTCCCAGATTGATGAAATGTACTTGAATCGGTCGAACAAGAGCCTTGTAAGCCACTTACTTTTTGGACGAGTTACAATTCCTTAACATTCTTCCTATGAATCTGTCTGGCATCCTACTTTTTGTTTTATGTGGTCATTCCACTTAAGGTCGCTCTGGATAGGTACTCGTAAATTTTTTATGGCAGACATTGTTTCTAGCGGTTTCTGATCAATATTGCTTTTGTACAGTAGTGGGTTTCTTTTCCTATGTATGCGCAATATGTTACATTTATTCACGTTCGGTGTCAACTGCCAGTCCCAGCATTATTCATCAATCTCTGCAGGTCATTCTGCAAATCGATAACTTTCTGCCGTTGCTACTTTCCTATAGACAACCGCATCATGTGCGAACAGTCTTAAAGAGTTTCCCACGCGTTCTACAATATCATTTATATACATTGTAAATAGTAAGGATCCCACCACACTTTCTTGGGGTGCACCAGAAATCAGTTTTAAATCTTTCAATTTTATTCCGTTAAGAGCGATGTGTTGAATTCTGTTTCAAAGAAGTCTTGAATCCAGTTGCAAATTTGGTCCTTTACTCGGTAAGCTCGTATTTTTCCCACTAAACGGCAGTGCGGAACAGTATCGAATGCCTTCCTGAAGTCGAAGAACACAGCATTACCCAGGCGGATTTCAATGCCCTCTTAGGGAGACGTTATTCTCAGCTTCTGGGTACAGCACTGCAAATTTAATAACACAGGGATACAGTTTTTGGGAGCCACAGATCGTGTCTAGACGCATTACCAGCTTCAGTTCACATGACGTGGCGGCAGTGGACAGGTGGCCACAGAAACTGGTGCCAAATCCACGATGAGCGATCTCACATCACGTGCGGAACCTGCAATGGCGGGAAGAACGCCAAGAAAGAGGGACACAGTAGGAGTCACATGTCTGCTGTTGTAGGCAGCAGAATAGCAACGCCCCCACTCAAGGCAACGCAGCTCAACCAACAGTACGACCATTACCCGAAAGATAGTAAATTTTTAACCTATAGTTTCGTGATAAGTAGAGTAAATTAGATACCTCGCTATCGCACTAGCTTCCGAAGACAAAGAGTGCGACAATTACATACGTGTACTGAGCTACAAAACTAAAGATACTCCTGCTTCTAGAAACTGCTTGCTGAAATGTTATGCTTAAAAGCAATGTTCCGGTGATAGGTACATCTCGCCAAGTGCTGCAGCCGAGACGTCTACTAGTTTGCACCCTTACCTCCTGATAAGATTCTGGTGTATTACAGACCTCATTCGTTTTCAACACGAAGCGCGTGTTGTATAACCTGAAATACTGCGTGAGGGGTCTTGCGAAATGTACCTGATAACAGACCAAAATTACGAGATATTGTGTGATGACAAGGTAGTTATCCAGCTATTATTTTCTTTTAAAAAGTTTACAAGTAAAAATCGACAGAGGTTGGAGCACTTTATAAACACGCTAGCATGCGTCCCTTCTAGGTAATCATGATATTGAGCTTCTTGTGACGTTTGTAGCTTTTTCTATACCAATCTGAAGAACTGACTGATGTGGGCAAAAAGGGAAAAAATACAGAAAATAGCAACATGTTAAAGTTTCAGTGAAGACGTACGTAAAATGCATAATATTTTAAAACAAAAGTGAGGAAGAGACAGAAAAGGTGACAAAAGGTGGTACAGTAGATGAAGAGATGGTCAAAATGAACACTTGGGAAATTTTTAAGTCCGTTTTATAGCGCAGGAGGCATAGTATAGTACAGTGATGATCTCTTCTGTAAATATGTTGTGTATGCACTCAGTCATTTTAAACGACATTTTGAACATGTGCACCTAAATATATGTTTCTCTCTTTGATTTCAAGAGTGTCTCTCTCCCCCTTGGTTACTGATACGCTGCTGAATTTTGTAGCCTACTGGGGACAGTGAGTGATGCATACCGAATGTCTTTCAGAGATATGAGATTTGCAAATGACGAAATGAAAGGCATAATAGCGATAACGCGGTGTTGCGCAGCGGTGTAAGACTGCTGGATAGTAAGAGGAAGAGAACATTGGAAGAATGGAAGGCACTGGAACATCTTCGTTACGTTGGGTACCACAGCCACAAATCTGTTGAATGACAGCGAAATTTTCCGCCTAGGCTGCAATATTTACTAACACATCTGCTTAGTTGCTCTTAGTAACTATTTTTCGGTTATGTTACGTTCGCGCTATTGTGTTTCTGTTTCGTGTCCGTAAGGTAGTGCGCTTTTTATACCGGCAAGCACACGAAAATAGCAATGCAGCGTAATCCCGAACTCCACCGACAAAATTTACGGGGCTATTCAGGAATATTTTCTGAGTATTTTGCTATACACTGAGGCGACAAGAGTTAAGTGATAGCGATATGTAAAAAGGTTTCCAACGTGATTATAGCCGAACGACGGAAATTAACAGACTACGAACGCAAAATGCTAGTTGGAGCTAGAAGCATGGGACATTGCATATCGAAAATCGTTAGGGAATTCAATATTCCGAGATCCACGATGTCAAGAGTGTGCCGAGAACACCAAATTTTGGGTATTACCTCTCACCACTGACAACGCAGTGGCCGACAGACTCCCCGTAACGACTGAGAGCAGCGCGTTTGCAATCGTTGTCAGTGCTAACAGACAAGCAACACTGGGTGAAATGATCGCAGAAATCAGTATGTGACGTACGACGAACGTATCCGTTAGGGCAGTGCGGCGAAATCTGGCGTTAAGGTGCTATGGCAACAAAAGACCAACCGAGTGCCTATGCACGACATCGCCTGCAGCGCCTCTCCTGGCTCTGAGCACTATCGGACTTCACATCTATGGTCATCAGTCCCCTAGAACTTAGAACTACTTAAACCTGACTAACCTAAGGACATCACACAACACCCAGTCATCACGAGGCAGAGAAAATCCCTGACCCCGCCGGGAATCGAACCCGGGAACCCGGGCGCGGGAAGCGAGAACGCTACCGCATGACCACGAGCTGCCTCTCCTGGGCTCATGACCATATCGGTTGGGGCCTGGACGATTGGAAAGTCGTGGCCTGACCAGATGAGTCCCGATTTCAATGGTAAGAGCTGATAGTAGGGTCCGAGTGTGGCACAGAACCCACGCAACCACGGGCCTAGGTTGACAACAAGGCACTGTGCAAGCTTGTGGTGGCTCCATAATGGTGCGGGCTGTGTTTATATATAATGGACTGGATCCCTTAGTATTTGATTGGAAATGGTGATGTTCGGCTACTTGGAGACCATTTGCAGCCATTCAAGGACTTCATGTTCTCAAACAAAGACGCAATGCGCCATGTCACCGGACCACAATTGTTTGCGATTGGTTGAAGAACGTTCTGGACAGTTCGAACGAATGTTTTGGCCACCCAGATCGCCCTAGATTAATCCCATTAACATTTATGGGATGTAATCAAGAGGCCAGTTTGTGCATAAACTCATGCACCAGCAACGTCATCATGCGATGGATAAGGGGTTGGGGGTTGATTTGGGGAGGAGATCAAACTGCGAGGTCATCCGTCTCATCGGATTAGGGAAGGATGGGGAAGGAAGTCGGCCGTGCCCATTCAAAGGAACCATCCTGCCATTTGCCTGAAGCGATTTAGGGAAATCACGGAACGCCTAAATCAGGATGGCCGTACGCGGGATTGAACCGTCGTCCTCCCGAATGCGAGTCCAGTGTGCTAACCGCTGTGCCACCTCGCTCGGTACCAGCAACACTTTTGCAATTATGGGCGGCTATAGCGGAGCATAGCTCAATATTTTAGCAGGGGACTTCCAACGACTTGTTGAGTCCACGTCACGTCGAGCTACGTTGGGCAAGAGGAGGTCCGATACGACGTTAGGAGGTATCCGACGACTTTTGTCATCTCAATTACAGAGTGGATGCATTACGTTTCATTTATTACCCCCATTTATATTTGTCTCTGCACTGCACTGAAAATATCTGCACAATAATGCAGGCGTCGGCAGTAAGTGCCGTGCGTCGTATTTGGAAACACGGTACTTGCTACTGACAGTAGCAATGATCACTTTACTCCTTGCCCTTAAGTCTGAATTCACTTCTGTTTCGTGGTTTTTTCCCAAGGATTTTGGTTGTTCTTTAACTGTTGCTGGTGGTGGCCAATTTGGCCAATATCTGTAAGCGAACAGTACTATATTTGTTATGTCGTGAAACAATGAACTGAATATACTGCGACGAAAGTTATATGTTTCGTCTGTCGGCTCTTGCATCAATCTGCGTGTAGCGTTGTACGTTTTAGTGATTGTTACAGGCTTTTCACCGCTGAAAATATTTTACATGGAACAAAGATAATTGGGTAACAAACTGAACGAATCATAACTGTACTGTCAACTCCCTAACGACCCACCGGAGACCTCTGGTCCCTTAAATAAAATTCTCAGAAAATCTCTTTGAACAAACTTCGAAAAATATTAAAAGTGCCCTCTTCATTAACGCTGAAGAGCATGTTAAGCACTCTGAAATAGCATACCACGCACGTATAATGGAGATAGGAGGAAGAATATTCTTGCCAGGTAGCATTAACACAGGTGATAGGGATTATCCAAAGAAGAGCAGTGCGTTTCGTCACGGGTTCTTAAAAGTTAGGGAGTGAGCGTCACGGGCAGCCTCATCCGAATCAAGCGGCAGACCCTACAAGAGAGACGTTGCGCATCATAAGGAGATTTAAAATCAGGGAAATTCCAGCTCATACAGAGTATTACCGACAGCCGATCATCTCGACAGTAGGAAAGGGAAGGAAATTATAGTGGCATGAAAAATGCCTCCACCACACAACGCGCAGTTCTTTAGTGCAGATGTACCTGTAGGGTGAAACCCGTTGTCAGCACATTAACCTCTAGATTCACGTAATTTTCCAAGAGGCCACTCGCTTCCACAACGTGATGTTACGTGAAACAGCAAGATAGCCTCTAGAGAGATTTTCATACCAAAAGGCAACTTGGGTGGAGTACTAGGCAAACAGTGAACGCTGTAAAGAGGTGGTGACTGAAATCGACAGCAAGATAGCAGAGAAGATAGACTTGGAGCACATACGCGAAAGAAACATACCTTATTTACAAACTGAACTGCATGGCAGGCTACTACAACGGAATAAGGTATCCCTCAGGCTTCCAAGACATAGGATAAAATCTAATCGAACTGCTTCAAAATCGCGAATCAGCGACAGCAGTCTTAGCGTGTCCCCTGTCGTTTTAAAAATACCTACACATGCGCGAAGACAAAATGAAAAGTGGGGGTTTGTCATAGTAGTCCCGCCCCAAACAACACTTTAGTTGTTAATTACTTGATTACTTATCCAGTGGACACCTTCCCTACAGATCATGCGATATGTCAACAGGCTCCACGGCATGCTGTTTCCTCAAACTGCCTACATTCAAAGTCTCCGTGTCTTTTTTTTTTTTTTTTTTTTTTTTTTTTTTACGTCGTCTTCTCCTCTGTCTGTCGACCTACCCCTTGGTGCCTTTTTGTTGCAATGTGGCAATGATACCTTGCTTAGGAAGTCAATTCTGTGGCATACGGATTACGTGACCTACCCATCGGAGTCGTCTGTTCTTTTGATATTGTAAAATGGTGGGTTGGTTCATGATCTCATAAATTTCAGTGTCCTTTTTTGTTCTTCAAATTTCTACGTCTCTCACCGGGTGTCCGTTTCAAATGCCAGAAGCTTTGCTCCTTTTAAGTTAGTGTCTAGCCTTCTGAACCTCAGGAGGACAGGTAGAATGGCATTGTGGGTCTCCATTTTCGTAGAATGTTACTTGGCTTTAGACTTGGACGCTTCTCCGAGGAAATGTAGACATCTGGAGCCAGCAGAAATTCTTTCATTTACGTCAAGGAGTATTTTGTTATAACAACTGCACAAATTTCCCTGGTACTTAAAACGTTTATATTTTCACACACAAATTTTACATCTTCAGTAAGTAAAGTATCATGAATATCAAACCGTCCTGAAAATGACGCAGAATCCTAGAAATTATAAGCTACGTTTGGGATACTTTCCAGCTGATAGAGCGATGATCTGCTCAGCTGGATGGGCTTACGACCTGACCGATAGCCTTCCAGCCACGTAAATGCGCACATTCACAGGATGACCGTGGCTGATTCCTCATGTAGAACGGCCATACTACGTACAGAAGGTAAGGGAAGACAGAAGGGACAGGCTCACCACAAACATAAAAATAACAGAAACTTTCCAATTGTTGAAAAGGATCCTCAACAAAACTTAGTACGAGGTATACAAAATATGTAACGACAAAACGTTTATTAGTTTACATGGTACAACACAGAACGACATAAAACAAGGTTGAAGATGACTTCGTGCATTGATTCAGAAAACAGCGAAACATAAGCAGCACTGATTCAGAAAACAGCATTCTTATGAAACACAAGTGGCTCTTTATTCACACGGAACCATGAGCGATATCGTCAGGGATCGAAGTTGATTCCATATTTCCGGAAGGATTTTCTAGCCGTTCTTCACAAGCGGTTTTTAATCAAATCGAATGCCTGTGGAGTATCGTCACAGCAGTGCGACTCATTCGTGATTTTCTCTTAGAAAGGTCACAGTTCGTACTAATTGACGAGAATTAGTCTACAGAAATCCCAAGCGAGCGATATACGTCCTCTGCTGTTCTTATTCTATATAAACGATTTTAGAGACAACTAAACAGCCCTCTTAGATGCTTTGCACATGACGCTGTGGTTTACCGTATAGTTAACTCACTCAGCAGAATATAAAACGAATTACAAAATGATTTAGCAAGATATCTTCACATTGAGAAAAGTGACAGTTGGCCCTCAACAATAAAAAGTGTGAGGTCCTCCACACCAGCAGAAAAGATAATAAATACATAAATCCTTTAACTTTGGTTACGATAATTCACACAAATTTAAAGCTTATCGATTTAACAGGATAACTTCGGATTACAATTACGACCAACTTAAATTGAAACCACCATACAAAAAATGTTTTGGGATATGTGAACGGAACACAGTGTTTTATTGGCAGAACACAATATGCTACAAACCTACTAAAGAGGCAGCCTACATTACGCGTGTCCGAACTCTTCTGCAGTCTTACTGCGCAGTGTGGGATTCTTACCACATGAATTCACGGATAACACTGAGAACGTTCAAAGAAAGGCACCTTGTGCTGTATTATCGCAAAATAGGGGAGAAAGTGTTGCTTATCTGATAAACGCGTTACTGTGGCAATAATTTAAACAAACGCGTTTTTCGTTGCTGCGAGATCTTTTCCGGAAACATCAGTCAACAACTTTCTTCTCTGAATGCCACAATATTTCGTTGGCCCACACCCATTTAGAAGGAAATAACCATTGTGATAAAAAATGAGAAATCCGAGCTTCAGGTGTAAAATTTTTCAATTGGTGTTCGAGAGTGAAACGGCCGTGAAATACTCTGAAAGTTTTCGAATTAACTGCCAAACATGCAAGTGTGGATAGCAGAGGAATCATGTGGATGTAGTAGATGAAGAGGAGGAATTTGGCTGACGAGATCACTGGTGAATACCCATTTTAACGTTAAGATTCATCTGCACCACTGATTTTAGTTGAATCTGAGAACAATCTCCAACAGGGACTGAATATGCTTACGAAAATTGCGCAAGTGTACAATTTGAATTTTTCTACGATTAAAAACACAATTATGGATTTCAAAATACGCAACCCAGTCAAAGTTACGATTTCACCAACAGTAATTTGTATTTTCAACTGATGATCGCAATGGCCAGTCAAGCGTAACCTAAAATGATCGTATATAAACATAACTCATTTACTGAAAAATAAACATAACGTGTTGCCATAACTCTAGCACGGAAACCATTGCGGGAACTAAGTCACTGATGCCGTAACACGTTATACTCTGCAACCAACGTTCTTAAATCTCATTGCCGAACTGAAACGATTCCTCCAACAGTAGAGGCACCTTCCGTGTAAGAAAGCAGAATCATCGAGACTCCGACTTTTACTGGTAACGGCAAGTACCGCGCCGGGGCGCCACTGCTTTTCCCTTCAGTCATAAGCTAACTGTTCGTCACACCTCATCTTATCGCGTTCCATTACTGAAGCCTCATTTATTTGGAAAAGATTTCCATCGAACGACTCGGATCTGACGCGTTGGCAGTTTACGGTAAATGTACTTCAAAACACCCAGCAGCTGTAACAGAGTAACTTTCAAAATGTCTTTGACGGAGTTTTTCGCGATTCCTGCTGGAGGCTATAGTTGTTCTCCAAATTTAATTATCATTCTTTTCTTCTATCTACTACACGTCATCTTTCTTTTTTAAAGTGATTCATACATTTTGTTTTTTGTATTCTCTAAAAATCGTCAAAAAGGGTGGAGGAGCGGACAGGGGTTCAGGATACTCTCTTGTCCTCGGGGTAGGAAACTGCCCCTAAATGCGGAAGAATCAGCAATGCTCAACGACATGAGTATACAGAAGGCAATGGAAACCACTGCATTCAAGAGACATAACGCGTATCCACAGGACATGCGGCCTGTAACAGAATAACTGTCATGATGATCTCTCCATTGGCAAAAGATTTCGGAATAGTCACACCCATTCGGATCACTGGGAGGGGACTGCCAAGGGGGAGGTGACCATGAGAAAAAGACTGAATAACCAAAGGTACGATAACGTTCTAAGAGTCGGAGCGTGGAATGTCAGAAGCTTGAACGTGGTACGGAAGCTAGAAAATCTGAAATGGAAATGCAAAGGGTCAATCTAGATATAGTGGGGGTCAGTGAAGTGAAATTGAAAGAAGACAAGGATTTCTGGTCCGACGGGTATAGGATGACAGCAGCGGAAAATGGTATAATGGGAATAGGATTCGTTATGAATAGGAAGATAGGGCAAAGAGTGTGTTACTATGAACAGTTCATTGATAAGGTTGTTCTTATCAGAACCGACAGCAAACCAACACCGACAACGATACTTCAGATATACATGCCGACGTCGCAGGCGGAAGATGAAGAGACAGAGAAAGTATATGAGGATATTGAAAGAGTAACACAGTACGTAAAGGGAGATGAAAATCTAGTAGTCGTGGGAGACTGGAATGCAGTTGTAGGCGAAGGGGTAGAAAAAAAGGTTGCAGGAGAAAATAGGCTTGGGACAAAGAATGAGAGGGGAGAAATACTAACTGAGTTCTGTAATAAATATCAACTAGTAATAGCGAATACACACAAGACGAGGTGGTATACTTGAAAAAGGCCGGGTGATATGGGAAGATTTAATCAAATTACATCATAGTCAAACAAGGTATTTCGAAATCAGATACTGGATTGTAACGCGTACCCAGGAGCAGAAACAGACTAAGGTCACAATTTAGTAGTGATGAAGAGTAGGCTGAAGTTTTGGAGATTAATTAGGAAGAATCAATATGCAAAGAAGTGGGATACGGAAGTACTAAGGAATGACGAGATAGTTTGAAGTTCTCTAAAGATATAGATTAGCATAAGGAATAGTTCAATAGGCAGTACAGTTGAAGAGGAGTGGACATCTCTAAAAAGGGCCATCACAGATGTTGGGAAGGAAAACATAGGTACAAAAAAGGTAACTGCGAAGAAACCATGGGTAACAGAACAAATACTTTGATTGATCGATGAAAGAATGATGTAAAAAAATGTTCAAGGAAATTCAGAAATACAAGTAACTGAGGAATGAAATAAGTAGGCAGTGCAGTGCTGGAAAGCTAAGGCGAAATGCGTGCATGAAAAGTGTAAAGAAACCGAAAAAGAAATGATTGTTGGAAGGACTGACTCAGCATACAGGAAAGTCAAAACAACCTTCAGTAAAATTAAAAGCAAGGGTGGTAACATTAAGAGTGCAACGGGAATTCCACTGTTCAATTCAGAGAGCGGATATGTTGAAAAAGGTTGAAGGCCTCTATGAAGGGGGAAGATGTGTGTGATGTGACAGAAGAAGAAACAGAAGTCGATTTAGAAGAGATGGGGTACCCAGTATTAGAAACAGAATTTAAAAGAGCTTTGCAGAATTTATGATCAAATAAGGCAGAAGCGATAGATAACATTCCATCACAATTTCTAATAATCGTGGGGGGAAGTGGCGAAAAACGACTATTCACGTTGGTGTGTAGAATGTGTGAGCCTAGTCACGTACCACCTGACTTGCGGAAAAATATCATCCACACAATTCCAAAGACTGCGAACGCTGACAAGTACGAGAAATATAGCACAATCAGCTTAGCCCATGTCCAACTTGCTGACAAGAATAAAATACAGAAGAATGAAAATGAAAATTGAGGATGTGTTAGACGACTATCAGTTTGTCTTTAGGAAAGGTAAAGGCATCAGAGGCAGTTCTGATGTTGCGGTTGACAATGAAAACAAGTCTAAAGAAAAACCAAGACACGTTCACAGAATTTTGTCGACCTGGAAAAAAACGTTCGGCAATGTAAAATGGTGCAAGATGTTCGAAATTCTGAGAAAAATAGGGGTAAGCTATAGGGAGACAGGGGTAATATACAATATGTACAAGAGCCAAGAGGGAATAATAAGAGTAGACAGCCGGCCGGAGTGGCCGTGCGGTTCTAGGTGCTACAGTCTGGAGCCGAGCGACCGCTACGGTCGCAGGTTCGAATCCTGCCTCGGGCATGGATGTGTGTGATGTCCTTAGGTTAGTTAGGTTTAATTAGTTCTAAGTTCTAGGCGACTGATGACCTCAGAAGTTAAGTCGCATAGTGCTCAGAGCCATTTAAAACAAGAGTAGACAACCAAGAAAGATGTGCTCGGATTAAAAAGATTGTAGGGCAGGGATGTAATCTTTCCCCCTTCTGTTCAATCTGTACATCGAACAAGCAATGATGGAAATAAATGAAAGGTTCAGGAGAGCTATTAAAATTCAAGGTGTTAGTATATCAATGATACGATTCACTGATGACATTTCTATCCTGAATGAAAGTGAAGAAGTATTACATCCTCTGCTCAGTGGAATGAACAGTAAAATGAGTACAGAATACGGATTGAGAGTATAAAATAATCTTGTTAATCAATGTAACGAAAATGAAACACGTGTGGGCATGACAGAAGTCAGCCGTATTGGCGTACCAATTATATTTTCAATGGTGGTGCAAGCAAATCTATCCCTTGAACTCGTCTAATATGAATTTGACATAAATCCTTCATCAAAATCTTTAAGCAAACATCTATGTCGACAATGTGGGAACGTGTGCTACTCAGTCAGTTTTTTGTTGTTCTACAAAGTGAAACAATTTATTAATATTAAAAGTGGTAAATATGGGCCCACTTTTATAGGTCCATGTTTCAGAAATAATTTCGTTCCACAAATGAAGCAGGTGAAAGGGGATACAAAATCTATAAAGAGAGATCGGAGGAAATGCTAGACGCCCATTGTAAGGCTTTAGAAACATTTTTGTCCGGGGGAAAAATAGATACCATCCACAGGAAAATTAGCGAGACTTTTGGAGAAAAGGGAAGAACTGTATGAATATCAAGAGTTCATATGGGAAACAAGTACTACGCAAATAAGGGAAAGCTGAAAGGTGGACGGAATATATAGGTCTATACAAGGTAGTCGAACTCGACGGCAATATTACAGAAATGGAAGCGGACGCAGATAAAGATGATATATGATCCTGCGAGGAGAATTTGATAGACCACTGGAAGACCTACGCCGAAAGACGGCCCTTGGAGTAGACGACATCCCGTCAGAACTACTGACAGCCTTGGGAGAGCCGTCATTAAAAGCAATAAAAGAACCCCAGACCCGGCATCTTAGCGTCTGCCTCCCAACAAAAACATTTTTTTGGTATGTGAGTCCGTACGAGTTTTTGAAAGACTTATTTAGATTCTGCGTCTGCCCATACAGACTCTTCAAGAAGTGAGAATGTGCCAATTCTCTGTAAATTGGATTTGTAATTTCCATGACTGCAGCTGAAGCGGAATGTTTCTGGCTCTATGAACTGTCTGAATGTTGGGCGTTGCGTTACTTACCATCAATTTTGTACGGGAGGCAAAGTTAATGTATTGGTTTGCCATTTGTTGACAGTTTGAGGAACAACGTAACCCACAATGCCTGCCGCATTCTGAACAAATAATCAGTGTCAGTCCTAATGCTCGTCCCACAGTACTGTTGCAATTCATCAATAATTCTGTCTGCCCGCCTACCCCTTTTACAATCAGAAGGTTTGCTGTTTCTCAAACTTGTTAGTTTCAACTTCCTTACCCAGTTGAGATCCTCTCCCGGACGTGAGCCACACATACCTGCTTTTTGATAATCTTATCACCACAAGGCCGAGCTGCTACTACACTGTTGTATAGCTTTGATTCCCCAACACACAAGAACATAGAATAACAAACACTCGCATCATTCAAGGACCGACTGAAAATTTCAATAGCTGCACCACTTGTTCTTTCATAGTTCCTATCACAGGTACGTTCTGTTTACTTCACTGATTTACAGTTATAACAATATTTTCCCAGAATCTGAAATTCGATTATCTTTCCGGTGTCGACACTGGTCGCTGTAGCTGTAGGATTCTTAGATCTTCTAGATAGTACATGAGCTTACATTATGAACAGCTACCATATTGTTATCGACAGAGCCACCAATAAATCAACATAATTTCGCCTTTGTAATACTGTAACCCACAGCACTCTATGTAAATAGTTACCGACTTTATCTTACCTTGAAGTAATGCATGTAAGGTTTTTAATTAGATGACATTTAAAAAAACTTCCCATTCGAGCTCATAAATGATTTGTATACCATTTTATTGAGAAAATTGCAAATTTTATTGGTGGATAATAACGCGAAAAAAATCCAAACTCTCCTTAAACGCTAAGGAGAGGGCAGATACGTAGAACGAGAACATGAGCGCCTCTGCGAAAGGAAGCATATGTCTGATTTTTGTTAACAGCACGAGCAAACTGTACGTCAAAAAATCCAATGTCAAAAATACAAAATTTATAAATATGTTCAGTCAATCAGAGATAGACAAGCCAAGGAATGTATTGCACATGACTAAACGTTATTTATAAATATATTTTTGACTTAGTGGTTTTTATGTATGTATTTATGTAAACTATTATTATTATTATTATTATTATTATTATTTGGGGGCCATTAGTCTTCTGACCGGATTGAGCTGTTCGCTGAGACTTCATCTCTTGTGCCAATCTCTCTATCTCACAAAAGCATTTACAACCGACGTCCTCTGTTATTTGATTGATGTAGTCCAATCTTTATTAGCATAAACCTCTGTTATGGCCCCGTTAATCCCAAATAGGAACATCAACTCCCATCCAGTCAAACCATTATCTACTCCCCACGTTCGAAATGTACTGTGTGTCTGTTGTAACACATTGCAATTTGCAGTTGCGTTAGGCAACCTTCATCAAACAATCCTTTACTCCTCCTGCGGTCTCTCTACCACCATCCAATTAAGGTATACTTGAAGATACTTCAAGTGATGGTTAAGAAGGGCCACTGCATAAAGATTCTTAATTATCGGTGATACGTTTTTCTTTTCAAACGGCGATTTCTGGATTGCTAC
Organism: Schistocerca americana; assembly: GCF_021461395.2. Lineage (NCBI taxonomy): Eukaryota > Metazoa > Arthropoda > Insecta > Orthoptera > Acrididae > Schistocerca > Schistocerca americana. The sequence goes on along the minus strand of NC_060119.1, from coordinate 388,573,790 downwards.
GCAGCATGTGCTGATTGGTTTTAGGTGTCCATAGCTGATGAGTTTGGATTTCTCTTCGCGAGTATTACCTGCATTCACAAACACATGTTGCACAGGAAATTTGCAATATCATTGTTCTACAGCCGTCACAAACAACCTCGGCGGCAACACACATCACATATGGGGCAGTCAACGAGACTGACGAAAAAGTAAGTACACTGTATATTATTTTAAAAGAATACGCCATAACTGTTAATAATTTAACCCACTGTGAGATGCCTTCATGGAAAAATGTCTGCGCTTGATTGTGGAACCGTGATTGTACCAAAGGGTACACCGAAGCAAACTGACGGCCACTAATGTCTTTTGAAGAGTTCCAAAGGTATGGAAATCGGGACTGTTTGGAGAATGTGCAAGGGTTTCCAAGCAAAACAGCACCGGCGCAGAAAAAAACACTTGGCTACATGTGGGCCCTTGGGATAAATGTACTCGTTTTCATTTGACTACCCCGTATACTTTCATTGTTTGCACTATATTCTGTCCCCATCCAGCCTACAAATTTTGCTTCGCAAATAAATTCCTTCCAGATTATTCTGTTTCACCGTATGTAATGTGGCTACACATAGGTCGGTGGATAAGCTTTACCGTTCCCTTGGCTTTTAGTGAGAAGATGCTCGAGTAAATAGAACATGTCACGTAATGGTCAAATAATTGTTTACTTCAGTACTAGACCCAAATACCGTCCATCTTACTTTAAAAATGCTCATCATAATAGAGCTGAAATACATTTTCTTCTTGGACCCAATATTTGCAACTTTTTAATCTTTTGTTTCACATTTTTAATGCCGTTTTCCCAAAACGACAAAACACGCGACGTAGAGAATTTATATTACTAAAATAAATACGAACAGGTTAGAGTAGACACATGATGAGAGTCAATATCCATTGACGTAACGTATAAAAGGACTGCAGTGTTATCAAGAAGCAAAGGAAGAAAAGTGTTTGACTTGACATCATTCTGGAACGGAACACGTGGTCGGACTGGACGAGAAACGCAAAAGGTCGCGTCCGTTCCAAAGGATCCATTCCAGAGGAATGAGAAACGTCGCGTCCATTTGAAAGGAACCATCCCAGCAGTCACTTTAATCGATAAAGAAAACCACGGAAAACCGACACCAGAATGGACGAGTGTGTGTCCAGTATGCTACCTGCTAAACCACTAGAAATAAAAAAAAACAATATAAAAGTAATAATTTCAAAGAGTGTTTGGATCATTTTGGATGGTTTTCATACAATATGTTGAAAATCTCACTTCATTAAAAACTCTATGCTGCCCTAGGCATTGTGACAAACTCATTGAATACGATTGCGAGTTCTTGGCGTGAGATGCTTTTTTTAAACTGTGATAGGAAAAAATATAACACAAAAATGATTAATTTTGTTTAGAAAGTAATGTGTTTTCAAGTTAACTGAATTTCAACAAAAACACTTTATATCTACAACAATAACTCTGTACACTATCACATATGTTAGATTTATGCTTTAGCACCTGTTCTGCGTAGAACCGTAGATGAACAGGGCCGACAAAAGCAAATCAATACAATCACCAACAAAAACATTTCATAAATTTCTGCGTATACTATGTCCCTTTGCATGCCATATTCCAGTTCACATGTAATAACGTAGCCTAAAATAGCTAAATGACTGACAATGTTTTCGCACAAGAAATTAAGAAAGGTTGGCGAGAAAGATACATCGCATCCATGCTCTGGATAATTTACACTAAATAAAGAACTATTTAAGGCAGCACGTGAAAACTATGCCGCACCATTGCGAATCATCCACATCCCACCTAACTCCAGCTGAAGAATTGACAAATCCGAAATGTGATAGTACTTGTTCCTTCAAACTGTTCAAACCGAAACTAATGTTGCAAGCTCAGGACAGTGCTATAACGCTTTATCGGCAGACAAAATGATCACGTCTATGAGTGAGATTACCTGCGCAAAAAAGGTAGAAAATACCCCTGAGCGTTTGAAAGGCTTAGAAAACACATTTGTTTTTTAATGTAATTTTTAGAAAAAGAATTCCACACAGTAACACGTAAATAAACTGTTTCCCGAATAACAAACGATAAGAAGTAGATAACTAGAGGTGTGATCATGAAGATATTTATCTTATCTGTCACGAATGTCATTGGATAGCCTTATCATTCCCAACTATAGACTCTGGGTGCATAAGTAGTAGCTTCTACTCATCAAGTAGAAGAACTGGCGTCTGCCCTGTTAAATTGGCTCCACAAAAAAGTCTATTTCTACTTAAGCTAGTCATTTGGCGCAGCCGGGAAGTAGCTTGAGGTACGTTGTTTTCTTTTCTAATTCAAATTATAAAAACGCTTTTATGAAAACGAGCTAGAAGTTCCATGGTTCACGATAACATGAAAAGTGAACCATCCTTACTTGCATGATCTATCACAAATGTAAGCCAGTACAGAAGCAACACATTTTTACAAATCACTTATTTGTAGACTACTGGCTTGAGAAAGATTTTCTGAGGTTCATTTTTCAGTAAACTGTGAACATAGCTATTTTAAACTTTACATATATTGACGAAAAGCTCTATGAGGTCTTAATAAACTGTTGTCTGTACGTTACTGGTTTCTCGTTCCTTCAATTGCTCCATGAGATCCTTTGCCTCTAGAAACTGAGCCCGTGGTATATATTACAAGCAAGGCAGCGAAAAATAAATTGTAGTGTTATTAACCCTATCACTACCTTAAATCAATTTTAACTCAAGATAAAAAAATTGTGAAACGGCAGGTAGATCTTTAACTAAACACGGCATAATTTTGCGAGTTCATACCTCAACATTTTCTCTCAGAAGTGAACCTCATAAACAACCACTTAAAACAGCAACATTAATTAAGACAAAAAATCGAACGTATAGAATGCTGTTGGGCAGTAAAACTGAGAACACGCTTTTACAGTCTGCAAGTGCAAATTTACAGCACTCACTAAACAATGCATACATAACAAATTGGGAACCGATCAGCTGGTGAATTGTCCGCCACTACCATAGATACCGCACGTGATTGCGTACGAAGGTAAATATAATTACATGGAAAGCTTCACGAGATGGTAACATCCGATTACAATTTTCTTAATGATTAGTATTAGTGCTACCGATTAAGTGACCTTCTTGACCTTGTCAACTAGTAGCCTAATGAACAGCAGTGAATTTATGATTTCATGTGCAAGAAAACAATAACAAATTCTATAACGTAGTTCAGATTAAGCGATACAAAGGTTGCCTGCAAACACGTGTAGTTTGTTCTGTGCGCGCAACAAAAGTTTAACTTCGGCAGGTGGTGACAACAAAGCATTGACAAAAACACATGCAGTAAGCACACGATAACGATGTTTATAAAAAAGTATAATCGTAAGACACAGTCTAAGAGCCCAATATTATTCTGCATCTGCCAGACTGTTTAGCCGCAGTCATATGGGCTGTTCTGAACACTGTCATCGGAGAAACATTCTCTCACATATACAAGAATTAACTAAAACATCATTATTTATGCTCAGTAGTTTACAAGGACACTTAATCCATCCAAAAAACACGTCTCTAAGGAGCTACAAATATGATGCACTCACTATAATAGACAAATTTCAGCGAGGGAATAAGATATAGCAATTCCAAATAAAACAGGCGACCTCCAAGAATCTCTAATTAGGATGTAAAAGCTGTAGTCCAACAGGATTTGCTTCAGAAGTTACAGAGTTCACATATGTTTATTGTTAGTAAAGTTGCTTTCTCATAAGGTTATGGTAAGTTATGTATACAACTCTCTCTTATCATGACAGAACCTATGCACACAATTACATCAGCTTATTAAATTCTTGTAGGCTTGATCTTTTACGGAAACGTAGAAGCCACGGAACCGGCTGCAATGTTGCGGAAATTCACGAATTGACCTACTTTAATACACGAGCAGCCATAAACAACTTGAACTTACCTCCGCTTTTCCTTGGTAGATTTCTTTTTCTCCATGACGAAGCAGTTGTACCTTTGTCGTTAACCACACAAAATTCTTCGGAAAGTTCTTAAATATGCTCTTTATTAAAACAATGCTCACAAAAAATCACAATATACGAAAGTACGGGACACAAACACAACGCACACCAGCTGACGTCAAACTGGAAATACCGTGCTGCCCTCTGTTATTAAGCTTGTCAAGCGACGTGCCGTCCACAGCCTTCTAAAACATGAGAACCGCTACGCTTTCAATCTTCCTACAACACACGATTTTCCGGCGTGTGACAATCAGCTGAGACTCAGAAAATTTAATAGGAACGAACATGCATTAGGACGTAGCAATTCTGCTTCCAGAGGGGTCTAAATCTATGTGTTATCACCTTAACAAAGGCAACTTTTCCACGTGAGCGACGACACAGCTACATCATATTTGTGCATTTTTTTAAAAGACATATTTTTACATGAATATTTTTTTCTGTGCCCTGGATATGCTTGAAAAGATGAAACACACTCTTGCAGGTGCTTCAGGGACGATTGTTAGAAAAGTTGTACATGTATAAAGTTAATAAACTTGCTAAGTACATTCGCTACCATTTTTAAGTGTTGTTAATCGATTATGGCACAAATATAATGAACTGTTAAATGGAAGATATTGACTAGCAAAAAGACAAAACAGTAGTCAGGTTGTGGTAATTGAATGTAATAGTTCTTATCAGGATGAATACCAACAAATTCGTGCGCCTAACAATATGTTAACGCAGCAACAATGCGATGTGGTATAAAATTTTACGGTGCAAACTTCTTTCGTGATACGTGAAAAATATATCTTTGTATGGTGATCTTTTTATTTTAACAAAGAATTAATTTACTGATTTTAATACCTTTTCCTCAGAGTAAAAGAAACGTACCAGAGAACATTCAAGAGATAGTCCGTCCCACAGATCATATGTAGTACACGTAGGAGATAAACGCAGGACTGATCCATTGGGAAGGTGCGAACCAGCGCAGGAATATGTACGCCAACCTTCGCTACAGAAAGTCGGCCGTTTTTGGGGTAAGCAGAAGGCGAATTCTTTCATCTCGAACCCACCAATTTAGAAAAGTGCCTCGTTATTTTCTTGTAGCGTTTATCCTTTTTCGGTTGATGAATGAGCAATGGTCTGAATTGGTAATCGATGAAAGGCATAACAACTAGTGTCTTGATGGTGCAGTTGCTTCTAAGGTTAAAAAAATTCTCAAGTAATGGTCACAGTTCTTGTCCACTTCTTCCAACTACTGCCTTATTAAATAGCAAGACAGTCTAAAGTCGTTGTCACGGTATTACAAATTTGTTTAGTATTAACCAAACATTAAAATATTGTCCGTCTCGATAGCTAAGTGGTAAGTGAGGCGGAATGCTGTGCAAAGGGGCTCGGGTACGATTCCCGGACCATCATCTCGCGCCGTTCGCCGAAGTAGCGTCAACTAAAAAGATTTGCACTAGGCGACCGGTCTACCCGACGGGAGGACCTAGCCACACGACATTTCATTTCATTTTCACTAAAATATTGTGTCATCCTGGAATTAAAATGAAAAGGGGGCGGGGTGTATTGAGACTCTAACCTGGATCTTTGCCTTTCGCTAGAAGTGCTCTTGAACAAATTTCTTTTATATACTGTGAGTTTATTATCATCTGAATGAAGAATTAAATACATCAGCTTTACAATGTAGGATTATACCCTTCAGTCATTCTTGTTTAGATGAGCTGAACGTGGTTGTGGATGTCTTGGTTCAAAAGACTTTTCTGGAGCTCTCGCACTAACTTTCACTAACGATCCATTTCCAGACAGCAGAAAGACTAGCTTCCATAATTTATTGCACACATTTTTTTTCACTAGCTACTTATTTTTTATGACCCACCGTCTAATTTATTATGGTGGGTCGTATGTTACCACTTAGCCGCTGTGACTGGGTGCGGGGTCCGGCTCCCATCCCCACTCACACCGTTGCCCGTGTCCCGCCACGTGGAGGCGGGCTCTATTTGTTTACATCCATTTGATATCTTTTTTTGTGGAGCATTAGAAAAACTTATAACTAATACAAAATCAAGTGAGATATTAATAAACAAAACGGAATTAAATATTTAAACAGAAGGAAGGAAGAGAGTTGAATAGAGAGGAGATAGGTATAATATTGGCCGTCACCTGGTTGTGGGCGGCGGCCCGGGTCTTGGAATGACCCTCAAGACGCTGGCCATCGCTCACCATGCCTTTAACATCTACCATCCTAAAAACTAACTTAACTAGAAGAGATTAGGATACATTAAAGCTAGAAACTAAGACTAAGACCTCCATGTCCAGCCTGCTAAACTATTTACGATATACAATAGAGAGGTAACTGATTTTGTGCTTGGCTCAAAGTTGCTAATGAAAGGGTTCTTGTGGTAATAGGAATAAAGGTAATGACGCTAACGGTTTATGTTGAGCGTACAAGGCTCCTAGTAGAGTACATCAGGCGCAAGCACCTCCCGGCCCCGCCGACAACACGACCTGAACGGTGGTTTTCCGCGATCTACCATAGGTATCCGTCGGGTTGGGCTCAGAAGAGAGGAACCACAATTAAGATCTTTCCACCCAGGCCGTGCGCCGCCTCTTACCAGGAGGCGTAGGTCCCTTGAAGAGGTGCCTGACTTCAAGCTTCAGATCAGAAGTTATTAATGTAGTGGAGGTTGAGGTATAGGCTGTGTAGGTTAGTTGTACAAACAATTCATGCAGAGTCAATGAGACTTATAATTATACGTGATGTGGCAGTTAGCACCTTCCGGCCCCGCCAGCAACACAGCCTGAACAGTGGTTTTCCCCGATCTACCATAGGTATCCGTCGGGTTGGGCTCAAAAGAGAGGGACCACAATTAAGATTGCACAAGAGAATGTGGTAGAGCGTGGTTTAACCACACCTTACGAGTTGTATTCCAGAATGATTCTTTCGCCATGATGGTGGATGGGCTCCGCAACCGATTAAAATCGTGTATTCGATCATGTGAGCTCCGACAAGACACCAGTAATCTTTAATTTTATACTGTCTTCGCAAAGTTTTTTTTGAAGGTCTGTCTAGCGAGCTGTGTCGAGTGCTGTGTGTGAATGTCCAGATATTTGTGTTGATGATAACCATATTTAGGGTTCTCGACAACGTGGTTTTGAGTGAACGTCGGCGTTTCTCAGTGACTGACATACGCTTAAGGTAAGAAACAGTAAAACCTCGGGCTCTGTGTCATCATGTTCTGATATCGGTCATAGTCGCTAGTTCTGCTAGGAACAGTGTTACCATATTCGCAGTATGTAGATAAGTATTTTTCTTTGACAAGTTCCACATTATAACAGATATACGCCGTAGGAAAAACGCAATAGCTGGTTTAATTTCTACTTTTTCTCCTTTCGTTTGCCCTTTTCTCCTTTCCTCCCTTACTATCTTATCTATTTTTATTTGTTTCTAATTGCTACTTTACTGCTAGCCTACAGGAACTACCCTATATATACAAGTACATATTAGGTTTACAAATTTGATTCTGCAGTTTTTTTTCCTTTAAGTTCGGGACCTCATTGTGGAAAACTTACACAACATTTACAGTTCAAAGCATTGGCCGTTGCTGACCTCTAAGTCTTTCGAGCAGCATACAAATCCCGCGGCAGAAGAACTGTGAATTTTTTTGAGATCAATGAATCGATCCAATTTTGTAGTTGTTCACATGATTGGAAGTACTGGTCAGTCAGGTTGTGTGCTATTATCGAAAAAGTTGCTAGTCGGAGAAAATATAGCTTGGAGAATACAGGCGGGGTCTAGGATTTCCCATTTCAACGTTTCCAAGTATACTATGACAGGTGGTCGAGCACAGTCATGTTGCAAAATCGCCTTTTCATATGCATCGCTGTATTGTGGGCGTTTGTTTTCAGTGCTCGGCTCAAACACATCAACTGCTTTCGACAACGATCTCCTGTGATTGTTTCCTTCCGTTTCAGCTTCGGAAACCTCTTTTTCACCGCCATGCCGGCCATCAACGTTCTTGAAGCACGGGAACCATTTTCTTTGCACGTTCTTTCACTAACAGGTGCCTCACCACAAAGATCTTACTCAGCATTTTATGAGCCTCAGCCGCAGATTCCTTCATGTTGAAGTAAAACACTAACAACTTCCCGCAAATAACGAGAACTGGACTTGTAAGTTTGACAAATTCAATCGAAAATAACTTTAATATTTTGATAGCATTATGCTCACAAATAAAGCTTGTTGTACGACACTTACGACCTACCATCTGCACCATCACTTTCCGCAACTGTAATCTATTGCGAAACGACGGAAGCAAAGTTGTAGGACTAATAAAATTAGACAGCGCAACAGCAGTCCCAGACTGTTCGCTGAAAACTCCGATGTTTACTGGAATAAACTCACCAGACACAAAACTAGTCACCCCTAGAGAAATAATTGCAAGTATCATTTAATACAGTGTAATTCCGTCCCTGGATCTGATAAACGCGTGAATTCGGTTAAGAAGTGAGTCCACAAGGTTGGCAGATACGCTGCATCCAGGTTAAGCCACTCGCTAAGGATTTCGTCACGCATTTCCACCAAATTGCGGAGACGGAGATGTCGCTGTTTTACCCACTGTTCCAACAGTTCCCACAGATTTTCTGTGGGGTTCAAGATGATTTTGCAAGCCAATCGAGAAGTGTGTAGAAAACCAGTCACATATTCTTCCAGCCCGGCGAACTTTGCTGTTGTCGTCTTTATGTGCCTGCGTGAGCAGTGGTTTCTCGTGAGGTGACCGACTCCAGATGTTCATTGATTGCAGTTTCCGTCGCAATGTTCTCTCGCTAGCAGGTTGGGATGGACCTTCATTCACCATCTACAGCAATACCTGTTAGATGTGGAAACGATTTTGATTCACAAGCTGGGCAACGCGTCTCCGGCCACTTTCAGTTATGATCTTATTCCGGCCGTAATTCTGACGTCGTGTGTCGAGGCCATATGTGTTACATCACTGCTTGTAGACACGTTGAAAAGTCCTCCGCGAAACACCAACAAATCCAGCAACTTCACATCCGTGTGGCAATGGCACAGTGCCTTTTTGCCACGCTGTCACTACCTTACAGTCGTGCACGTTTACGTAGAATATTCGCTTGAAAACAAAGATGTCTCACTGCCCGCTGCTGCCTTCTGCTCACGTAGAGGCAGTGCGCGCAGTTCAGCACGTGACTCGATCGCTGCGCCATCTGTAAGGGCTTAACGATTCATCTGCTCGTGCGCATCGGGATGGTTAATTTTTTGCTGGGTAAGCTTATGTCGCCACTAGATGACTGTAAAAATATTTAGAGCTATTTGAACGGTATTTGTAATTTGTTGACTATATATGTGGATAAATGTAAGGGAATACACAAGACAAAGAAAATTAAAAAATGGCCAAATGCAAGTAGCACTCGCAAACTTAATTGTCTATATGCAAAGTATATAGTTCATCCATCCCGGAAATCGAGATTCACAACGATCTTTGCCTGTTAATCGATGTCGATACTGGCAAGATACTGATCCGGAGAATTCCAAGGCCGTATCAAAATCTCTACAGAAATCGCTGAGACTAGCCTGGACATACAAAAGGAAGCGGTATATACATACAGAAGATATAGTAAAACATTTTTTATTTGTTGTTCTTGTTGTGGTCTTCAGTCTTGAGACTGGTTTGGTGCAGCCCTCCATGCTACTCTATCCTGAGCAAGCTTCTTCATCTCCCAGTACTTACTGCAACTTACATCCTTCTGAATCTGTTTAGTGTATTCATCTCTTGCTCTCCCTCTACGATTTTTACCCTCCACGCTGCCCTCCAATGCTATATTTGTGATCCCTTGATGCCTCAGACCATGTCCTACCAGCCGGTCCGTTCTTCTCGTCAAGTTGTGCCACAAACTGCTCTTCTCCCCAATTCTATTCAGTACCTCCTCATTAGTTGTGTGATCTAACCATCTAATCTTCAGCATTCTTCCGTAGCATCACATTTCGAAAGCTTCGATTCTCTTCCTGTCCAAATTATTTATCGTCCATGTTTCACTTCCATACCCATCAGTTATTTTGCTTCCCAAATAGCGAAACTCCTTTACTACTGTAAGTGTCTCAATTCCCTCAGCATCAACCGACTTAATTCGATTTTTTATTTACTTACTAAAAAGTGACTAAAACTTACATTTTACACGTGCGTGGAGTAATTATCGTTTACCATGCTTTTGACGGATGATGAATATGAATGCTCAAATGGCAAAATATATTTTTATGTATTATGATTTTTTACTTTATCTGTACCGCGAAACCCAGCTTCTTGCCGAATTTCATGGTTATAGATCAACGGAAAGTACCCTGTAGGTTTTCATGAGTGAGTCTGCGAGTATCAAATATGTGACAGAATGACCGAATCTTTTGATTGCGTTGTCTTGCAAGCTTGCAGTTTTTTTGCATCGCCAAGAGACCATAGGCTTCAATATGTGACACAAATTTGAATTTGACACGCCAACCTGTTCCAGAGAAAGGGAGGTCTTAAAAGATGGACAGACAAAAAAAAAGACAAAAATGTTTGTTCGTTTGATATAACTAATTTTCGGATTTTTCCTTTTCTTGTACTGTGAAACTTCACCGAATTTCACGATTCCAAGTCAACGGGAAGTACCCTTTAGGTTTTGATCAGTGAGTTTGCGAGTATTAAAATATGTAACATAAATGGCCGTATCTTTTGACTGCATTAGCTTAGAAGCTTATCATCTTTACATCGCCAAGGGACCGTGGAGCTTAGTAAGTGACATACATTTTTATGAGAAAAAGAGTTGTTAAGAGTCGTGCAGACAAACGGACAACAAAGCGGTCCTTATAAGGGTTCTGTTTTTACAGACTGAGGTACAAACCCCTAAAAATTCGATCAAAGGATTGAGGTATAAAATTCTACAGGCGATATTACCACACGATGGGAACAGAACGTACATCTGAAATCAGTAATAGTAAGTAGGAGACTTACATCGTTGAGAGGATTCTGAGAAAGTACAGTACAGTTTTTGGGCAGAATTTCCCACTTAGATAAATGTCAGCTCTCTTTGAATGTGGATATTGTTGTGGTCTTGAGTCCTAACGCTGGTATACTGCAGCTGTCCACCTTGTATAGTCTAACCAGTGCGAGCCTCTTTACCTCCGAATAACTAATGCAACCTACAGCCATTCAAACCTGCTTATTGTACTCATATTTTGGTCTCCCTTTACCAGTGCCTTAAAATGAAAAATGAAGGAACATTAGAGGTTAACGTCCCCTCCTAGCTCGATTGTATTTAAGTGTGTCCTATCAACCGATCCCTCCATTTAGTCAAGTTGTGCCATAAATTTCTTTTTCTCCATTTCGATTCAGCGCTTCTTCCATAGTTACTCGATTTACTCATCTAGTCTTCAGCATTCTTCTATAGCATCACATTTCAAAAGCTTTTGTTCTCTTATTCTAGTCTGACTAGAAGAATGAATAGGTTGATAGGAGCATTATGAGACAGCAAGGTATCAGCTATTTAGTACTGGAGGGTAGTGTGGGAAGTAAAAATCGTAGAGGGAGACCAAGAGATGAACGCAGTAACCAGATTCAGAAGGATGTAGGTTGCAGTATTTATTCAGAGATGAAGAGGGTTGCACAGAATAGAGCAGCTTGGAGAGCTGCATCAAACCAGTCTCCGGACTGAACACCACAACAACAATAATTGTTCTCTTCTTGTCTGAACCGCTAATCGCACAGGTTTCACTGCTATAGAAGGCTACGCTCCAAACAAATACCGTCTGAAAGGATTAATTTAGTATAAGATGCTAACAAATCCCATCTTTTAGAAATATTTCTCTTGCTATGGCCTCCTTCGGCCACCATCAGTTATTTTACTGCCCAAATAGCCAAGCTGAGATGCTACCTTTAGTGTCTCTAATTTCTAGTCTTTTGCTCCCACTTCGCCTGATTTAATTCGGCTACATTCGATTACCCTTGTCTGATATTTGTTTATGTTCATCTTATATCTCCTTTTCGAGAATCTATCCATTCCGTCCAACTGCTCTTCCATGTCCTTTGCCATCTTTGAGAGAATTACAGAATCATCGACAATCCTCAAAGATTTTATTTCTTCTCCCTGAACTTTACTCCATTTTCCAAATTTCGCCTCAGTTTCCTTCACTGCTTGATCATGGTTCAGGTTGATTAACATCGGGGAGAAGCTACAACGAACTTTTCTCATCCCCTTCTCAATTAGTGCTTCCGTATCGTGTCTTTCGATTGTTATAACCGTAGTCTGGTTTCTCAAAAAATCGTAACCTTTCTTTTTATGTATTGTATTCTGCTACTTAAAAAATTTAAAAGGGTATAGTCCAGTCAACATTTCAAAAACTTTCACCAAATCTACAAAAGCTGTAAACATAGATTTGCCTTTCCTTAACCTATCTTCTAAGATAAGTCGTAGAATCAGTGTTGCCTCGCGTGATTTTATATTTTTCCGGAACCCAAACTGATCTTCTCCAAGGACAGCTTCTACCAGTTTTTCCAGCCTGCTGTAAATAATTCGTGTCAGCATTTTGCAAGCACGACTTATTAAACCGATAGTCTGTTAATATTCACATTTATCAGCACCTGCTTTCGTTGAGATTGAAATTACTGCCTACATTTTTGTCCAGTCTGCGAGGATCATTCAATCTCATCACCATCTGCAGAGTTGCCATATAAACTTGTACTTCTGAGGTGTGTGCGTGTGTGTGTGTCCATCTAGGGTATGATAATGTGTTCACTCTGCTGACTGCAGTAGCTTACTGACATTCTTATTTTCTTATTCTTTGTTAGACCAGCTTTTGCAGTATCCTCTTGAGTTTTGAATTTACTCACCTCATCATAATTACTGTTCTTCCTCCCATGGAATTTCACTAACTCACGTTGCATCTAACTTTAGCCTGTCCATTTCCCTTTTCTAATTTTCTAATCCAAGTTTCCAAAAGGGATCTAACATTGCACGCTTCAACCCGTAAAATGCCAGTTTTATTTTTCCAGATGACGACATCCCCCCTGAGTAGCCGCTGCAAACTAACCCAAATGAGTTCTATTCTACCCAACAGGATGCCATCATAATTTGACCATACAGTAGAGCAGCATGCCTACTGCTGTAGTTTCCCCTTGCTCTCAGCCGTTCGCTGTACCAGCACAGCTAGGCCATATTGCTTATTGTTACATCAGAGCAGTCAATCATTCAGACTGCTGCCGCCGCAACTACTGACTGAAAAGTCCGCTGCATCTTTCACACTAAGTCGATAAGTGTCCTAGTTGTCCTTTTCAGAAGCTGAGTATCAATGTTGACCGTGCTACTCGCTAGAATCCAGTCGACGTCCTGACTGTGAGACAGCTACGGCCACGTGCCGTTCTTTATTGAACTCCCTTGCAGAACTGTCGTTACTGCTAGGTACGAGATTAATGATAGCCTGCCTTCGTAAAATATGTTGTTAACGCGGACTTCTAAGTTACTGCTCGGCTTGGAGTTTTCCGTTTCGAATCTTGGTAGTCCAGGAAGTTTTTGTTGCCAGTATATGGCCAGCAAGGCGATATAAGATGGACATACGCAATTCGTAACTTTGCTCCAATTAGCTGGTTTAAATTCGGATCCTCTCTGCAGTGTTTCATGACGCGAAGAAATTTGAGTCTGCCGATGGTAATCCGGCCATCGGATGAGGACTCGGTGCGTTTTTAGGGGGCTAGTTTCTGATCTTGCACCGACTTTTATCCTCTCCTTCATTAACGTAATAAAAACTACTTCCTTCTCAATCCAGTCATAAATTTCATGACTATTTTGGCGAATTCTGAGATTTTTTTCCACTTTGCGTATTCAAATGTTTATTGTAACGCAGGCTTATACTGTCGTTTTTTTACAACCGGTTGGGTGGAGCTGTGACTGCATATCGAGTGTGGTGTTTAAATAGAAGTTTCCGATTGTCTACATATCTTCTGGTTATTTAATAAGCTTATTCGAGCCATTCCATCGCAAGTGTTGCGGAACTCTCGATTTTCGTCTCTTGTAGATATCCTCTAACCGGTCCAGACATGTGATCATGGCTGAGAGTTATATTTAGCTTGGACGGGTCATGCAGCGAACCCTTCCAGAACAAGTTATCAGTATTCAGTCGTAAAAGAACCGAATATGGCCGTCATTTTCACGAAACACAATGACCTGTCCCGAGAATATGGCCCATTTTCTTTTCGGACGGCGGGTTGGGAAATAATTGTCACAGAGTTTGTCCTCCTCCACAAAAATTTAAATATGTAACACCCTCTTCGACACAGTAGCAAACCTGAGCGTATAACACATTCTACTGCTCGGTAACTAAGTGTCATATATCTGAAAGTCATTGTGTACATTTAGTTAGCCTTAGAAAGCTAAGTAGCTAAGTGCTGTCACTGAACTGGTTTACAGAAATACAGTAACGCCGCCATTGTGACTAATTGTAGAAGTGAATCACTCCCAATACTCTTCGTCCCTTACGACATCCAAGTTGATAGGAAGTTCTGTTCTAACATACTTCCTTTCCTAATGTAAAGTGCTCAAGAGGTGTTGCACACACTTCGAAAACGACATATTGTAACCGAATCATTCTTAACCATCGGCTACTGTTAAAATAAGCTGTGACGGTTTCATGTCATTTCTGGGATTCCTCATTTTATTGTTTTTAGAACAGTGGAGGTACACTACATATCATTTATGCGGCTGTGAAATCCAGCTATCAGTATCTCTCTCTTACTAACTGTTGGAGTTTGAAACTTTATTATTTCTTTTTTTTTTAAACTCATGCTCAGAAGTGTCAAGTTGCTATCTGAGAAATGGGTAAACTTTTGATATCGAAATATGTAAATCTCAGTGCAGGGCAACAGAACTCTGTGAAAATTTATTTTTGAACGGAAATATGTGAAACTCACGCTACGCAACGCAAAATCCATACTAGCAGGGGGGTACACCAAACAATCTGTTTTCAACTAAATTTTCATATGCATCTGACTGCAAGACGAAACGACACAGATTTAAATGTTGACCCTGAATATTGCTAAACTTTATCTTTCGTCTTGCAAATAATCACTGTACCACATTGTAATCACACATCAAATAAAAATTACAATTAACGCATCTGAGTTTCTGATAAAACTACTTGAAAATGTACAAGACAGCACTCTACTGAAATCTTCCGCTGGTATTAAGCCTCTGAACGGATATAATATTTTTACAAATATATCCTGACAATCACTAAGCCTTACAGTAGACATAAACTTTGATGGTAATTAAATTCATTGGCCTACCTGTGCGCACGGAACACTCACCTGCTCTGCAACTTGTTGCTATTAGGCATAATGATGTGACTATCAAAAATCAAATTTCGCTTGCCGTATTTTTTGTGTGCAACGCAAGACGGTTATCTCACCAATTTTCATTAAATGCTTCTCAATACACAACTCGCTATGTGCAATGCGAGTGTGCAAACAGAACCATGAAAGTAAAAAAATGAAAATGGGGAACTAATCTTAACGACTGATAAACGAGAACACAGACTCCAAATTTAACTAAACCCCATTAAGCCATGACAAGATTGTACCTCATCATAGAGTTCTCTCACCTAAACAAGTTAGCAAAAATATTTCTTAATTACTCTCATGTGTGCAGTTGCCTTTCTTGACACTTGTTTCCGCTATAAGGTAATAGCGCATACTGCATTATTAAATTTCTACAGCAACTTCGACCATACGCGGTTTTCCAACAATACTTAGTGTCTTTGTTCTTGTTTATCAGTCGCGAGTTGAGTACTGAAAAGCATTTTATGAAAAGCTTCACAGTTAAAAACCTGATTACCTTCAATGTTGCCTTTTATCGGTCTCCCCTTAATATAATCTCATTTGGTCTATATGTTTCCTCGAAACATATTACAAAATCATTTTTTAAATAATGCTGCTTCCACTACAGGGCAGGTCAGTTCTCATCCTTTTCAAACAAAGTACATCGCCAGAATGTCCAACACACACTGACCCTGATACCCTCCTCTGACTACCATGTCTGGTATCAAACACAGTCTTACAAAAAATATGATTATATCGATACTAGAGAGGTCGAGTACATTTATTAAATTCGCAACTTTATTCATATTTATTATATTTTACAATTAAAATCACCATGGCAAATAGGACAGCTCCCTTTCATCACCTCGCCCCTATTAAAGAAGAATTTTGCAGAGCTGTTTCTGCTGATGCAATAACAGGAGACACTCAAAACATTCTCCAAAAGAAACAATCACAAAAGCATGGTACAAAATGTGTAGTTACAAATACCTGGGCTGGGTGACAATGAATACAAAATATCAGCTGACAGGTACAAAGAGTTACAAATATGGTAAATAAGTTGAAATACAAGTAACAGTACATAAGTGTAAATGAGGACATGGCATTACAAGATGCTTACTGTGGTAAATCATTATTCTAATTCAGTCAAATACAATGGCATAAATACATACAGTTTTACAATAAGGGACAAGCATTATAAAGCCCTTACAGTTAGAGGTTTCTTTTAAACATTTGTACACCTAAGGACAAGTAAGAGTTCCTGTCAATTCAAATGGTGTAAGAAAGATACACACATTTCATGCAACGTGGTACAAAATTTTACGATACAGTTACAGTTTTTTTGTTCAAACGTTTAAGTAAATGTTATGGAGATAAGTAAATATTCTTGTTAGCTCAAATAAAGCAAGGAAGATACACGTACGAGGGCTGAAACTTTAATAGGTGCAACTATTTATTTACCGCTCGTACAAAATAGATACGTATTTCAAAGTTTTACTGAACTTCACAGTAGTCACCAGCATTGTGTATAACCCGTTACCAGCGATGTGAAAGTCGTAGGATACTCTTGGCAGTGCCAGTTGTGTTGACAGTTCGAGCGGCGCGGTCTTTTGTCCGACGAATTTATAGCAGTTCTGAAGCGAATGCCGTGAAGTGTTTCCTTCAGTTTAGAAATAGAGTTGAAACCTAAGCTGGTCGTAGGTTGTGTTCCAAAATGAGCAGCATAGAGACAGAAGTGATGACACTTTCTGCAGGACCTGGCCATCATTTTGCAGGACAATGCTCAAGCACGTACAGTGCAAGCTGTTACTGATTTGTTTGACTGATGGGGCTGCTAAGTGCTATACCACCTACTACACTTACTTGACTTAAGCCCTCGTAAGTCAACTCAATTTCTAAACCGAAGGAAACACTTCATAGCATTAGCTTCAGAACTGCTATAAATTTGTCGGGCAATAGACCGCGCCGCTCGAACTGCCAACACAACTGGCACTGCCAAGAGTATCCTACGACTCTCACATCGCTGGCAACGGGTTATACACAATGCTGGTGACTACTGTGAAGTTCAGTAAAACTTTGGAACACGTATCTATTTTGTACGAGTTGTAAATAAATAGTTGCCACTATTAAAGTTTACAGTATGGTACAAAAGTGCTTACAATTATCTGTTCAAAATTATTAGAAAACCTGTGAGGACAACGTCGTGCGATGGGAGGAAAAAATATAGCAACAGGATGTCACAAGCATCATTGATTTGTCACACACATGTTTATCACAGTTACACAAACATGGTAGCATGAACACATTACTGGAACAGATTCAGGGAGCATAGTAGCTTGCCTTCAGTTTCTCCACAGACAACGCACAGAGTCCAGAATATGTTTTTCACGCGGACTCGGGGAGGAGGAAATGCCTTGTTACAACCTTCGTTGACAACCCAGAATTTGAAGAGAAATTGCTGTAGTATTGCCATAATGAGCAATGTTCCCATTCGTCCATCTTTCATAAGCAGTGACATGATGCAACACTCAGCTTAGTGCCACGGCAATTATATGAAGCCATCCACGGTAATTATTTCCATTACGCTTTGTGTGTGCATGTTAACTATGATTGTCTCCCTTGTGTGTCCGGGATACATGAAACAAATCAAGGAAAAAATAAGATAACTAGGTACATGCATTTTAGTGCCGAAATGAATTGTCCTAAAACCATGGTAATTCCTGTATATGTGCCTTATTCAAAAATTCTTATCTGATATAAACCCAATAGAAATGGTTATATTATAACGTGAGCATCACATAAATTGCATTTTAGGCTTTTCAGTACAGTTCTGGTGTCATTTCAACCAATTGCGTAAACAAGTGAGCAGTTCATCATCAATCTGATATCAGATCTCAACCTTGAATACGTATCTCCATTTTAAAGTACCTCACGTAAATGAGAAGACTTGGATCCAGTTTCTTAAATTATATACATTTATCTACTTTGACATAATGGTAACTCCCACATATAGCAACATCAGGAATAAGTATGGTGATCACCAAAATAGCTAATTATTGTGTACACACTCGTAGAATAGAAAACCTTATTAGAGTAGAATAAATGCAGTAATGTGACAGTCAACATCCTGTACTATTAGAGCAAACATTTCAGGTGTAACATTTTAGCTTCAAATTCACTGGTATCACTACAACTACAAAACCGTTGTCATTCCTGGTGATAAAAGAGTAACATGTTAATTATATTTTCACTAACAAGCTGCCAGCTCCTGAAAATTCAAAGATCAGGTGTTGACCACAGAATAGCTCTATCATCTGTTGAGTTAATCCTACATAAAGACGTACATACAGATTGGTTCTTTTTCCATCGATTATAGAGTGTGCCTGTAAAGTTAATATTAAACCGCATAAAACTTCATTTCTGAGACAAAAATCTCCCTTGATTCCTCACTGGCTGGCTGAAGTAATAACCTATAAAAACATCCACATACATCATCACTACCGAAATAACATCATCTATTCCTCATTGTCTTCTTGAAATATTTATTCTTAAAAAAAAAAAAAACATCTTCACCTAGATACACACAAATCAATACATATTATTCCTTCATTTCTGCTCAGCATTATTAACATTTACATTGTTGCACAATATCAACATCTTATTTCATCACACAAATACAACTACATCATAAGCACATCATTTCTTACCTTTTGATCTCAGTATTTTTTACATAAATGTCATACTACACCCTGTCTGTTCACTCTCTACGCTGTGTCCAGTTGTGTGCAGTATACATATTCATTTGAAGCTGAAAGGTCATTGCTCAGTATTAAGTGTAGTCAACAGCTGAGGATTGTTAGCTTCATGTAACTATTTCCAGACATCTCAAAATGGCACAATACAGCGACTTCTAAAACATCATTCAAAAAACCACCACAAATTCATAGTAAATTACATTTATCTCCAGTTACGAAAATAATTTCTTGCAGCGGAAGGTCAACCAGTCTCAAAACTTAGTTCACTATACTTACGCTAGGATAGTAGGAGAACAGTAGAAGAAGTCGAGTGCACCGTGGATTAAAAGGAATAATAATACCCAGCTTGAGGAGGTATCAATCGCCAGCTGATGTACCCCTCACAGAGAGATGGGTACTCTACCTGCTTTACTCATTTTTCAATAACATGACGTGGACTGTTGTAAAGAACTCATGGCAGGTTCAGTGACAGCTCGAGATAACAGGACTGGATCTTAGTATTTACTCTTTGCCTGTATACCAGTGGAATAGCATAACGTGGAACGAAAAGCTTCGTATGTTCCTTGACTATATATTCATACAGAATATTTCGTATGGTACCAGGTTTGTTGACAAAGACTTCAGAATGTGATTGTAAGATATTGAATAATTCTTGCCTATCTACTTCAGAAGCATCCTCTGCACTATCTACTTTATCACATACAATTTCAGATATCGAAAGACTTTCACTTCCTGAGAACAACTCGTACTTGCTTTATGATCAATAACTTCAGTTGAAGGTTGTGATTTAAACGAAGATAAATATTTCAAACGCTGATTTCTTCTTTCAGTTTTGTGATCTAATCCTCTAATTGCAAATACATTAACTTCCCATCGACTAGAGCTTTCGCCTGAGCAACATTCAAATTCAGAACGACGTGTATTCAGTCAATAAATCGACAACGAATGTCATTTGTGTAGTGGCACACTTAAGAAGTTAGCAGAGAAGTGATGGCCTTGGTAGCTGAAATCCAAACATGTTTGCTTTCCGACCTGCACAGTTTTACTAGTAATAACTCCCTCAATTTTGGTTCGTTGCAATGAAAATGGACAAACAGTTGACCTCTGACATTTACTGAAAGCTGCCTCACTGATAATCTAAACAGGACTACCCGAGTCTAATACCACTGATAAAGAAACCTGTCCAACATAAACTGACACTATAGGATGGGTTAAGAGCCGCGCGGAGTGACCGCGGGGTTAGAGGCGCCATGTCGCTAATTGCGCGGCCTCTCCCGCCGGAAGATCGAGTCCTCCCTCGGGCATGGATGTGAGTGTTGTTCTGGCCATAAGTTAGTTTAAGTAGAGTGTAAGTCTAGTGACCGATGACCTGACCAGTATGGTCCCTTAGGAATTCACACACATTTGAACATTTCATGGGTTAAGATGTTCGGATTGTGCACCTTCTCTTCCAACAAGATGTCTCTAATATCAGCAAAATGGACAAAATTTATTCGTCTCTCTGAATCCATATCACAATTTTTTTCCTAAGAAAGTGTCACAAAAATCCAAAATTATTTGCTATGCCGTGTACTGTTAGCAGATGTAGATGTATGTTATGTCCGCACTATAACACAACAAATATTCCGTGATAACCAAATTTATTTGACCTTCTGTCAGTCCAAACAAAACTTAAATTCGACTACACAACACTTCGCTGGCTGTAGCGCCAAGGAGAAATCAGAGTCACTAGTAGACAATACGAGTCCAAACCACTGCCAACCAGTCGATACCGACGCGTCGCAAGTTTCCAGCCAGGGACGCCACAGTACGGTTCGGTCGTCGCGAATCCAGCAGCCGGGTAGTAACACAGTCATCGGCGAAGATTGAACTGGTTAAACGGGCTCAGGGAGCTCGCTTAAATCCGCAGGTCCGGCCAATCAGAGTGTTCAGAGTGTTGGTAGATGGCGCCCTTATACGGTTGCTCACTGTGGTGGCAAGGGCAGCGCCGCCAGGGTAATCCGTATCGATAGTGGTGTGTACGCTGCCGCTAACCCCGCGACGACGCGTTCACTGGCGCCAGTTGTTGACATCGTGTGCGGCGCCAGCGGTACTCGCTGTGTGCCGCGCGTGTTGTAGCACGCCGCGCCGAGTTGACGGCTGCTGTGCGGCGGCCGATACGACAACGTACATCTGTTTCACATTCACTATCCTTATCTGACCAAGACTTGTAATTAGTTACCCAGTCAAAAATATTGATTTCCCTTAAGTTTAATGCCTGGTGCTCAACAGTCTCTATATTAACGGGATTATGATCGGTTTCTCATAACATCTGTTCCTCATTTTGATTACTAATAGGCTCACACTATTCATTTTGTTCACTAATGGGTTCACAAAGTATGATTTTCATGGTATGACTGGAGAAATTTTCTGTATTGACAAACGAGTCGTTTGCCGCATGGGCCATCAGTCGTCTCTGTGATGGCCCGTCGTCTAACATTATCACGAGAATTAGGTGGTCTAATTTCAAGTACTTCAGCACGTTGTTCAGCACTAAAATTTCTACGATCCTCCTCTCCTGATTATTTCTTTCGTAATAGCTGTTGTTGCACCTGTGGTCTAGGGTTAGCGTCTTTAATTAGTAATCAAATCGCCGGCCGGAGTGGCCGAGCGGTTCTAGGGACTTCAGACTGGAACCGCGCGACCGCTACGGTCGCAGGTTAGAGTCCTGCCTCGGGCATGGATGTGTGTGATGTCCTTAGGTTAGTTAGGTTTAAGTGGTTCTAAGTTCTAGGGGACTGATGACCACAGACGTTAAGTCCCATAGTGCTCAGAGCCATTTGAACCATAGTAATCGAATCGTCCTCGCTCCCGGGTTCGCACACTGTCACCGCTTAAGTTTTGAATAAAAGACTTCCGGCATTAGAAGCCTTTGTCAACGGTCTTGTCAAAGAGGGCGGAGGAGTCGACAGAGGTTTAGGGCACGATTGTCCTTGGGCTGAGAAACTGCCCCTAAAGGCGGAAGAATCAGCAATGATAAGCGGCATAAGGACGCAGAATGCAATAAAACCACTGCATTAAAGAAATATAAAATGTATCCACAGGACACGTGGCCTGTAAAACTGTCATGATGATCTCTCCGTTTGCAAAAGATTCAGGGAAAGTCCTCCATTCGGATAGAAAATCTGAAAAGGGAAATGCAAAGGCTCAGTCTAGAATAGTGGGGGTCAGTGAAATGAAATGGAAAGAAGACAGGGATTCTGGTCAAATGAGTGGAGGGTAATATCAACAGCAACAGAAAATGCCATAACGGGTGTAGGATTCGTTATGAATAGCAAGGTGGGACAGAGAATGAGGTAGTGTGAACAGTTCAGTGAATGGGTTATCAGAACCGACAGTAAATCGACACAGACAACGATAGTTCAGCTGTAGATGAAGAGATAGAGAAAATATTTGAGGATATTGAAGTCGGTACGTAAAGGGAGATGAAAATCTAATAGCCATAGGTGACTCAAATGCGGTTGTAGGGAAGGAGTAAAAGAAAGGATTACGGGAGACTATGAGCTTGGTACTAGGAATGAAAGAGGATAAAGACTAATTGATTGTGCAATAAATTTCACCTAGTAACACCTCTATACAAGAATCACAAGAGGAGGAAATATACCTGAGAAAGGCCGGGAGATACGCGAAGATTTCTGTTAGATTACATCATGGCCAGGCAGAGATTCCGCAATCAGATACTGGACTATAAGGATTACTCAAGAGGAGATATAGACTCAGATCACAATTTAATAGTGACGAAGAGAAGACATGTTTAAGAGACTAAGGAAGAATCAATGCGCAAATAAGTGAGGTAGGGAAGTACTAAGGAATGAAGAGGTACGCTTGAAGTTCTCTAATTGTCTGAAGTGATAGAAAGAGAAACAGGAACCTATATGTAAGAGATACGGAATCCGGTATTAGAAGCAAAATTTAAAAGAACTTTGGAAGTCCCAAGGTAAAATAAGGCAGAAGGGATAAATAACATTCTATCAGAATTTCTAAAATAATTGGGGAAGTGGCAACATAACGACTATTCACGTTGGTGTGTAGAATGTATGAGGCTGGCGACATACCATCTGACTTCTCGGAAAAATATCATCCACACAATTCCGAAGAATGCAAGAGCTGACATGTGCGAAAATTGTTCCACAGTCAGCTTAACAGCTCATGCATCCAAATTGCTGGCAAGAATAATATACAGAAGAATGGAAAATTGAGGATGTGGTAGATACCGATCAGTTTGGCTTTAGGAAAGGTAAAGGGATCAGAGGGGCAGTTCTGACGTTGCGGTTGATAATGGAAGCAAGACTAAAGAAAAATCGACACGTTAGTAGGATTTGTCGACCTGAAAAAAGTTCGACAATGCCAAATGGTGCAAGATGTTCGAAATACTGAGGAAAATTGGACTAAGCTATAGGGAGAGACAGGTAAATACAATATGTACAAGAGCCAAGAGGGAATAATAAGAGTGGACGATCAAGAAAGAAGTGCTCGGATTAAAGAGGTTGTAAGACAGGGATCTAGCCTTTCGCCTCCGCTGTTCAATCTATATATCGAATAGGAGTGATGGAAATAAAAGAAAGGTTCAAGAGTGGAGTTAAAATTTAAGGTGAAGGGATATCAATGATAACATTCGTTGATGACATTTCTGTCCTCAGTGAAAGTGAAGAAGTACGAGATGTGCTGAATGGAGTGCACAGTCTATTGATTATAGAATATGGATCGCAAGTAAATCGAAGGAGGACGAAAGTAATGAGAAGTAGCACAAATGAGAACAGCGAGAAATTTAGCACCGGGGTTGATGGCCACGGAGTAGATGAAGTTAAGAAATTCTGCTAAAAAGGTACAAAATAACCGTTGACGGACGGAGCAAGGAGGGCGTCAAAAGCAAACTGTCACTGGCAAAAAGGCATTCCTAGCCGGGAGAATTCTACTGGTATGAAACACAGGCCAGAATATGAGGAGGAAATTTTTGAGAAAGTACGTCTGGAGCACAGCATTGTATGTTAGTGAAACATTGACTGTGGGAAAACAGAAATAGAGAATCTAAGCATTTGACGTGTGGTGCTACAGACGAATTTTGAAAATTATGTGGACTGCTAAGGTAATGAGTAAGGAGATTCTGCGCAGAATCGGAGAGGAAATGAATATAAGGAAAACACTGAGAAGAAGAATGGACAGGATTGTCTTTCATGCCAGTTACTGTTAATTCTTTCATTATACCGATGTCTGTTGAAATCACAATTATTGGCGTAACTTCTTTGATTCCTAAAACCAAGACCTCTGTTTCGGTCTCAAATTGCCGCGATTGTAAGACTGATCTCTCGTATGCTAATTGTTTGAATAATTATATTCACGACTATTAGAGAATTGATTATTCTGTTCATAATCGTTGTTCCAATTTGCATAACACCCATCATGTGATCTGTTTCTCCGTAATTGGAAATTTTGACTGTTACCGTCTTCGTGTTTATTTCGCGAGGAAAATTCCTTATTGTCAACTTCGAGTTCTTGCAATAAAGTTTGAAAACCCTCAATGTCATCTACACAGCGTTCTGCCAAAATAATGTGTCGCAAGCTTATCGGTAATTTATTCAAACAAATTCTTATTTATTCAGAAGGACTGTACGGATTCGATAAGAAGTGATTTTTGTGTATCATGTGCTGAAAATAGTCTGCCGGGCTGGAAAAATCTGATTACTCAAAACTTTTTAACATAATAATACTATTTTTCACTCTGTCTTCTGTTGCTTCCGACCAGCATGAAGACAAGAATGCATGATAAAATTTACATTCCATACGGCATTCGTGCGAATTGCCCTCTTTCTTGTACCTGATGCAGATTCTAAATAGTCATTCATATTATATTCCAATTTGTAACCAATTGGCCGTGAAGCTGGAAGACAACATTGGAATTGTTGTATCCACTCTCTGAGGTTCATATCACTGGGAGAATTTCGGAAAACCTTAAACTTCCGAACAAGAGGAAATGTTTGTAATGAAATGTATCGTTCTGTGGGAGGACAAATTATTTTTCGCTCTTTGTGAGGCATCTGCGCTCACAATCAGGAAGTTCTTCAGGAGTATTAAAAGCCAAACTACGGCTGTCGCCATTATCATGCCCGTGACTGGTTTAACGTTCAGTGCCCGGTAATCCGTCATCCAGTTTCCTTACGTCGGACTTGTGCCGTTGAGATGTCCCTGTTTAAAACGATAGAAGATTTGTTCCGACTCTGCAAAGGGAACAGGCTCTGTAACATCAGAATTTTTGTCTGCGTTGCTACTCAGTTGGGCTACGGTTACAGGAAGTTCGTCTACTTGTTTGGTAACTTGATTTAACTGTTTTAGGATAACTGTTTCTTTAGCCTTAAATGATGCGCATTGCCCTTGAAGAACCTGTTTCACAGTTTCAAACAGACTATCTTGCTGTTTTAACTGTAAGATTTCGGCTGTTTCAGTGTGTTCAACTCTCGACTTCAGATTATTCATTTCCGGACTGAACTCTTCACCTACATCTTGCCTAATCTTTTTCATCTCTTCCTTGAAGCACTTAATATTTCCCGTAACAGTTTCTTTAATCTCTTCTTAAAGATTTTCATTGTCTTCCTTAACACTCTGACAATAGTATCTGCAACAGGTCGTTGTCCTTATCTTTGGCATTACTACCGGAAGGACTAGAGAGTGGCTCAGTTTGCTTGACAGCTGTGGGATTAAAACCAAAATCTCGAACCACAGGAGCTGACTGTTCTAGCAAATTACATCTTGCAGACTCGATGTCTAAAGCAGGATCCCCAGTTCACTTTCATGTTCCATATTTGATACCGAAAAATTATCCTGATCAATCCTGTCAGGCATCTCCGTTAAACCGGTATTGTGAGAGGATCCCTGTCCAGTTGTTTCTTTTCTCTCTACAGATATACCAAAAGTTGCATCAGCCGAAGTTCTAGAATTTGCCCGAGCTCTGGCAGCTTTTGACATTTTATTACAACTGTAGTAAAGCAGCAAACAAAAAAGAAATCTCGTACACACACATACACACACACAACACAAGATTTACATTACACAGATAACGATTAAAATCACTTCCTATAATCATTAATGAAAACAGAGAAATGTTTAAATTACCACTGACAGAAATCACTGAATAAATGCAAATGCAAGCTTCTGATAATATCACTGTGCAATGAAATACCTACACTTCAGTAAAGGACACAGAGTAGCATATATCACTGTCTGTCTAATCATATGAAACTTCAGGATTCAGTAAAAAATACTTGTAACTGGGAATGTATCATTAACAACAGCAAAGATCAGTAGCAAAAACACTTATTCTAAGCACAATATAACATTACAAATGCATAAAAATGAAAGAATCTCACTTGCACTAGACTCAGTAAAATACTTGTCACAATTGCAGGAAATACACAAAACTCTGTTCCTACCGAAACGAACCTCAACTGTCCAGAAAATTTATCTATAGTGTTTCCCGGTAATAAATATGCAAAACTGTATTCTTGTCATGGCATACAGTATACAATAACTTAAACTGTTGTGTCATATTGGAAGTAATCGCTAGATCAATGCTTGTATATGCTGTTGCAGAATAAATCTTTATCTGACTGCAAAAAATCAGCAGACTGCCATACGCATCCTGACAGAAAAGGTCGACAGGTAACAGTTCCTTTTTTTTCCCAAGTCGTGCTCAGAAGTGTCAAGCCGGTATCTGAGAAATATGTAAAACTTATTTTGGTATAGAAATATGTAAATCTCAGTGCAGGGCAACACAACTAAGTGAAAACTTATTTTTTAACGGAAACATGTAGAGCTCACGCTATACGATACGAAATCCAGACTCGCTGGTACATCAAACTATTTGTCTACGAGAAAGCAATCAGTTTTCAGTGAAATTTACGTATGCCGTCTGACTGCGAAACGAAAGACTCAGACTAAAATGTTGGCTCGAATATTGCTAATCTTCATCTTTAGTCTTGCAAACAACGACTGTATGAGAATTGTTACAGTAATTACACAGCAAATAAACATTACAATTAACGCATCTGGCTTACTGATGAAACTGCTTGAAATTTTACAAGATAGCACTTTATATAATCTTCCATTGTTATTAAGCCTCTGAATTGATATATTTTTTTCACAAATACACTCTGACGGTCACTGTGCCTTACAGCGGACATGAACTTTGATGGTAATTAAATTTATTGGCCTACCTGTGCGCACGGAACGCTCGTTTGCTCTGCAACTTGTTGCTATTAGGAATAATGATGTGTCTGTCAAAAATGAAATTTCATTTGCCATACTTGTAATGTGCAATGGAAGATGGTATCTAACCATTTTCATAAAATGCTTCTCAGTATACAACTCGCGATGTGCAATACGAATGTGCAAACAGAGTCATGAAAGTAAAAATGAAAATGTGGAGCTAATCTTAACGACAGGTAAACGAGAACACAGACTCCAAGTTTAACCATGCTTCATTAAACCATGACAACTATACACATTTTCACAAAGTTCTCAGATCTAGACACGTTAGAAAAAATATTTCTTAATAACTCTATGTGTGCAGTTGCCTTCCTTGACACTTGTTTCAACTATGAGACAATAACACATGCTGTATTACATAATTTCTACAGCAACTTCAACCATACGCAGTGTTCTGACAGTAAGAAGTTACACAGTTACAAATATAAAAAAACTAGATTTCCTTCAAAGTTATCCTTATAAAATTCTTCCAATAATTTAATCTCATTTGCTCAATGTATTTCCTCAAAACATATTATTATAAAATCATTTTTTAAATAATGCTGCCTCCACTACACGGCAAGTCAGCTTCCATCATTTTCAAACGAAGTACATTGGGAGACTGACCAATACATACTGACCCTGCTACTTTCTGACTTACTCTGACCACATTTCGGACCTCAAACACAGTCTTACAAAGAATATGATTATATCGATACTGCAGAAGTTGAATACATTTACCAAATTCGCAGCTTCGTCTAAATTTATGGCCAAAACTTAATTAAAATCGTCGTGGCAGGTAGGACATCCGCATTCTAAATTGATCTGATTATGTTGATATTCACACTTCAAGGACTGAAAGAGTTGTACGTGTTTATATTAACATCGCCCATGATAACTTTTCGGCACTTTTATCTGGCGTGATTGAATGGCAAATAGAAGAAACAGGATTCGATAGAAACATGGAGATCTACATATAAGTGTAATTATTTCAATTCTTACCTGTTGCACAGAAGCAAGTTCGAATATAAACTGACTATGATCAATTTTGTACTTCCTCTTGAAAAACTGCCGCTGTGCTCTATTCCAACCATCCCAACATCTCAGGAATAAAGTAAATTGGGAAATGACGTGTTGAAACTGTAAGTAGGCTGTTTAGGTTTTTTTATTGGTAACGCCACCTCTGTATGAAAATCACTGGCTGTGCTGTGTGCAGTCTGTGGCTGCTTTGCATTGTTGTAATACTCGCCATTGTAGTGTTGGGCAGCTGGCTGTGAACAGCGCGTAGCGTTGCGCAGTTGGAGGTGAGCCGCCAGCAGTGGTGGATGTGGAGAGAGAGATGGCGGAGTTTTGAAATTTGTCATGAACTGCTATATTTATATATGATGATATCAAGGTAAATACATTGTTTGTTCTCTATTAATATCTTTCATTTGCTAACTATCTCTATCAGTAGTTAGTGCCTTCCATAGTTTGAATCTTTTATTTAGCTGGCAGTAGTGGCGCTCGCTGTATTGCAGTAGCTTGAGCAGCGAAGATTTTTGTGAGGTAAGTGATTTGTGAAAGGTATAGTTTAATGTTAGTCAGGGCCATTCTTTTGTAGGGAATTTTGAAAGTCAGATTGCGTTGCGCTAACAAAATATTGTGTGTCAGTTTAAGGACAGTCGTGTATAATTGTTCAAAGGGGACGTTACATATGTCGACCCTTAGCCTAGGATACCTCACTGGAATCTTCTGATTTTTTTCTTGTAGTTTGTGTAATTAGTGTAGCTATTGTTTATTGCTAGCGCGTAATTATAGAGAGAATTTCCTTTGTAGTTGTAGTTTTTCATTGTTGTACAGTAACACAGTTGTGGCATGCATGTAGATTTGCACCAAGTATTTCGCAGCTGCGCTGGCAATTAAGTAGACATTATTTCCATTGCTATGTTATTTTATTTTGCTCTTCAAATTGTGCTTTTCTGTGTTATCGTGTGAAATATTGTGACAATTATGGCGTGTGAAAAACGTAATACTAGGCTACAAAGTAAACTGAGAAATGACAGTGAAGACGAAAGCAGTGTGTTAGCGCCGCAGAGTAATGAATTAACTAATGTTCAAAGTAGTAATTTGGTAATTGCGCATAGGGAAATGGAGCGGGCGGCAAACAATGGTGTAGACAGTGAAACAGGTAGTGAACAGGGAAGCGTTATCGATCGATTGGTCGGCAACAGCTCGCCTCAGGAATCGGGAATGACAGAACACAATATTGCAAATACTGCAGACTCAGGTTTTGGGTTCTCACCGTTTTCTCAAATGAGTCAAGACACATTTTCCGCTTGTCAAAATGTGAATGTTGCCGGTGCAACTTCACTGCCGAAAAGCACTGAGGAACATGTTTCAGACACCAGTGCATTGTTATTACAATTAATGCAACAAATGGGACAAAAGCTTGAAAAGTTAGACACAATGGAACAACACCAGAGACAAACACAGCAACAGTTAGACACAGTGGAACAAAATCTCAAAAAGTTAGACACAGTGGAACAAAATCTTAAAAAGTTAGACACAATGGAACAAAATCAGAGACAAACACAGCAACAGTTAGACACACTGGAACAAAATCAGAGACAAACACAGCAACAGCTTCAAAAGTTAGACTCATTGGAACAAACTCTTGAACAAACGCGTGAAGATTTAACTACTGAGTTACATAACATTGAATCGAAATGTCAAAAAGTCTGTAATGACGTAAAAACTCAAATTTGTGAGCATTTTCAACCTATTTTTTCGCGGCATGAAAAGGCATTACAGAATCACGAAGCAGCCATAAAAGAACTGCAAATTATTGTTCATGAAAATCATGAGACCTTGCAAGCTAAATTTGACTCAGTTGCATCTACCGATTCGGTTACGCAACTTGCAAAAACTCAGGAAAACTTAAAGAACACAGTAGATTCGATTTCAACACAAATGGACACTCTGAAACTTGGTTCAGAAAAACACATTGAGGAAATGTGTTCACTATCGGAGAAAGCAGCCGAACTTTCGGATCAGTTCACTAACTTATCTACGAAGGTAGATGACAATCTGAACGACACAAAACCGGTAGTCTTTAATGCCACAGAAGAGTGCGAACAAATTAGGAAATTCAAACAAAATCATAATCGAATTAATACGCAACACCAAAGAGAAATCCGGGAAGTACAAGATCAGCTGACTCAGGTAATACAAGAATTACGTATTTCAGAGGCCACTCGCGCTCCAATACGGGAAGAGGGACATAGAAATACGGAACAACCACAAAATAATAACACAGGACATTTCGGAAGTTATGAAAGAAATTGGCAATGTGCACCGAATTTTGAGATGGAACGGCCGACACGACCTAACAATGACCGATATGCGACTCGCCAACATGACGATTTTGACTATAAGCTGTTCATTACTACACGTAAATTCAAAACATTTAAGAATTCCGGCAACGACATTCATCCACAAGCATGGCTCCATCAATTCTCGCATTGTTTTCCTCCCAACTGGTCGTTGGAACACAGATTAGAATTTATGTGTGGCTACTTAGAGAATGAACCAGCTGTAAGAATGCGATCGGTCATTCACGATTGCCACAGTGAAGGAGAATTTTACCATGCCTTCCTCTCAGCATATTGGTCTCAAGCCACACAAGACCGCGTAAAACATGGCATCATAATGATGAAACATTTCGAACAATCTGAGTTCTCCAGTCTTTTGAAATATTTTGAAGACATGTTGCACAAGAATCAGTACCTGACAAACCCATACAGCCCCTCAGAACTCATCCGCATTTGCTTAATCAAATTACCTGAACATTTACGACATATTATTTTGGCAGGACGTTGCAAAGACGACATTGAAGCTTTTCAGGGACTGTTACAAGAACTGGAAAGTGACACTGACAATCGCGGAACGCGAAAACAAGGACACAACAATTACAGGTCACATCCGTCACAATTCCGTGACGACAGAAACAATAACCGGACACGACTGGTCTATTCTTACAACGCAAATCGTGACCAAAATAGACACCACCCGTACGACAACCGTTGGCAGAGTAATAATAGTTACAGAGAAAGATCGCATTTCCGTAGTAATGACTATCACAGAGACAATCAGAGAAACAGACAATATGGGAACCAAAACAAGCATTATCAAGGGAGGCAGAATAACTTCAGACGCAACAGTTCGGCGCAGAGTTACGATTCAGGGAGAAATTCTCCACCACATGACCGACAAACAAGAAACTATGTAAACTACCGACAAAACGACAGACGTGAATTTCATCAGAACTGGCGGGATTCTAACAGAGCTGGGCCCTCTCGGCAAGGCGAATTTGTAGAAGTTAGGTCTCCTAATCCCAATAACAACGCGCGCCAACAAAGAGACAGACAATGACTCGCGCCGCAGGCACCCACGTGCGCCGGCTGGCTCAGAGAAAAATAACATAGACGCTAACCTTGAGAAAAATTCCAGTATACCGCATGACAATTGCATTCAAGTTCAAACTCTGAGTACTATGAAGAGTAAAGGTTTACACCAGGTTTCACATGTAAAACCATTTATTGAAAGATAATCTGCTTTTTAACTTTGTCTTTGTCATAAAATTTTTCGCTTCACATTACTAATATGCTTTGTCAGACTTAGAATCTGTTAACATACAACTATGTTTGAAGTTAAATATCCAATCAAGAACCAAGAGAACTTATTTAAACAGAAATGACGAATGCATTGTTATAGTGAACAGACGTCACAGTGTTATTGTGTGTGTACATTCTTGCTTGTTTGTTGCACGATTGCGTAACAACTATAAGGCTCACATACTTAGAACATTTACCAGTACTGCTAATGAGATTTTAATGCAACATTTTGGTTTATTTGAAAATACATTCTGAATTTAAAGTGCTTTCTGAGAGATACCAGATGACACAGAGGTTAGTTTATGTGACAGCTACACGATTTTTATCACGACGCTACTAATGAGTGACAATTTACAATGTTGCTTTTGCAGTGTTTCTGTTTTATATCTGCACAGTTTTTCTGAATTCTTCTGGAAAGTAAAACATGTTTTAGTAGTAACTTTTGTGGTACAGCAACAATGAGATTGTCTTTTCCGTAGCACAACAATACGTTACAGCACAGTACTTTCTTCATCACGGCAATAAGCGTAATAACTAAGATATC
Source organism: Schistocerca americana (assembly GCF_021461395.2). Lineage (NCBI taxonomy): Eukaryota > Metazoa > Arthropoda > Insecta > Orthoptera > Acrididae > Schistocerca > Schistocerca americana. The sequence continues at coordinate 388,541,165 of NC_060119.1, read as the reverse complement.
TATACATAAAGCATTTCACTTTTGTTTATCATGAGGTAAGTACATTGACTTCTGCAGAACTTAGCTTTCGGAGGACGATAAGTACGACACTTCCACAGAATTATCTTACAGCGAGACGCACATTTAGCGCTACAGGACATGCATTTGAGTGATTAATTTTGTACTTAAAACATTTATTTTTTAAAGATATTTGAAGTACAATGATACAAAGGTTTTCAGTGATACATTTCATTCCATTGTTCTAATCTGTAACACCTGAGGGTATAATTACATTAATCCTCAGGGGGGTATACGCCTACTTTGTGTACCATGTGTTTGGCAACCACAAGGAACCCTAGCTAATATGGTATTTGCTTATACAACTTTACACATCGGTACCATATTTCCCTAACACACAAATTACACAGCTATCTGATCATGTAACTGAGAGATAAACTTTTTTTATTACATCAGTGACAGATGTTTACGCAATTACACAGTTGGATAACTTCACACTTATGAAATTGTATTTTGTCTGTACTTTGTGAAATGCTCATATTTTTTCATAACCATTGTGATACTATGAGAGCTTTGAATGATGTATTTGGTATGGATTCATGATTTTTAAAGTACGTTTGAGGCAGATGACACTTTTGACATGAGCAGAGAATTTTTTTAATTATTGGAGGAAGCTACGACGATTTTGAGATTTGACTGAGGTGTTATGATGTTATTTTTACGACGACGATGTGTATTATGCTGCTGAGGTATGTTTACGATTAATAGGCTGAGGCTATATGAGTTATTTGATTATGCTTCATATTTATAATGACGAAATATTGACGAGTGTCGATGGATACGTATATGTGTAATAAGGTAAGGAGTAATGAATAGTGGGTAGGGACTCTTGACTTGTGAAAAAGGATGTTGGAAACCAAGAATCGTACTTTAAGAGTTATGAAATGTGTGTAAATGCGTGAATGTATCACAATGCCGGCGAAAATTTTTTGGACAACGTTATATTCATAGGATTTTCTTTCTACAGATTTGCAACGCTAATTCTTGACCTGTGAAATATTTTTATGTGAGACTGTCACTGTAGCGGAAATTGGTGTCGTAAATATTTCCGTAAGAAAGTTAAGTGACCACCTGCACGTAATGCGTCGTGGGCGCGCAGCTGTGTCAAACACCTGGAGAACAAGCCATTAGGGTGTGCCTTTCCGGAAGCACAGGTAGAAAAAAAAAAAAGAAAAAAGGCAGGCCTTTATCCTCACCATTGGCATTCCTTTAGAGAAAATATTGCAAATGCGACACCCTCATTACTTCCATTAACCTTGCTATTGACATTCCTTTGTAGAAAGCATCGCAAATATTACACGCTCATTACCTGAAAACATATGATTACTCATACTTTGTACTAATTACTGCAATGCTTATGAATTGATGGGAAATATTCGTACATCTGCACACCTGATTATGACAAGTGTCTTTCTATGAGACTTGAGAGCTACTGACTTACGAAATGCCACATGACTATTGAATGATATTTTTATGCTTTGCTTTTCGTAGTTGCTTATTTCACTTGATATCTGGTTTCCAGCTGTGTTGCAGCATTGCTTTTATAAAATAAAATGCATTTGCTAATGTGAACACTTTCTGTCAACAGATCTATTAAATAATTATTTTATGATCCACATTCTTTAAAAAAGGAGCACTTGGAAAGGAAAGAACAATAAGAAGGAACTAGTAACAGTAACACATAATTTTCTTTTCAAGTACATGGTAATATTTCTTTTTACAATCAGTTGTTGTGGTGCACCACTTTAATTACATAGATATTAAGATGTGAATATACATTTCCCTTATCTGCATTGTTGTTTTTACTGTAATATTTTTTTGCTTGAGCTTTGTCATGTATAGATATAAGTTTTATATTTTTTATATTTTTTATATTTGCTGCTGCTGTTTGCCAGGCATAGTGCTACTGAATTTTAAATTGTGTTACTCTGTTAAGCTAATTTTACTACTGACTTATTTTTCTTGCTACTGTACATGGGCTCATGTTAGTCGTAATGTTGCATTGCTTGGTAATTTATATTTACTGTAGCTTGCTTTGCAATTTTCCATTTTTTTTGCATTGCTGTTTGTGTTAATTTGTTATGTGCTGCTGCATTGCCTCGTCCCTTAGTTTAGTATCTGAGCTCAGTAGATTTAAGTTAGCTTAAGAGGAGACTATATAAGAAACTAACTATTATAAATTTATAAGAAATGCATTGAGAAGCTATCAGAAAATGGTCTGGCAAAATAAAAAGGATACTGTACAGTGGACAGAGGATGTGAACAGAATACAGAAAGCAGAGAGAAAAACTATTTCTGACAGAGGATGTGAACGAAATACAGAGGGCAGGCTTAGATAGGACTTTTGGGAATAATGATGAATGAAGGGAGATCTCCAAGAAGCAAAGAAAGTTTTGTTTGCAAAATACTGCAATGGAACAAACCCTGCCCTTTCCTTTTGTGTTATCCCACTATGTGTTTTGGTACCCTTGTGTATATATGTTCTTCCTGTCTTTATATGTTTACCTCATCAGACTTTTGTTGTAGAATTTTTCTCATAGTCAGCTACATGAACTATGATGAGGAATACTGTTATCCTCAAATATAATTTGCGTTAATAATATGTTATTTACTTTGTAAAGATGTTAGACATTATTAATTCTGTTTTGTTTTAATGCTCATGTGTAAAGTTGATGTTTCAAAAGTTATTCTGATCTTTTATGTATTTACTTATGTCATAATTCCTGTAACACTGATGTATATGTTTATTTCTATTCTTTTGTAAAGCCCCTATTACTACAAACGTTATCTGTATTATTATGTTTTTAATGATGTGTTTTGTACCTTTGTTATTGTATTCTTATGTTATAAAATTGTAATTGTCACCAGTTCATGATATTATTAACTTGTTAGTTACATTTCACTGCACACGTTTGTGTTGGTCATAGTATATGGACAATATGTGAGAAGTAGGGACTGATAGTGTTTGCACGTGTGTTAATGATTCAGCAAGGGACTGGATAACAGCATTGCTGGTTCTAAGGACAATTTCAAAAACTTTGTGAGTGCACAAGTGGTGGTTTATGGACTTGCTATATTATCCGCAAGACTCTTCAACGGTGATTGTGCACCTGCACAGTCACAACAGATGGCTGCTGGCTATCTCTCCAAGGACTACAGTGGGTCTGCATCTATGATGACCCACCATGCCATTATTTCTACAAGGACTGCAGTGGGTCTGCACCTCTGGTGGCCCACCAATACCGTAATCTCTACCAGGACTACAGTGGGTCTGCTCTGTGATGACCTACCTACCAATACTCTTCAAAATTTCGACTGACTCTGCTGTGGGTTTGCTCTGTTGTGGCCCATTACCTGTCTGCATGTCGAGAGTCAGCACTGTCTTTCCATTGGAAGGACAACACTACTTCTTCAAGACTGCATGGAAATCCACTACTTCCGTGTGCATTTTCTTTTACTGCTCAGACTTTGAGAAAAACACTGCTATTCTCCTGTTATGTACGATTAGGACTGTCTTTATGGACTGTGAGACAATTTTAGCTTTTGACCAACATTGTATCAATAAGTGTGTGCATTTGATTTCTTTGTTATTGTAATTATGAAAAAAAAATTTTCAAATCTGTATTGGCCACTGCCCAATCCAATTTGTAAAATTTTTTGTGGGGAGCATGGGGGCTATGTAAGTAGGCTGTTTAGGTTTTTTTATTGGTAACGCCACCTCTGTATGAAAATCACTGGCTGTGCTGTGTGCAGTCTGTGGCTGCTTTGCATTGTTGTAATACTCGCCATTGTAGTGTTGGGCAGCTGGCTGTGAACAGTGCGTAGCGTTGCGCAGTTGGAGGTGAGCCGCCAGCAGTGGTGGATGTGGAGAGAGAGATGGCGGAGTTTTGAAATTTGTCATGAACTGCTATATTTATATATGATGATATCAAGGTAAATAAATTGTTTGTTCTCTATTAATATCTTTCATTTGCTAACTATCTCTATCAGTAGTTAGTGCCTTCCATAGTTTGAATCTTTTATTTAGCTGGCAGTAGTGGCGCTCGCTGTATTGCAGTAGCTTGAGCAGCGAAGATTTTTGTGAGGTAAGTGATTTGTGAAAGGTATAGTTTAATGTTAGTCAGGGCCATTCTTTTGTAGGGAATTTTGAAAGTCAGATTGCGTTTGCGCTAACAAAATATTGTGTGTCAGTTTAAGGACAGTCGTGTATAATTGTTCAAAGGGGACGTTTCAAAACTACAAGTGTTTAAATGCAACTTCGACATTTTTCGCTCGTACTAAGTGCTCAGAAAACAGAATATACGTATGTTAAGGTAAAATTATCACTTGTCAGGCACTTTAAGTCCTCACGTATACGGTCTCGCTGTTAAGGCACGGAAATATTATTCTAGAAGTCTCTTACATTTTTTTTTAAAATCAGTGATTCATTCCCATCGGGAGTAGTCTTAGTGTCATAAAGGTTTTCACACTTTTGTCTCTTAGCCTGTTGTTTTGATTTTTTGCTCTTTCTTTTGTTTGTTTGATCAAGTCGCACGCATAAAGTTTAAGATGTAGGTATTAAATATTTTTCAGTGCACCAGTAATAATTTGTGGAAGTGTAACTCTCTGGATAAAGAAACTGTGGAAATCAGAAGCAATTGTGCTTCTAATAACACTGGTAAAAATCTCTAATGTACTATTCATAAGTGATATCATAGTGAACGTATTCCTAACAGATAGCCAACTTGTAGAATTACGTTATCCCATTTTAGCGCGGAACCTCGCACTCAACAGTAATAACTAGACTTTTTGTTGAAATTGCTCACTGCAGTTTTGTAAAGTTTAATGAGTCGCGAACGTACCCCTAAATATCCGCATTTTCCCATGTATGACATGATTAAATCACCGGTGGGGAAGATTACGTCGAATTAAAGTAAGCGTTTGGATGTCTCTATGTAATACACCATGGTAGGGAGCAATATCTCATCGTCACTGAAAACCCTACAAATGTAATTATGAGAACTAATACATTTGCTCAGCAAAACAAAATTTTCTTAAAAATCAGGCTCCTTGCAGTTTAATTTTGAGGAAAGTAATAAATTTCGTAAGACAAGGGCAGTTTTCCCGCCCTATATAATGATGTCGTAAGAGTGGCAATGAACTTCTACCATCTTACTTCCTCGTAAGGATGGTGTGAGTGCACATTCAGCAATGTAAATATATGCAAGGTTATTCATAAATCCCTCCAGGGTTTCAGAAGACAACTGTGTGGAAACTACAAGACGTGCAGAAAAATGACTCATGTGGGTCGATAGAGCATCTCTGCTTGTTTTTAACTCAAATTACAGGCGCTCAATACGGGCAACGTTTTTGACGCGGCAGACATCGATATTACAGATTAATTCTTGCCATATTCTAATTTATTTAGCGTTTGGCATAAAGGATTATATTTTACAAGTAAATGTAATAAAGTTGATACAAAATAAAATGATGTGAATCAGTACGCGCAGATACATCTACGTATGTATAGATTATAATGAAAGTCGGAGAACGGGTAGAAGCTGAAAGAAATTGGGATATCCTTTTTCCATAATAGTTGGATATCGAACTACTCCAGCCAGTTCACTGCTGCAGCTGTTGCGTCTACGATGTTTTTCCAGGTATCCACGAATTTTCTTTTTGGGCAGTCGAGCAAATGTGCGTCAGTGTTTGTTCCGATGTTCCACAGTCGTGTTGGTCATGACGTGACGAGCCTGATGCGGTTGAGGGAGCTGCGTATTTTTCTTGATTGATTCGCTCGCCGCGGTTGGATGGTCGGACCTGTTTTACCTAACTTCTTATGAACATGGAAGGACGTCCACTGATTTCTCCATTCATCTCTTAGATTATAGCTTTCTGGGGCGAGTAAACCATTGGTTGCCCAGATTGGTTCTCTATATTTTAGTCAGGTGCGTATTAAGTTGTATCCGACTCTCGACAGATCCCTGACATTCAGTACACACGTGCAACAAACAGGACAGAAACTAAAAGCAAGAAATAACATTAAGGAAACTGACTGGTGCTAGCTGTGGACCTAATGCAAACATCTTGATAACTACAGCACAAACGCTTGTGTATCCTGTTGCCGAGGACTGTTCTCCTGTTTAGAGTGGAAGTAGCTATGTCAACAAAATTAGATATCCACATAAACGACGCAATGACGATCGTGACAAGAACTCTTAAATCCACACCAATACTATGGCTGTCAGTACTCGCCAATATTCCCCCTCCAAATCTCCCACGACACTGCCACTTAATTTGAAAGAGTTGCAACAAAGCAGAAGCGGTGCAATCACTGTTACTGACCATGACATGTCGGGGCATGCACGGCAAGTGTCTGTGAAATTGACGTTTTCTGCATTATATACAATGCTCATATTAAGCGCCTGTAATGTGAGTTAAAAATTTGGCGAGATGCTCTATCTACTCATATGTGTCTATTTCCTATATGCCTTGCAAATTTTTCGCTGTCTTCTTCTGAAACCTTCATAGTAAATCCTGTACTATGCAACAAAAAAGTAGATATTTGGAAACAGAGAAGTATCTTTAGTTTGGTGAAGCAATAATCCTAGAAGTTAGATAAATATATTTTAAGGAGCGTTACATTGCGGGTCCGCCAAAAAACTTTTCCAGGGAAATGTGCGGAGCAGTACGTCATGTAGTTTGTTGCGCACGCATTACACCACCAAGAGCGCGTCGATTCAGACCGCGGCCGCTACAGGAATTTCGTGCAACGCCACGGAAGCTCCAAAGAGCGAAGGAAAGGAACGTTATCACAGGTTCTCTAAATGTACCCAGCTGAGTTACGCGGGAACTACGTAGCCTCATTACCGAGGATTCTCATTCTCGTTCTCCGTGAATTTCCATCACGCATCGGTATGTGCTCTACCGCCTTGTTATGATCCTAGTAGCGGATTTTACTTTGTTCGGTGCCTATCGCCATACCAACTGCGTAAAGACTTGAAACACTGGAACATTATACTAGTATTGTTCGCACTAGCGTCTTATGTGCAATTTCTCTTTACAGATGCAGTGAATTTTCCCAGAAACTTTCCAATAAACCCGCGTCTTTTTGGAAAGAACGACGTTTCAGCCGAATTGTGGATGCACAATGATCGCCTGTTTTGAAACTAATTTATTGTCTAACTCAATCACAACAGTTTCAAAATGAAATTACCAATTTTGTCCGTCATCATCCATCCTCAGATGATATGACAGATATCATGGCTCTCTCCCACCAATGCGGAAACCCATTGCCAGTATCTTTCACTCTTACATTAAACCGCGAGATCTGTTTTATGATCTGAGGATGGCTAGTGATGGCCGAAAACGGTAATTTCAGTTTGAAATTGTTGTGACTGTGCAGAACAACAATTTATTTTCAAATCTAAGCCCACTTTCGTATTCTCTAATACTGATTTTATGTGATCATCCCATTTCGTATCATTTCTTACAAGTGACATGAATAAACTTGGACACACAGATCCGCAGGAAAATGTGATTAGAATGTAAATCGCTCATTCTAAAAGCAGTGGTATGACCCATTCGCATGTAGAATGGCGCGTTTTGCGACGAGACACATTCGAATGACCACCTATTGAAGGTCTAAGAGAGGAACTTTGGGAACGCGACGAAGCAAAATATCTTTATGAAGAGTCCAAAAACACACATACGAGAGGGGACCCAAAACTAATGACATTGCTTTAGGAAAAATCGTGTAACTGACGGAATATTTTCTAATCTTCAATATCTTCAAAATATTGTCCATCGGACATAATACACTTGTTCCAAATTTTTTTTTTCCATTCGGGGAAACAGTTGTGAAACTCGTCTGAAATTATGCTGTTTAGTGCCTTGAGTGAGTTTGTTTCACTTCTACTTCTTGAACACATTTGCTATTCAGGTTCGTTTCCATTCTTCAGAGTAAATAAAAGTCACAGGGGCCAGACACGATGCGTAGGGTGGATTAGAAACCATTGTTATTTGGTTTTCGACAAAAAAAAACTGCCTGACACTCAATGCTGTGTGCTAAGGGGCATTCCTGTGGTGCAAAAGCCAATCTTCTGATTATCACAATGCGGGTCGTTATTTTGTCACCATACGTGCTCGTTAGTTAACTGTGGTATCCTGGGGAGTGAGTTCATGGTGTACGATTCCCTCGGTGTCGGTTTTGCCTATGATTGCCTTCACATGCGGTCTCACCTGCCTTACTTTCTTTGGTTTCCCAGTGGCTGGATTGTTGTTTGGTTTCTGGGTCGTATGCATAATACTGCGATTCGTTGCCAGTGATGACTTTTACCGGACTTCAGGACATTCCAATTATTTCCACCATCTCATCGATTGTTTTACGACGATCAAACAAGGATTTTTTCTATGTTTTCGTCCGTTCTGAAAATCGAGGGACGTCCCCATTGTCATTTGTCATGGATTGCCATTTGACCACCTTTAAAACGAGAAACCCACTCATAAACCGTTGCCTGGCTCCAAAGTCCCTCGTCACATATCGTCCAAACAACTGCGACAGTTTCTGCTGCTGATTTCCTAACAGGAAACAGAACCTGATTTCAGCATGTTGGTATTTAATGTCTAGGAATGAAAAATCACCGAACCCGTGAAACAAGCGCTTGTAGAAACAGTCGCACAGACTGCAGTAATATTTCCACCAATGCCGCTAGGGCAACTGATGCAAAATGGTGTCTAGTGAAGGGACCTAGAGGAAGAATTCGGAACTAGTGTTCTACCAACTGCCAGAGAAAAGTTCTCGTTGCTTTTGGATCGCACCTCGTAATAGATTGTCGTGACTTTTTTCTATGTATTTCTCTCTGCTTGAAATAATTACGCTACCTGAAGGAAAAAACTTTTCCTAGTTATCTGATATTAAAGAACAATTACGTCTTCAGTGTGCAGGCGTGGGATATCAATGGCATGCTGACTGCAAAGAGGAACGGAAAACTGTACACGAGCCGTGGCGCGGCTGGCGCCAGTGTTCTCGCACTCAGAATGGCATTGCCGCCATCGATTACAAGGTCACCATCTTTGCCTTCCGCGATTCAGGCAGGTGGTCGGGTGGTTAACGGGGGAGAGAAAGGAGACAGCGGAGTGGAGATTCGCAGGGTCGGAGGTGGCTTGACGTTTACCATGAGGCCTGTGGTACGACGCCTGTATGCTATGGGCAGGGTCAGCGAGAGATCCCGGTAGTGACTTGATGGGACTTCGGGTTTGGTATCGCGGTGGTGCACTGTTGTGTTTTGGGGCTTTTCTGCTGCGAGGGCATGTATAGGTTCTTGTTACTGGCCATTGAAATTGAGATGTGTCTATGGCGTGACGGAGGAAATGTGTGATGCTCGCTGCTGTTGCACGTGAAAACGCTTCGTCTGCCTTGTGTCTGTGCAGGAAATTATGTGAAGTAAATAGCTGAGACCACGGCGACGTCTTGCTCTCACGCGTTGTTGAATATATTTCGGAATTACTGAATGGTGAAGATATCCCACGTGTAAAGCAAATGAAGCCATTTGCGCCGTATTAAGGTACCGTTTTATTCTGCTTAAATCTGTGTCAGTTATATGTGCATTTATAAACCCTTCTTTAATTGCAGAAGTTATCGAAGTGTGTAAACAGAGAGCTATGTGGAAAGGGATATAAAGTGGAAACCCTTCCAATAAGTGAATACACTCGAACTTTGTATAACTAAAGGTGCCCCTCGATACCAGCATCTACCTTGGATAATAAGTGTTATTCGGAGGTTGCCATGGTACTGTAAGTCATTATTATACACGAAATTGTTTATTCTGATTATACTAAATTGGAAATGTAAGGTCGGTTGTGTGTCGTTGTAAATTACTATTGTCTCCTCTGTGTGGCATCCTAGCATTGTCAGTGGCTTCTATTATTATTCCTGTCATATTTCGAGTTTTGCATTCGCAGGTTTGCTTAAGCTGACACTGTTGAGTTGTAAGACCTATAAAAAGGCAAGTCAAACTGCGTGTTCTATCAGCTCAAGACGATATCCTATTACTTGGTACCCTAGTTTGTTATAGGTTAGAAGTATTTTACGTGTTATTAATATTCTGCTATTTGCTACCTCTAAAGAGGAGCTAGTTCTGTGAAGTAGTCGTTTATATTTTGTTAGTGTGTTACGCGTTGTGACTTTTCATGTTAATTGTTTTTAAGAAGCTACAAATGACTGTGTATGTTGCAGGTAGCTGAAACTGTTGTGGTCACGGGGGTCGCGTGCTGACGGGGTTGATAGTGGTCCTTTTTACTACAGCACATCTGGCTATCCTCCTTCAGTACTTTTGTCTCGCTTGTATTGTTACTACGTTTGTCGAGTGGAATTAGGGCTTACTGTAATCGCCTTATATGTTGAAGTTAAATATCTCAGGGCGCGAACCTTCGTGGATATAGTCGTATTCTCATCTGTAAAGACTGATAGTGTTATTCATTTGTTCTCGTCACATGTATGATTATCTTGTTATATTTAATGTCAGTAAAATGTAAGTGTTAGCGAGGTCCGCATTGGGACGTCGTATTCTCCTCTTGCGGAAACAAATTTAAGTGATTTTATTCCTTTTTTAAGTAGCCTTTAGATGCGTACATTTTGCCTCCATGTTTGGTGTTTTTATGGCTTCCATGTTAATTAAAATTACAATAAAGGTAAATTTGGCAACGGAGGGTTTCGTGTATTTATTAGTTGCTAACTTAAGTGCAGGAACCCTACCAGTACACATATGTTTAAAGACACTTTTTCACTGCTATATCCTCCTGCTAGTGTGTGTTAGGGTGAGTGCTTGAATCGGCCGCGAAGTGTCAGTACAGACCGGCGGCTTGTGGGAGGCGTGGGGCGCGGCGCGGTCTCCGTTCCGCCGTCTGCCGTCGACTCGCGCATATGCGCGGAGCAGCGCTGACGGCCTCTCTCATGTTCTTCCAGTTCTGCCGCTGACATCAGTTGTTCTGTGTCTTGTTACGTGCAGATTCCCGACAGGCTTATTCCCGTTATTGTTCAGAGGTTTATGAATAAACCCATATTTGGATTGGTTTCGTGTATTACTTGGTTACTATATTCACATTCAACATTAATTCTGCATTAAAGGTGCCCAGTATGAAACGCCCACACTAATTCCATGTTCAAACCTGGATATTGGGTTGTCAATGTCATAAAATGCCTTTTGCCAAGCATTTTGTAACATTGGCTTTAGCCATGTGTGCATAATGTTTGTTCCACTTTACTTTAAGGGGAGCCGGAGGTGGTCAAATCCAAAAAATTACGATTTTTCTTTTTTTTGCTACCGAAAATTAATTGGAACATTCCTCTTTAATGTAAACTTTGAATTATTGTTCTACTCGCCCTAGAAGTGGAGGTAATACCATTTTCCCCCACGCCTGCAGAGGAAATGGGCGGCCGCTGAATGCATCTAACACCCTCTCGTGACTTCCTGGCGAACTGCTTGGGATTTTATCGGCCTGTTACGCATACAGCGAGTGTGAAAGGGTTGGCTACATTGTTTTCTGTGACAAATGAAGCGCCAAGAGCGCGGAACATCGTCTCTTTGCTGTTTACCGTTTCGAATTAGTTCAGTGTTGCGCCTGTTGTTGGTAGTATTATACTTCTTGTGTAAAGCGTTGTTCTGGTTACGGTGCCACGTTTTAGTAACCGTGTATATAAGAAGAGGGAGAACGTAGGGAAAAGAAAATTAACACTAATACCAAGTTGCGATACTACAATTACTGAAACAGTGCGTTCTTCTGCTAAGCAACACATGGCCGGCCATAGCCCTGTGACATCTTCTAGCAAATACTACCTTGGGGATGGTGACTCCAAAGGTTTCAAGACTATAGAGGAACTGAAACCATATGGAAATGAATTTGTAGTTGAAAAGTTGGAATGCATTGGGCATGCGCAAAAGCGTATGGGTGCACGGCTTCGAAGGCTCAAACAAACTTTGGGTTCAAGTAAGCTCAGTGATGGGTAGACAATAGGAGGGAGAGGCAGGCTTACTGATGAGGTGATTGAACGTCTACAGAGATACTATGGGTATGCTATAAGGCAAAATACTAGTAATGTTAGTGACATGCGAAAAGCAGTGTGGGCATTGTTCCTTCATACTGCCTCTTCCAATGAATACCCTCAACACAGCCTGTGCCCAAAGGATTCCTGGTGCAAATATAATGCAAAAAAGGACTATGATCACAAACATGGTTTGCCAGCAGCTGTGATAAATGCAATAAAACCAATTTTTCATGACTTAGCACAGCCAGAATTGTTACACAAATGTCTACACGGAAAGACGCAGAATCCTAATGAGAGTGTAAACAATTTGATTTGGAAAGTGATTCCTAAAAGGGTGTTTGTAAGCATAAAAACACTGCACTTTGGCATTTATGAGGCAATAGCAATCTACAACCAACGGAAGATCTGCAGCGGATAGGCACTTGGTGCAGGGAGTGGCAACTGACTCTTAACATAGACAAATGTAATGTATTGCGAATACATAGAAAGAAGGATCCTTTATTGTATGATTATATGATAGCGGAACAAACACTGGTAGCAGTTACTTCTGTAACATATCTGGGAGTATGCGTGCGGAACGATTTGAAGTGGAATGATCATATAAAATTAATTGTTGGTAAGGCGGGTACCAGGTTGAGATTCATTGGGAGAGTGCTTAGAAAATGTAGTCCATCAACAAAGGAGGTGGCTTACAAAACACTCGTTCGACTTATACTTGAGTATTGCTCATCAGTGTGGGATCCGTACCAGATCGGTCTGACGGAGGAGATAGAGAAGATCCAAAGAAGAGCGGCGCGTTTCGTCACAGGGTTATTTGGTAACCGTGGTAGCGTTACGGAGATGTTTAATAAACTCAAGTGGCAGACTCTGCAAGAGAGGCGCTCTGCATCGCGGTGTAGCTTGCTCGCCAGGTTTCGAGAGGGTGCGTTTCTGGATGAGGTATCGAATATACAGGGCGTTTCAAAAAGAAAGAGCAGATTTCAAACATTTATTTCTCAAGAACTACAAATGATAGAAACGCAATTCCAACGGTCCTTCACTCAATATGAGTACCAAATGTTACACAACAAATATCAAAACTGTACCTCAATATGAGCACCATTTGTTACACGACAAATATCAAACCGGTATCTCATTTCTTGCCACACACGACGCAACTGGTCTTTAGTTACCGAATTCACGGCCGCAACAATTCGATGTCGTACCTCTTGAAGAGTAGCGGGCATAGGTGGGACATAAACACAGTCCTTTATGTACCCCCACAAATAAAAATCGCAGGGAGTAAGGTCTGGTGACCTGGGAGGCCACAGACGATGACATTGATCTTGTGCTCCTGCTCTTCCAATCCACCGTCCTGGAATGGTGTTATTTAGGTACCGTCGTACAGGTTCAGAGAAGTGTGGTGGGGCGCCATCTTGCATGAAGATGAAGTGATTTGAATCTTCCTGAAGTTGAGGAAATAGCCAGTTTTCTAACATGTCCAGGTAAATGGTTCCTGTGATAGTTTTCTCCATGAAAAAGAAAGGTCCATAAACTTTGTTTACCGAAATTGCACAAAAGACGTTAACCTTTGGTGAGTCTCTTTCATGTTGAATAACGTCCCTCGGAGTTTCACTCGCCCAAATTCGTACGTTATGCCGATTAACTTTACCAGAAATGTGAAACGTTGATTCATCTGAAAAAATTAATCGTTCGGCAAAATTGTCCTCTTCCATGTCCTGTAGAATTGCAGTTGAAAATTCGAACCTTTTGTTGTGGTCGTCAGGACGCAATGCTTGCAATAACTGCAGTTTGTACGGCTTCATGTGCAGACGCTTACTCAGAACGCGCCATACCGTTGTTTTAGACATGTTTAGTTCGTGACTTGCCCGTGTCGTGGATTTTCTAGGGCTCCTTTCGTAAGCTGCACGGACACGCTCGACATTTTCATCCGATGTGCGTGGACGACCCGTGCTTTTTCGCTTGCAGATGCAACCATCTTCTACGAATCTGTGATGCCACTCATAAATTTGCTTATGACGAGGCGGCTGTTTGTTGAATTGACGGCGGAATGCACGTTGCACACCAACAATGGACTCTAACTTTGCAAATTGCAGCACACAAAATGATCGTTCCTGTGGTGTCGTCGCCATTTTCCTACAAACAAACGCCAGCGCCACTGCGGATTTGCATGGAACTTCTGCGCGGACCATTGAAAAACTTTGAACCTTTCTCTGACAAGAAACGTTTGAATTGTGTTTCTATCATTTGTAGTTTTTGAGAAATAAATGTTTGAAATCTGCTCTTTCTTTTTGAAACGCCCTGTATTGCTTCCCCCTACTTATACCTCCCGAGGAGATCACGAATGTAAAATTAGAGAGATTAGAGCGCGCACGGAGGCTTTCAGACAGTCGTTCTTCCCGCGAACCATACGCGACTGGAACAGGAAAGGGAGGTAATGACAGTGGCACGTAAAGTGCCCTCCGCCACACACCGTTGGGTGGCTTGCGGAGTATAAATGTAGATGTAGATGTAGATGTGAACAGTGTGAAGTTCTGAAGGCATTAGGATTTACAGCTGGGGTGAACACTGTACGAGCACTAAGAAATATTGACAGAGAAAGGATAAGAGGAGCAGAAAGAAGAGAAAAGCATATGAAGTATGATGGAACAACAGGCCAGAAAAGAAGACAGAAGAGGAAGCTTTTGGAGGATGAAGAAGAAGACCCTGATAATCCATCCTATAGTGCAGGAATGTATTGAGAAACTTTGATAGCCATTTCCCGTAAATTAGAATTTTTCGAATATAAGGAACATTTTCTCAAAATCCACCCAAGCTAGAGAGATGAAATTTTTATACAGCACTCCTAGTGGTCAAACTTACATTGTAACACAGCCATTTGGCAATATGTTCAGTAGTTTCATTTCAGTTTAATTATAAAGCAATTATTTGTAAAAAAAATTTGGGTCATTAATGAAAAAAATAATTGGAAGGAACCTAGAAAAGATACTCCAAAATCTCTGTCATAACTGCAATACTAAACCACTCTATATGTAAAAAAAATTCAAAATTTTCTATTTGGTAGTTTATTCATAAATGTTCCTCAAACTTAGTGATTTTAACATGGGCAGCATAGGCACCTCCGGCTCCCCTTAATCGCTTCATACAAATTCCACACGAACACTCTCAATACTGAATTTCTGTATAACCTTCAGGTCAGTAGAAAACGTTTGTTGTTCAGACAGCGCAGAGGGAACTTTAATAAGTCACTACACTGAAATGTCTGTTTTTTGGTCCTGTTATATCGATATTTTGTTTCTTCTCGTTACCAAAGTCCCTCTCTTACAAGGCGCACGGCAATCGGATTTTTGTATTTTTTAAAACTTTTATGGTACGAGAACTTCAGAACTAAAACATCAGCCTTACTAAGGAGAATCGACTTCCAAGTTTTCTGAGCATCTATAATAACCTAAACTAAGTTCTGTTTTTCGGTGGACCATGTGAGCGGCCTGTCTTGTGGGTAGATTGGGTACGACTCCCAGGTGCCATAAATCTTTAAACGAAGGTGCACTTTCTATCAGCATTTCCGTGAAGACCAGAACATATAAAACTAAAAAAAAATATTTGTAATATTTTAAAATCCAAACAATCTTTTACACAAACTCGATAATTAAGAATTCGTTTCGCCAATGAAAGCTGTGTTTTTATGTGTGATATGTAATTACAGCTAAAAAGACCTACATATTCATAAAAATTACAATTTGATGTCTGTTGATTGGCATATGTTCGATGAATGTTATATTTAAATGACTTAGGTATTCGAACTGAACAGAAAAAGAACGAAAAAAAATTACCAAAACAAGACCAGCAACTGCCAGTCTCGAGCGCAACCGGTTTTTTCCCATCTTTATGCCACTTTATGTATTTTACGCTTCACAGAAATGCTCGTAGAAACGTCGTTTAACAATCTGCGTCTGCTTGGAATCAAACACTACCCACCCACGTGGCAGGCGAGCGCTCTAACACAGAGCCTGTCGAAAAAATATCGACATTAATTTAGAATATTAAACACGTTCGCAAAACTTCAAAATCGATTTTCTCGAAAATTATTGAGAGCTGCATCGAATGGCTGATAATTGAGTTCTGAGCTTCTCGTACCATAAATATGAAAATGAACATAAATCCGATTGCCACGTGTTCTCCTTGTTAGACCATAAATAGGTGATCATTTAATTGTCTCTCGTGATAAGACGCGCAGCATGGCATGCGAATCGTTCATTCCACTTTTTTGGGATAAGCGATTTATTTTCTAAGCACATTTTCGTGCGGTTCTGCGTGTTCGAGGTCACGCACTTCCCTTGTCAGTATTAGATGAGGTGACGAGCTCGAGTAGTTCACCATTAACCTCGTAACCAGATATTATCAGGTTGTTTCTCATTTTTATGTTTCCGTACCTCAGTCGGTGAAAACTGAACATTATGGGATTGATTTGTTGTCCGTTTGTTAGTCTGTCTGTCCTCTTCCCGACTGCGCAAAACCCTATTTCTCAGGAATGGCTAGATCTATCAAGTTTGCCGGCCGCGATGGTCTAGCGGTTCAGGCGCTCAGTCCGGAACCGCGGGACTGCTACGGTCGCAGGTTCGAATCCTGCCTCGGGCATGGATGTGTGTGATGTCCTTAGGTTAGTTAGGTTTAAGTAGTTCTAAGTCCTAGGGGACTGATGACCACAGATGTTAAATCCTATAGTGCTCAGAGCCATCTATCAAGTTCAACTTTGTCACATGCAGACGTCTATGGTCCCTTGATAGCGTAAAACTTGTAATCTCCTAAGTCAAAGCAATCAAAAGGTACAGTCATTTATGTCATATATTTTGACTATCGAAAACTGACTCATAAAAACCTATAGGGTGCTTCCCGTTGACGTAAAATCATGAAGTTTGGCAGGATGCAAAGTTTCACAGTAGGGGAAAAATGCAAAAATTCTTAATTTAGGCGTTTTATCCGTTTGTCAGCCCGTCTTTTAAGATCCCCTTTTCTCTGGAACAGTTTGGCGTATCAAGTTCAAATATATGTCACGTACAAAGTCTATGGTACCTTGGCAGTGTATAAAATTTAAGCTTCTAACAAGGGACCCTCCCCATCGCACCCCCTTCAGATTTAGTTATAAGTTGGCACAGTGGATAGGCCTTGAAAAACTGAACACAGATCAATCGAGAAAACAAGAAGTTGTGTGGAACTGTGAAAAAAGTAAGTAAAATATAGAAACTGAATAGTCCATGTGCTAGATAAGCAACATCAAGGACAATGTGAGCGTAAGAGTGCCGTGGTCCCGTGGTTAGCGTGAGCCGCTGTGGTGCTAGAGGTCCTTGGTTCAAGTCTTCCCTCGAGTGAACATTTTACCTTCTTTATTTTCGCAAAGTTATGATCTGTCCGTTCGTTCACCAACGTCTCTGTTCACTGTAATAAGTTTAGCGCCTGTGTTTTGCTACCGCACCCCAAAATCGTGCGATTGTTATTGAAGTCGCGAGCTATATTTGCTGAATTCATATTGCCCACGGAATACATCTCACGAATTTAATGCACTCTCGTCCAAAGTAGTGAACAGTCAACTGCCAGCCAGGGAGCCTCGTTAGCAGGAACACTATCTCTTCTGTGCGCTGTAGTCGACTGACGTGTGTTTCGATCTTTGTTTAGGTTTGGTGTCCCCATACTACGGCGTAGTTACCTCGCATCGGACGGACGGACAGATAATAATTGTCTGAAAATAAAAAATTAAACTTGTCAGTCAATGGACGACTTGAACCAAGGACCTCTCGTTCCGCAGCCGCTCACGCTAACCACGAGACCACGGCGCTCTAGAGCTCACGTTCTCCTTGATGTTGCCTATGTTGCGCATTGACTACTCAGTTTGTATATTTTGCTTATTTTTTTATGGCTCCACACAACTTCTTCCTGTTTTCTCGATTGATCTGGATTCAGTTTTTCAAGGCCTATCCACTGTGCCAATTTATAACTAAATCTGAGGGGGGTGCGATGGGGAGGTTCCCTTGTAAGTAAATGCAGTCAAGAGATTCTGTCATTTATGCCACATATTTGCATACTCGCAAAATCACTCATCAAAACCTGCAGGGTATTTCCCAGTGATCTAAAGTCATGAAATTTTGCAATAATGAAGGTTCCGTAGTAGAGGCAAAGTAAGAAAAACGAACTTGTTAAATTGTATCATATAAAAATATCTTTTGCCATTTGAAGATACATTACATTCATCATCCGTCAAAAGCGTAATAGATGAGATTACTGCATGCAAACATGAAATGAAAGTTGTAGTTATGTTTTAGTAAGCATATCAAAAATATTTCGTTATGTCTTCTCTCCCTACATTTATAAACTGAAGTGCACTGCTCGCTTCTTTTGGTAGGCTATATCCGGGCTGGTCTGAGGAAGTACTTTAGAGATTTTGATGCGGTCTTCGAATTCCTGGGACTAATGTCTTTCATGTATCGATATCTACAGACATTAAAAGCAGTTTTGCATCACGCAGGTTCCCAGAACTCTTGAAGATAGAGGTTGGCTGTGGACATTGTATCACAGGCACAGTCCCTTTGACCTGTCAGAGATGTCACTATCCCCGCCCAAAGATGTAAACAACCATGCATGAGCAGCGCCTAGTAGACGGAGAGGGTCCGAGAGCCGATCAGACCCAGTCATTCCACCAGGAAGGAGGTACACGGCTCGTGTTGTCTGTAGTTCAACCATGCCTAGACGGTCAATACCGCGGTTCGATTGCGTCCGCGTCTCTGAGTGAACCAAAGCGATGTTGTTCGGACTTTGAGGATACAGAGAGAGACAGGAACTGTCGATGACATGCCTCGCTCAGGCCGCCCAAGGGCTACTTCTGCAGTGGATGACCGCTACCTACGGATCATGGCTCAGAGGAACCCTGACAGCAACGCCCCATGTTGAATAACGCTTTTCGTGCCGCCACTGGACGTCGTGTTACGACTCAAACTGTGCACAATAGACTGCATGATGCGCAACTTCACCCCCGACGTCCATAGCGAGGTCCATCTTTGCAACCACGACACCATGCAGCACGCTGCATTTGGATCCAGCAACATGCTAAATGGACCGCTCAGGATTGGCATCAGTTCTCTTTACCGATGAGTGTCACATATGCCTTCAACCAGAAAATCGTCGGAGACGTGTTTGCAGGCAACCTGGTCAGGCTGAACGCCTTAGACACACTGTCCAGCGAGAGCAGCAAGGTGGAGGTTCGCTGCTGCTTTGGGGTGGCATTATGTGGGGTCGACGTACGGCGCTGGTGGTCATGGAAGGCGCTGTAACGGCTGTACGATACCTGAATGCCATCCTCTAACTGATAGTGCAACCATGTTGGCAGCATATTGGCGAGGCATTCGTCTTCATGGACGACAATTCGCGCCCCCATCGTGCAAGTCTTGTGAATAACTTGTTTCAGGATTACGACGTTGCTCGACTAGAGTGGCCAGCATGTTGTCCAGACATGAGCCCTATCGAACACGCCTGTGATAGATTGAAAAGGGCTGTTTATGGACGAGGTGACCCACCAACAACGCTGAGGGATCTACGCCGAATGGCCGTTGAGGAATGGGACAATCTGGACCAACAGTGCCGTGATGAACTAGTGGATAGTATGTCACGACGAATGTAGGCATGCATCAAACCAAGAGGAAGTGCTACTGGGTATTACAGGTACCGGTGTGTACAGCAGTCTCGACAACCACCTCTGAAGGTCTCGCTGTATGGTGGTACAACATGCAATGTGTGGTTTTCATGAGCAATAAAAAGGGCGGAAGTATTGTTTATTTTGATCGGTATTGCAATATTTTGTACAGGTTCCGGAACTCTCGGAACCGAGGTGATGCGAAACATTTTTTGATGTTTGTGTATCAGGCAAAAATCGTTGAGAGTCTCGAGTAGTAGGAGGAGTAAACTGCACTCATGCTCATGCTCATAAAATAATTGCAGAATGTGGTGCCACACAACGTGGCACTACACAAAACTGGCGAAAAGTAGCATAGGCACATAGGGAACATACACGACACAGATCTGTAAGTCCACGGTATTGGTGACAAGTTGAGAAAACCGTCCCGAAACACATGTGCTATAAAACGCCACTGTTTCCTCCGCATGTACTCTGACATCAGTATGAGATATGATCACCATGAACATGTACACAGGCCGCACAACCGGTTGGCATACTCTGAATCAGGTGGTCGAGTAGCTGCTGGGGTATAGCCTCCCATTCTTGCACCAGTGCCCGTCGGAGCTCCTGAAGTGTCATAGGGGTTTGAAGACGTGCAGCGATACACCGACCGAGAGCATCCTAGACGTGCTCGATGGGGTTTAGGTCTGGAGAACAGGCAGGCTACACCATTCGCCTGATACCTTCTGTTTCCGGGTTCTCCTCCACGATGGCAGCTCGGTGGGGCCGTGCGTTATTATCCACCAGGAGGAAGGCGGGACCCACTGAACCCCTCAAAAGGCGGACATACTGGTGCAAAATGACGTCCAGATACTCCTGACCTGTTACAGTTCCTCTGTCAAAGACATGCAGGTGTGTACGTGCACCATTCATAATCCCACCCCACACCATCAAACCACGACCTCCGTACATGTCCCTTTCAAGGACATTACGGGGTTAGTATCTGGTTCCTGGTTCACGCCAGATGAAAACCCGGCAAGAATCACTGTTCAGACTATACCTGGACTCGTCCGTGAACATAACCTGGGACCACTGTTCCAATGACCATGTACTGTGTTTTTGACACCAACTTTACAGGCTCTCCTGTGACCAGGGGTTAGTGGAATGCACCTTGCAGGTCTCCAGGCGAATAAACCACATCTGTTCAGTCGTCTGTAGACTGTGTGTCTGGAGACAACTGTTCCACTGGCTGCAGTAAGGTCTCCAGCAAGGCTACCTGCAGTACTCTGTGGCCGTCTGCGGGCACTGATGGTGAGATATTGGTCTTCTTGTGGTGTTGTAGAGTGTTGACGTCCCGTACTGTAGCGCCTGGACACGTTTCCTGTCTGCTGGAATCGTTGCGATAATCTTGAGATCACACTTTGTGGCACACGGTGGGCCCATGCTATGACCTGCTGTGTTTGACCAGCCTCTAGTCGCCCTATTATTCTACCCCTCATAACGTCATCAATATGTGTTGGTTGGGCCGTTTACAACATACAGTCACCATCAGTTCGTCTGAAAACGTCTGCACACTTACTCGCTGCACCATTCACTGACGTGCACCAACACACCTCTGCGTATGTGGACTGCTGCCAGCGGCACCGTGCGACGACCGCAGGTCAAATCCACTACATGGTCATACCCCGAGGTGATTTAAAACAGCAAGCCGCCCACCAGAGCGTTATTTCACGAAGTATCAGCATTATCCTTAATTTATGAGCATGAGTGTGTATGTACTCAAATTAAGTTCACACGGAACCCCCGCTACTCGCACTTGACCAATTTTTATAGACATTATCCACATTGAAAGAGAGTTGCTGTTGATCGAGTGGAATTTTTGTCCAAGTCGTTTGGCATTTCCTTACGACGGTCCGTGGGCGGGCTGTGAGCGGTGGTGTGCGCTGTGCAGGGGGACGACAGCTCTGAGTCGGTGTCGCTGGGCTCCGTGGTGTCGCTGGCGCTGCCGCCGCTGCCCGCGTGGGGGCTGCCGCGGCCCAGGGCCCCCACCACAGACTCCCGGCGGCAGCTCGTCGAGTTCCTCGCCTGCCTCGCCGCCACCACCGTGCTGGTCAGCTACACACCGCATTTCTCTACTCTTCTGCTTCTATAACGAAACAAAGTAGTCGATATTCAGGGTGTTACAAAAAGGTACGGCCAAACTTCCAGGAAACACAAAGAAAGAAAATATGTTATGTGGACATGTGTCCGGAAACGCTTACTTTCCATGTTAGAGCTCATTTTATTACTTCTCTTCAAATCACATTAATCATGGAATGGAAACACACAGCAACAGAACGTACCAGCGTGACTTCAAACACTTTGTTACAGGAAATGTTCAAAATGTCCTCCGTTAGCGAGGATATGTGCATCCACCCTCCGTCGCGTGGAATCCCTGATGCGCTGATGCAGCCCTGGAGAATGGCGTATTGTATCACAGCCGTCCACAATACGAGCACGAAGAGTCTCTACATTTGGTACCGGGGTTGCGTAGACAAGAGCTTTCAAATGCCCCCATAAATGAAAGTCAAGAGGGTTGAAGTCAGGAGAGCGTGGAGGCCATGGAATTGGTCCACCTCTACCAATCCATCGGTCACCGAATCTGTTGTTGAGAAGCGTACGAATACTTCGACTGAAATGTGCAGGAGCTCCATCGTGCATGAACCACATGTTGTGTCGTACTTGTAAAGGCACAGGTTCTAGCAGCACAGGTAGAGTATCCCGTATGAAATCATGATAACGTGCTCCATTGAGCGTAGGTGGAAGAACATGGGGCCCAATCAAGACATCACCAACAATGCCTGCCCAAACGTTCGCAGAAAATCTGTGTTGATGACGTGATTGCACAATTGCGTGCGGAATCTCGTCAGCCCACACATGTTGATTGTGAAAATTTACAAGTTGATCACGTTGGAATGAAGCTTCATCCGTAAAGAGAACACTTGCACTGAAATGAGGATTGACACATTGTTGGATGAACCATTCGCAGAAGTGTACCCGTGGAGGCCAATCAGCTGCTGATAGTGCCTGCACACGCTGTACATGGTACGGAAACAACTGGTTCTCCCGTAGCACTCTCCATACAGTCACGTGGTCAACGTTACGCTGTACAGCAGCAACTTCTCTGACGCTGACATTAGGGTTATTGTCAACTGCACGAAGAATTGCCTCGTCCATTGCCGGTGTCCTCGTCGTTCTAGGTCTTCCCCAGTCGCGAGTTATAGGCTGGAATGTTCCGTGCTCCCTAAGACGCCGATCAATTGCTTCGAACGTCTTCCTGTCGGGACACCTTCGTTCTGGAAATCTGTCTCGATACAAACGTACCGCGCCACGGCTATTGCCCCGTGCTAATCCATACATCAAATGGGCATCTGCCAA
This sequence comes from Schistocerca americana, assembly GCF_021461395.2. NCBI lineage: Eukaryota > Metazoa > Arthropoda > Insecta > Orthoptera > Acrididae > Schistocerca > Schistocerca americana. The sequence goes on along the minus strand of NC_060119.1, from coordinate 388,518,003 downwards.
CTCCGCATTTGTAAACGTTGCACTGACTGCAAAACCACGTTCGTGATGAACACTAACCTGTTGATGCTACGTACTGATGTGCTTGACGCAAGTACTGTAGAGCAATGAGTCGCATGTCAACACAAGCACAACATTACCTTCCTTCAATTGGGCCAACTGGCGGTGAATCGAGGAAGTACAGTACATATTGACGAAACTAAAATGAGCTCTAACATGGAAATTAAGCGTTTCCGCACACATGTCCAAATAACATCTTTCCTTTATTTGTGTGTGAGGAATGTTTCCTGAAAGTTTGGCCGTACCTTTTTGTAACACCCTGTAGAAGCTGCCTACAGTAATGTTTCCGGACGTGCAGATATGCTTTTACTAGTCTCCAAAACAAATCTCTCTCTCGAAACCGGGCAGAAAATCCGAGGAGATTTTAGTCGTATGTCAAGTATATCAGCGGCAAGACACTATCAATACCCACACTGCGCGATAGCGATGATACCTTTACCCTTACAGTGCCACTAAAGTGGAGTTACCAAATACGCTTTTCCGGAATTCCTTCAGCAAAGGAGACGAAGTAAATAATCCAGAATCAAGAACTGCTACCAACGTGAGTAACGTAAGTAACTTAAAAATACACTGTGCAACAGAATTAGAGAATCACTTCTTCCAAACCCCATAATTCCCTTTGACTCCGACGGTTAAGTTTGTAATTTGGCTGAAAGGTGCGTACGAGCTGTGTCTGTAATTGTGCGCCGGCCACGGTGGCCGAGCGGTTCTAGGCGCTTCAGTCCGGATCTGCGCGACTGCTACAGTCGCAGGTTCGAAACCTGCCTCGGCCATGGATGTGTATGATGCCCTTAGGTTAATTATGTTTAAGTAGTTCTAGGTTCTAGGGGATTGATGACCTCAGATGTTAAGTCCCATAATGCTCAGAGCCATTTGAACCATTTTTTGTAATTGTGCAAAAGCGTGGCGCCGTGCGACGTCACCCTCGGGCTCGACGACGCTTCAGGTACGAGGGTTGGAACTTAAGTAGTGGCAACTGTTTATTCACAACCCATACAAAAGGGTTACATGTTTGCACCTGTTACAGTCCTTCAAAGTAGTCACCAGCGTTGTGTAGAACCCGTTGCCAGCGATGTGGAATGCGTAGATACCGTTATCAGAGTCTGTTCTGTTGATGGTGCGAATGGGGCGGTCTACTGCCTGTCGAATCTTTGGAACAGTTCTGAAGCGAATGCCACGAAGTGGTTCCTTCATATTCGGAATCAAATCAAAGTCACAAGGAGCTAAGTCCGGGGAGTATGGTGGATGGTACAGCACTTCCCAGTCCCATCGACCGAACAGAGCAGCCGCAGCTTGCGCTGTATGCGCCCCCGCATTGTCGTGCAAAATGATGAGTGGGTTGCGCAGAAAGCGTCGCCGCTTCTTTCGCAAAGCTGGTCGCAGGTGATGCTCCAAAAACGAACAGTAATACTGCGCATTGACGGTTTGCGTCAAAGAATGTAACGCGTTAGGATAACACCATCACAGTCGTACACGAGAATCACCATAACTTTAGACCACTCCATTCGCACCATCAACAGAACGGGCTCTGCTAACGGTATACTACGCCTTCTACATCTACAGGTTCTACACAACGCTGGTGACTACTTTGAAGGACAGTAACAGGTGTAGACATCTCTTTTGTATCGGTTGTGAGTAAATAGTTGCCACTAGTTAAGTTCCAACCCTCGTATTAAGCTGGCGACACACCCGAAAAAAAGGCCAGAACCCAGAACTTCATGTGACGTGTAAGGTGGGTTAATGAAGTCATATTGGCACAAAATTTCACCACAATTCTGCCCAATGCCCCATGGACGTGTCACACGATCAGAAAGTCGTCACACACCCTCTTACCGACAATCTACCCCTTGACATCTTCAACTTTCGTGGTCCTGTCCTCCTCAGTTGCGCGTAATACTACGGTATGTTGATGATTTTCACTTATGGACCGTTTGACAGCAACTGAATAAAACACAATTTTAGTGCCATACGCGTTTCGCCTTTATTTTCTGCAAGCCATCATCAGTGGCCTGTAATATGTACATATGTTAGCTATTTTATTTACATTTTTGTCACTGTGCCTATAGGTTATAAACAGTTCTGGTGGTTGGTATTTCCTATTAAGTAGTAATGTTTTGAACTGTACTTACAGGTTGCGTAGACAGTTTCTTACATATTACGCTCCTGTTGCATTTTTGGTCTTGTTCTTCTTCCTATGAGCGCCAATTTGCTGTTTTTTTCGCATTCCACAGCACTATGCACTGAACGCTTCTTTTAATGCAATGTTTTGGTTTCTGTTGCCGACTGTCAAATGTTTTTGCCAAAGATCGAATATTACTGCCAAACTTATGAGTGCAACTATCGAAGTATCTGTGGTCTGTTCGTGTATGTGTGTGTGGAATGCGAAAAAAACAGCAAATTGGCGCTCATAGGAAGAAGAACAAGACCAAAAATGCAACAGGAGCGTAATATGTAAGAAACTGTCTACGCAACCTGTAAGTACAGTTCAAAACATTACTACTTAATAGGAAATACCAACCACCAGAACTGTTTATAACCTATAGGCACAGTGACAAAAATGTAAATAAAATAGCTAACATATGTACTTATTACAGGCCACTGATGATGCCTTGCAGAAAATAAAGGCGAAACGCGTATGGCACTAAAATTGTGTTTTATTCAGTTGCTGTCAGACGGTCCATAAGTGAAAATCATCAACATACCGTAGTAATTTACCCCTTTTTCTGACACCTCTGTGATGAAAGTCAGAACCGCCACGCCCAGCGTTGAAATCAAGAAGGTTTCTTATAAGTGGTGGAAGCAAACGTTCTAGACACACCGTTGCACAGTACTGGCACGAAAAGGCCGCAGGGGTGGCATAAAGAGCATCGATGAAGCCACACCTTTCCCTGGGGCGTTGATTTCCAAACATTTCGCGCTCGAAAACGACATTTCGCGTTGAAAACGGCATTTCGCAGTGGGATGACCAAGAGGAAGACATTCTTTACAATATTCAACATTGCTGACACCCTCGTTTCGACCTTTTTCTGAGGACATTGTGGGTCTGTATCCGCATCGAACGTGATCGCACCCATTTAGGGAGCACAACTGCAATTTTTGCTCTCGTGTACAGGTTCAGAACCGTTCGACGAAATTTGAACGTCTTCCGAAGCAGCAAAGGTGTTCCTGAGTTCTGCCCTCCTGTGGCGTAGTCATGAGGAGATGCGACATTGGCAAAGGGCCAAAGATCCCTCTAACAGTTCAGCAAGACCCTCAGTGGCACTCGTCCACCTTTATTGAGAATTTCAAAATGTCCCTGTAGAGACAGAGTCCGTGACGATGTCATAGGCGCTTGCACCCCACAACCACTTCAACTCACTCCGAGTCCGGGTGGCCTCCTATCCGGCGGAAGAGCAGAAATATAGTGGCGAAAGAACAACAACGTAGCATGCCTGCAGGTGCCTTGGATTCTCGTCACTGGTTCTGCCTGTACAGCTACATTTTTAAGGCGCTCAATAATCGTGGATGGGTGGCACTGAGGGTTTTGCCGATCTAGAGGAAGGGGTGGAGGGTGGGCAGGGTCTTAGAAGGACCTTGACCTAGCAAATAGTGTCGGAAGATCCATGCGGCTTTCGCGGATGATGCTGTAGTATACAGAGAAGTTGCAGCATTAGAAAATTGCAGCGAAATGCAGGAAGATCTGCAGCGGATAGGCACTTCGTGCAGGGAGTGGCAACTGACCCTTACCATAGACAAATGTAATGTATTGCGAATACATACAAAGAAGGATCCTTTATTGTATGATTATATGATAGCGGAACAAACACCGGTAGCAGTTACTTGTGTAAAATATCTGCGAGTATGCGTGCGGAACGATTTGAAGTGGAATGATCATACAAAATTAATAGTTGGTAATTTGGGTACCAGGTTGAGATTCATTGGGAGAGTCCTTAGAAAATGTAGTCCATCAACAAAGGAGGTGGCTTACAAAACACTCGTTCGACCTATACTTGAGTATTGCCCATCAGTGTGGGATCCGTACCAGGTCGGGTAGACAGAGGAGATAGAGAAGATCCAAAGAAGAGCGGCGCGTTTCGTCACAGGGTTATTTGGTAAGCGTGATAGCGTTACGGAGATGTTTAACAAACTCAAGTCGCAGACTCTGCAAGAGAGGCGCTCTGCATCGCGGTGTAGCTTGCTGTCCAGGTTTCGAGAGGGTGCGTTACTGGATGAGGTATCGAATATATTGCTTCCCCCACTTGTACCTCCCGAGGAGATCACGAATGTAAAATTAGGGAGATTCGAGCGCACACGGAGACTTTCTGGCAGTCGTTCTTCCCGCGAACCATACGCGACTGGAACAGGAAAGGGGGGTAATGGCAGTGGCACGTAAAGTGCCCTCCGCCACACACCGTTGGGTGGCTTCCTGAGTATAAATGTGGATGTAGATATAGAAGCTTTGCCGTTTTAATCACGCATCTGCCAACGTCGAACCCCTCCCTTCTTCACATGATCACACCACACGAGGACGGGAAATAGGATGGACGAAAAAGAATAAGCATCCTTTTCTGCTTCAGATCACATTCAGATTTCGTCAAATGGTGTTTAACGGTCGCTAGTGGTTCCAACCTGCACACGAGAGCTCGTGCTGCGCTCGAAAGGGACCAGATCATGTTTAATGGGATGCTGCACCATAATGTTGTTAGAGAAGGGTTGAAAGGTCCGAAGGCGTCAGCAGTGTCAAAGGTTGTCAAGAACGTCTTTCATTTGTTCATCACACCGTGAGCTGTCGTTTTCCATCGCAAAATAATTGTCAATCAATGACCCAGGAAAGGGGACGGTTTCATTTAGATCCTTCATGTTACCCCCTGAGGCCTTTCCGTGCCGATTCTGAGTGGCGAAGTGTCTGGAAATGTTTTCCTCCGCCACACATAAGAAAACCTGGTGACTGCAACACTGTGCATCGCAGTTCCGACGTTGACCGAGGCATTGGACAGAATTGTGCTGATATTTGGTGCCAATGTGACGTCATTGACACAGTTTCACGTCACACGAACTTATGGGCTGTGGCCTTTTTTCGCACCTGTTGATACCTTACTGTTTGAAGGGTAGTCGACCCAGAAGGCGACGTTGCAGGGCGCCACACTTTTACACCTTTGAGCCAAATTTCAAACTTAAGCTCACAATTGCGTCTCGAAAAAGTGATTCTTTATTTCTGTTGCACTGTGTAGATATCCTCGATGTAGCGCAGCATCTCAAATACTTAATAAAGGCAAGTCTTCCGGTTCAGACCGCATATCAGTTAGGTTCCTATCAGATTGATGCATAGCTCCATATTTAGCAATCATCTATAACCACTCACTCGACGAAAGATCCTTACTTAAAGTCTGGAAAGCTGCACAGATCACACAAATACTCAAAAAAGGAAGTAGGAGTAATCCGATGAATTACAGACCCATATCACTGGCGTCCATTTGCAGTACGATTTTGAAACATACACTGAGTTCCAACATTATGAATTACCTCGCATAAAACTATTTATTGACAACTAGGCAGCACGGATTCAGAAAATAAAGTTCTTGTGGGACACAATCAGCTCTTTCTTCTCATGAAATAATGAGTGCTATCGACAGGGGATCTCAAACTAATTCCATACTTTGGATTTCCAGAAAGTCTTAGACACCGTTCCTCGCAAGATGTTTCTAAACAAATTGCGTGCCTGTGGAGTACCGCTTCAGTTCTGCAACTGGATTCGTGATTTCCTATCAGAAAGGTCACAGTTCGCAGTAACTGACGGAAAATGTAAAATTAAAAACACTTTCATGAACGAAGGGTCGCGTTGTTGAAACTAGAAGTCTACGAATACCAGTTACGCAATACTGGCCCCTATTTCGACTGCACATGGGGCTGGATTCCTCTTACACGTTGGTCAGGGGTTCTGTAGACGGCGTAGTGGAAACCTGAAACTGGTCGCAAAATTACATTCCAAATACTACAGTCTCGTAAAGTCATCAGAAGACAAAACCAATTGCAAAATGCTTAGACATGATATCATCTATATGGTGCGAAACGTGGCAGTTCACTCGAAATAAGAAAGTGTGAGGTCATCCACATGAGTACCAAATGGAATCCGTTTAATTTTGGTTACCCGATAAATCTGACAAATCTAAAGGCTCTCAATTCAACTAAATATCTAGGAATTACATTTACGCACAACTTAAATTGGTACGATCACATAGATAATGTTGTGAGGAAAGCTAGCCAAAGACTGCGTTTTATCGGCAGAACATTTAGAACAGGTATGCCAAAGAGATTCCCTGCCTACGCTTGTCCGTCCTCCGCGAGAGTATTGCTTTGGGGAATAGGATCCCTACCAGAAAGGACTGACGGACGATATCGATAAAGTTCAAATAAGAGCAGCTCGTTTTGTGCTATCGCAAAATAAGAGTGATTCAATTACCAACTTTCTCTGCAGAATGTAAAAGTATTTTATTTGCGCCAACTTACATATGAAGAAATGATCATCGTAATAAAATAAGAGAAATGCGAGCTTCAAGGGTCAATTATTCCCACACGCTGTTCGAGAATGGGACGGCAGAGAAACTGTGAAAGTGGTTCGATGAACCCTCTGCCATGCACTTAAATTTGGATTGCAGAGCAGTCGTGTACTTTTAGACGAACGCACGCGATAGGAATGCGGCTTTGTGTCAGGTTTGTATTGTGACCCGGGATCTACAATGTTCGCAAATTATCGATGGCTGATAATAATCGACCCAAAAGCGCAAAAATCAACATAAATACTGAGTGAGCAACACAGTGAGCAACGTAATACAGAACCCTTAACGTAACCGGTGCGGAATCGGTAGCTTTTTGCAGAATGACATTTTGGGCATTGATAACCTCGCCGATGAGATTAAACTTCCACGAATGATACTTAACTTAAATGTTGCATTTGTTACCATTATTGTTACAAAAGATGTTCAAAATGATCACCCTGGGCTTCGGAACACTTATGTTCGACTGTTATATTGAGAGATGTCAGACGTAAAACGTTGTTCTCGTAGAATTTTCACTTTCAGGTCATCGATATTGTGGAGATTAGATGCTCTCTGCTTTCAGCAGCTCCACGAGAACGCCATTCAGTGAAATGTTTCTCCATATTATTAGAATAACTTGTATTGTTTTTCATTATCAGTAAATTGCGCATACAGTTATTCAAAAACTGTTAGGTAAATTTGCTTATTGACCGTCTTGTCAAAAATATTGAACGGAAACAGTAAAAAATATTGAACGTAAATGGCACACCAAACACCAATTTTTTTCATCTTGAAGTGGACGCTCGAATATCTCGTAAGGATTCTTCATTATCTGATACCTGCTGTTCTGGGAACGAATATGGCCGAATAAATGCAACCATGCCCCCGCTGACTTGAAATACGATGTCGGGTATATCTGTCCACCATCAATGTTTTCGAAAAGTCAACTGTAGCAATCAACCGTTTCGATTTGTGTGTCTCCTTCAGCTATTGTACTGTTGTAACGGGGTATGGTTTCGGTTGTAATTCATGACAAATTTACAATAACATGCGTATTTAACACCAGATTGTTGGAATAACTTGCGTACTGATTTATTTAGACTGGCATTAATTCTCCTTAAAATAGCGGAAATGAGCTGTGTAGTTGTAATGAAAGGTTGCCTATTTCGTTTTGCACCTGAAACCATACCCGTTGTTCGCTTTTTTTCCCATAAACCTTGTGTGCGACTTTTCACTGGAATACTAGCATTTGGAAATTTTTCTACGAAAGCTTAGAGTATTTCTTCTGAAAACGAATATAGGGATCAGCATATAGCTATTCCCTCCTGGATTGAATAGAACGGCAGCAACAATCATTAGTGACATATACATCCGTTGCTAGTCGGACTAGTGTGAGAATTTTTCATAAATAGTGTTGGGTAGCGATTTCATTACGTGTTCGGTTTCATGTTGTTTATTTTCTACATTTAATATCTCATTTATTAACCAATAAATACAGCAACAGTCAACATTAAATCTCCACCAATTTTTGCATGACTATGAAAACAACGTACTCGATAGAAGTTTTACGTTCGGTTGTTGTCAGAGAGTGTACCCTACTTCTTAAAAGTTTTTTTAGAACTTCAAATATATATAAGGTGCGATTAAAACTTTCTGTGCAAAGGTCATACAGTGGAGAATCCATACGCCTCTCAGACCGTGAGCTTTGAGCATTCCATCGATGCACCACGTTGAAGATGCACCTTTGGTAAAACACCGTGTCATGCCGTATGAAAAATTCCATTACTGGCCACTACACATCCTCGTCTGACAGGAACCTTCGACGCTTGAAGGCTTTTCTTTAATGAACCGAAGGCGTGACAATTGCCTAGGGAGAGATCAGGTCTATAGGGCTGGTGCTCGAGTGTCTCCCACTTGAGTTGGCCTAACTTCTATGTTACGACATTTGCGATTGCGTCTTGTGTCGAATCGCTGCCAGCACGAAACTTGGCGCACCATTCCACAAATGGTAGTTGTCGACAGATATGCTGCCCCATACGCTGAGAGGTGGTATGAGCCCCCTCTCATATTTCTATCTTACGATTTTCCTCTCTAATTGCATGCAGTGAAAAGTTGCTATTCCTTCACACGCGGACTTCCCACGCAGCGTCTCTCGTCACCCAGGTGGTCTGGTGACAGGCGGGCTCTACTGATCTTGAAAGGGTAAGCCGACAGGTGTGAGGGAGTCGAGTGAATGCTTTCCAGACGCCGACATTGTAGAATAGCGGCGGAGACACGCTCGCAGGGGCCTGAAGTAGCAGCTGGGCTAGAGGTTCTGTTACTTCGCAGAAACTTAGCGAAAACACTTTCTGGCGGGCTACCAGCGAGGCGTGAGAATGACTTGTGTACCCAGGCAGTTGTGGCGGGCAAATTCCCGCGCTTTCTGCAAAATCATAACTGTGATTGGCTTGCTCAGGGCATAGCTCCGTGACGTCGCAAAATCGGCACAGAAATTGGCGCCAAGAATCTCCATTGGTGGAATGGTAGTGCTCCGGCAATAGAGTGGAATTTTCCGCCGGTTTTCGAGTTGCTGATTGGAACGGTTAACCACGGCCACTGTCATGGGGGCGGGAATGTTCTGTGTTCGGTTTGTACGGGTGCTCTTGTGGGGAGTCGGCTCTCGCCTTTCGGTCGGAGTAGGTTACAGGACTGAGCTCTCGCTGCTCTGGTCAGCCTGCCTTCCGTTGGCTGTCTAATATACTTTTATTTAATTGTAACTGCTTGACGAAGTTGCTGAAGTTTCGACTTCAACGTAACTTTCCGAGTACAGTTGGCAATTGAGCGTTCTGCGTACAAGAGGCCTATGTTGTCTGTCTTGAGCAGTTTTGGCTAAAGTTGACTGTATCGGAGTTACAGTGTGACTTCGCTTGTTAAAATCAATCACTGTACCGTCAGTGATTGTGTGGCGAGCCTTCTTCGTCTCCCTCAGAGGCGCGTTTGTATTGCTAGGAAGTCTTTAGTCTGGAACAATCAGGCCAGGATAATTTGTTTCGGGCTATACTCGCGACATTATCATCACCACGACGGGACGTCGAAGCAACCAGCCATCGCCTCCTGTATGCCAGATCGTGTCTGTGCAGTTAGGAAGACAGCTTGGTAATGTATGTCCGCAGCACAAGCAAAGCAGGCAATTTTGCTAGGTGATAATCCGAGCTCAGCAGAGCGCGCCTGTTTGTCTTTTCTAACTTTGATCTGTCTTGGGTGTTCATTGTCTGAGTTCTCACTAATGTAGCAGCAATTAATGCTGGGTTGGCTGTATGTCTCTCTCAAGACTTGAGTTGCAAGGAATTGGCTCCACATACCACTTCGTCATAAATGTCACAATCTAGTTTAGGGACAACTTCACCTTCACAGCATTTATCTGAGTATCCAATTTGAGCCAATTTGATGTATTGTAAAAGTTTAATGTGTTTTTGTTTATTATTTTGAGTTATAATAAATCATATTGCTATTTTGGACAGAACTTTCATTCTGTTAATCGGTAGAGCAACCCTATCATTTCTCACTACGTTAATGAAACTTTCCTTTATTTAACTTATTTATCAAATGAAATTATTGCAGGTGCCAAACTCTTTTCTACTCCACTTGCAGGGTCGATTACAGTCAGTTCGCGTTTCTTTTTAATCCATGTTCAACAGCAAAAGTCGGAGTTAGAATAGGGGGGAGGGGGGGCTTAGAGCATCATTTACATATGCAGATTCTAGAAAAATTTAGTGTTGAATACACTGCTAGCCCCGGCACCTCGCAACGCATTCTCCAATCTCCGATGGATGTCTACCAGTATTTGTCATCCGGTAGCCAAGAAAAGAATAAACACCACGTTGGTCCTGTTTGGGACGCATTTGGTAATAAAGTCGCCTTAGGTCACGTTTACGCACCTACGGCACGCTCGTCAGAAAGGCACGGATGCCACACTAATCCATTGCCTACGTGTCCGCCTTTATACCCCCATATCGGAGTCGCGCTACGTTCATATACAGGGTGGACCTTTGATAGTGACCGGGCCCAATATCTCACGAAATAAGCATCAAACGAAAAAACTACAAAGAACGAAATTCGTCTAGCTAGAAGGGGGCAACCAGATGGCGCTATGGTTGGCCCGCTAGATGGCGCTGCAATAGGTCGAATGGATATCAGCTGCGTTTTTTTTAACGGGAACCCCCATTTTTATTACATATTCGTGTAGTATGTAAAGAAATATGGATGTTTTAGTTGGACCACTTTTTTCGTTTTGTGATAGATGGAGCTGTAATACTCACAAACGTGTAAGTACGTGGTATCACGTAACATTCCGCCAGTGCCGACGGTATTTGCTTCGTGATACATTACCCGTGTTAAAATGAACGGTTTACCAATTGCGGAAATGGTCGATATCGTGTTGATGCAAGGCTATTGTGATCAAAATGCCCAATGGGCGTGTGCTATGTGTATGCTGCTCGGTATCCTGGACGACATCACCCAAGTGTCCGGACCGTTCGCCGGATAGTTAAGTTATTTAAGGAAACAGGAAGTGTTCAGCCACATGTGAAACGTCAACCACGACCTGCAACAAATGATGATGCCCAAGTAGGTGTTTTAGCTGCTGTCGCGGCTAAGCCGCACATCAGTAGCAGACAAACTGCGCGAGAATCGGGAATCTCAAAAACGCCGATGTTGAGAATGCTGCCGGCCTCTGTGACCGAGCGGTTCTAGGCGCTTCAGTCCGGAACCGCGCTGCTGCTACGGTCGCAGGTTTGAATCCTGCCTCGGGCATGGATGTGTGTGATGTCCTTAGGTTAGTTAGGTTTGAGTAGTTCTAAGTCTAGGGGACTGATGACCTCAGATGTTAAGTCCCATAGTACTTAGAGCCATTTGAACGATTTTTGAGAATGCTACATCAACATCGATTGCACCCGTACCATATCTCTGTGGATCAGGAATTGCATGGCGACGACTTTGAACGTCGTGTACAGTTCTTCCACTGGGCACAAGAGAAATTACGGGACGATGACAGATTTTTTGCAGGCGTTCTGTTTAGCGACGAAGCGCCATTCACCAACAGCGGTAACGTAAACCGGCATAATATGCACAATTGGGCAACGGAAAATCCACGATGGCTGCGACAAGTGGAACATCAGCGACCTTGGCGGGTTAATCTATGGTGCCGCATTATGAGAGGAAGGGTAATTGGCCCCCATTTTATCGATGACAATCTGAATGGTGTAATGTATGCTGATTTCTTACGTAATGTTCTACCGATGTTACATCAAGAAGTTTCACTGCATAATAGAATGGCGATGTACTTCTAACATGATGGATGTCCGGCAAATAGGTCGCGTGCGGTTGAAGCGGTATTGAATAGCATATTTCATGACAGGTGGATTGGTCGTCGAAGCACCATACCATGGCCCGCACGTTCACCGGATCTGACGTCCCCAGATTTCTTTCTGTGGGGAAAGTTGAAGGATATTTGCTATCGTGATCCACCGACAACGCCTAACAACATGCGTCAGCGCATTGTCAATGCATGTGCGAACATTACAGAAGGCGAACTATTTGCTGTTGAGAGGAATGTCGTTACACGTATTGCCAAATGCATTGAGGTTGACGGACATCATTTTGAGCATTTATTGCATGAACGTGGTATTTACAGGTAATCACGCTATAACAGCATGCGTTCTCAGAAATGATAAGTTCACAAAGTAAATGTATCACATTGGAACAACCGAAATAAAATGTTCAAACGTACCTACGTTCTGTATTTTGATTTAAAAAACCCACCTGATGCCAACAGTTCGTCTAAAGTTGATAGCCATATGTTTGTGACTATTACAGTGCTATCTATCACAAAGCGAAAAAAGTGGTCCAACTAAAACATTTGTATTTCTTTACTTACTACACAAATATGTAATAAAAATGGGGATTTCCTATTTAAACAAACGCAGTTGATATCCGTTTGCCTTATGGCAGCGCTATCTAGCGGGCCAACCATAGCGCCATCTGGTTTCCCCGTTCAAGTTAGACAAGTTTCGTTCTTTGTAGTTTTTTCGTTTGACGCTTATTTCGTGAGATATTTGGCCCGGTCACGATCAGTGTATCACCCTATATACTGCAGCAACATACTCAAACGGAAACTTTTTGATCTTCCTTTATACGTGCATTTTTTTGTTACTTTGGTTAGGTAGTGCCGATGTTGTGATTCCATATTTGTAATGCTCTTGGTTGAAGAGCTAGAAGGTGATCTTTCAGGTAATAACTGAACTGTGATGGTAGATACATTTCTATTGCAGTTTGAAAATTATTCTTTTCTTATGACATTTTATAATTTCCACTCATAAATCAAATTGTATTTCTCTGTTCGCGTATAATGTATCGACGTGTTGCTCATCTTCAGTGACTGTCGTTTCGACAGCAGCAAGCAGATCCTTGATGGTTTTGATTGGCTTCCAATATGCTAAAGCATTTTGAAAGTGTGTGTCTTGAATCTAGACTCGAACAACATGTTCAATTGGTACTAAGCGGTATTTGTTTCAGTTATGTTGGTACTCTTCAGATTCCTTCCAGTAGTTTGTACTGGTCGCATGCCAGATATTCTGAGCTACAACGTAATAGTTATTGGGATTACTGTACTACGCAAAGTTCACTTCTAAAGGCCGCTGAATGCCATAGACGTCAACTAAACAATAATTTATACAGCTATTAGCCTGGGTGGTGCAATATGAAGGCAATTAAGGATAGTGTTAATCACTGAACGCAGTTGCAACAATCTTTCAGTTTTAAAGAACGTTGAATTCCATATAGTTGGTAATCCTTGAATTAATTTTTTGGGGTGATTCTTTTCTTAGCTCTTTTTTTTTTGCTGTTTTGTTTAATCCACATTACAATCATGTCCACAACAGTAGTCAAATCAGGCAGTTTTTCAGGCTTTCAGTTGTCTCTGTGCTACCAAATTGTACTTGTGTTCATGAAGTCACGCTATCATTTCCAAAAATCATAACTTGGGAACTACTAGAGATAGAGACTCGTTGTTTGATATAAAACGTTTAGCAGCTCCCAAAGATTTTTTTACTTTGTTCTTTGTTGCAGATTTGACTTGGAGTGCATCACAATGGCGACAGACCAGGAGAAAGTGTAATGACGCAATTGCGTGAGTCACCTGGTATGCAGAATTCAGTGTGATAACGGTATTGCGGAGTTATCGGCGCCGGAATGGGGAGCAAAAATAAGCATAACGAGGTGGTTAAAAAACTTTAAAGAGAGAGGCCGTGTCAAAGACCTTGCTGACGAAGTGGACGTTCCCCTGTGTCTCAGGCACGTGTTGACAGAGTGCAAGCCGCATTTCAACGCAGCCGCCGAAGTCAAGTCGTGGCATATCGCACGAATACCAGGAAGCAAGATCAGCTGTCCACAAAGTGTTATATAAGCGGTAACGGGTTTTGCGCACAAGTGCAAGTGGTCCAAGCATTGCAGCCAAACGATCGTCCTCTGCATGTTTCAGGCTGGCCTCCATGGATGCTGACAACGACTACCTAAAGAAGGCCCGCATCTCGTGGTCGTGCGGTAGCGTTCTCGCTTCCCACGCCCGGGTTCCCGGGTTCGATTCCCGGCGGGGTCAGGGAATTTCTCTGCCTCGTGATGGCTGGGTGTTGTGTGCTGTCCTTAGGTTAGTTAGATTTAAGTAGTTCTAAGTTCTAGGGGACTGATGACCATCGATGTTAAGTCCCATACTGCTCAGAGCCATTTGAACCATTTGAACCTAAAGAAGTGGCTGTTTGCAGAAGAAACAACGGTGCACATTTCTGGACTTGTGTTAACACGAAGCTTCATGTCCGACGTGACCAAATGTACGATAGGATGATAGGCTCATTTTTCTTCACAGGGAAATCCCTTACGGAGAATGTTTACGTGGAAAAGCTCAAACAGTTCCTGACATCATAGATCGAAGAGCTACAGCGACGCATGATGTTCCAACATGATGATGCACCCTCTTGAAGGTGCAGCGTCTGCTGAACTACACACATTTCCTGAGGGGGGGGGGGGGGGTTGTGATGGTTCCATCACATGGCACCCACGCTCATCCAATGTCACTTCTTTTTGTGGGTTTACGTGAAGGCCAGTCAATGACATTGCTAACCTTTTCGCGCGATTCAATGAAGCAGTCAGAACTGTTGTTGATGCTGCCATGCTGACCTGCATATGGACAGAACTGGTATATCGCCTTTAGCTTCTAGGAACTATGAGCAGGTTACACACTGAAATTGTGGCAAAACATAAAAAGTTTTGAGAGCTGCTAAACGTTTTACAACAAACCACAATGCACTAATAGTTTGCAAGGTATGATTTATTGAAATGATAACGATGTTTTACAGACACCATGTATATGATTTGTCCTTCCAAATGCTATTTCTTCTTCTTTAACCAGTGCACTGATGTCGTTACAAGTTCGAAACAGATTCGTTTAAATCATGAAAAACTGATTGACAGTGATAAGAAGTAGCCTATTTTTTGCCAACGTCGAAGGTCCATATTTTGTGATTAACATCGATGACACAATGTTTCAGATTTCAGAATCGATATTGAAACATCGATGTCTGAACTACTTATAACGATATTTTTTAAATACTGATGATCATCGAACATCCATAATTGTGAAATACTTTAGAAAAAAATAGTACGCGCCATTCTAAAAGCATTATAATTAATACAGTTACGTCAGTATTCTGACTATGACTGACTTGCAGACGTGCGAGCAATGGCGTCCCCAAGGGGACATGGAGTGTCAAGGGGGTGGGGGTGGCGGTGGCAAGAAAGGGCACTTCCCTCTCCCCACCGTGGAATTTGGAACACAGACTTTTTAAACATTACAAAATTCTCATACGCTCCTAGAAATGATTATCTGTGATTCCAATAAACAGCCACAATGAGAAACACTATTCCTGTAGCAGTTCAGTAACTCACGATTGTTTGATTTTCATACTGTTCGCAGTAAATGAAGCCGAGTTTTTCGGTGCAGCGACGTTTTTGCGCTGACCGAAACACAAGGCAGATGCGAGTCTGAATAGTGCTGCGGCAGAATCGGCAGTCTTATTTCGGTCGATTCTCCGTACACGCTATTGTTGGGTACGTACCTGGCACGTGGATGCTATTCAGTTTTACACGGCAGATCGTTGGAATCAGCACTAAAGAACGGGGTCGCGTTATGCAGTACGTGTGCTTTTTCAGTCCCAGTAAGGCTTGGGTGCAAAAGCGTTAGTCGTCTGAAAGGTATGACATCTTTCCAAGAGTGTTATCGGTAGTTTTACATGCTTTATGTAATCATTTATGCAGCCCATTAAGTATCAGGACGTGCCCCGTGGGAAAGTCTCATCGTGCTCTCTCACCTGATAGTAAAAAGAACTCCATTTTTTCGTTAACCTTTTTTTTAGACTTGTAAGTTGGTTTTTAAACAATGATTTTGACGAAAGGAGCTCTGTTTTATTATACAGTATGTCATTTTAATATAACGACAGTACATACTCACTCTATGAAGCCTCTTGGAGAGGTTACTGATGAGAGTAGGTGCATCGAATGAAATCGAATTCTTGTGATCGCTATTCATCCCATTCCCATCGCTGTCAGCTTCAGACAACAGACAACACTTGTTACGAAGGACAAAGAGGTCAGTAAGCAAGATGATTTCAAAATCAATTACACATAACATTTCATCGATTTTGAACTCAGCATATCAGTTCTGATTTCATAAGTGTAGATGAACTAAACAGTGTTGTCTGCTAGTTCACGTTAGCAACGGTCAGAAATCAGTTACTACTGGCAGATGTCATTTAATTTTATCGATTTAAGAAGAAGTACCATCAGCCACCTCGTCGAGAACCTTAGAGCCCCCATACAATAAGCGCACAGCGAACACTTCGCACCTTAGAAATGCATACAGAATGTAGACCCTACATTATATTCCATAGTACGGTACAGGAATGTACAGTATGGGGAGTTTGACTCCCGCAACAGCAGTGTAGTAGTTCCACATCGTGATAAATTTGTCAATTGTACGTTCAAGAAGGTAAGATTGAAAATCAGGATGACACAAAAGAGTGGCTTAATGCGAGTATACAGCAGAGAATTCGAAAACATGGAGGGGAAAATGACTTACGAAGGAACGAAATCTGCGCTCTGAATCTAGTGTCTTATTTTACCGTTTATTCCTACTTTCTGTCAAAAAAAGACAGTATTCTTCGCACCATAAATTGAAACGTCTAATAATTAAACTCGTCTTTCTTGCTTTCACGACTAAAAAAAAGTCTAATAATGTTCGAGGCTCCTTGTAGCAATCCTCGACTTGGGGGTAACCATCAATTCCCTGAGGAAACTTGTCTATCTCTCCTATAAAGTTTAGTTCTTGTGGTATGACATGTAGCCAAACTCTTCGACGTAGTTATATAAATATAACAGCTTCAGAGTCTTCCAGGCCACTGCTCTTCGGGCAAATTTTGAAATTTCGGTGGACGTAAATATATTAAATGGCCTCACGTCTTCAGTGCACTGATCTTCCGAAAAATCGCCATTTTTGTGTACCCACATGCCATCAGTAGCTGCTGTTTCAATAACCCCTGTAAGGCATTTTTTTCTCTCCATGATGCACGTTTCCTTTTATTAATTTAAAACATCTTCTCCTCCGCTTCTTGCTTACAGTGTGAATGTGTCGTCTGCGTGCACATATCGCTAGAATATTCCTATTTGTCACTCCTATTGTACATAAAAAAACAAATGAAACTATGATACTACATGCGGCTACAAACAAAACGCGAGAATACTGGCAATGAAGTATACTGGGAACTTAATGCAGGACTACTATCAATTATCCACTCATTTTCAAAGCTCCTTATTTTCGGAAGTATTTCATGTACAAGCATGACTGATGCGTGAGTAGAGCCTTAAACTTACGGAGTTTGCATTTTGCCCACCGGCTGGCGTTACGAGTGCAGTGCCTTGACAAAATGGTGACAGAACAAGAAAAGAACATTTCTCTACCTAGCTCACATGCAGCGACGAAGCAACCTTTCATTTGTCTGGAGAAGTTAATCACCAAAATGTGAGAGTGTGGGTCACTGAAACTCATCACGAAACTGTAACGCATGAATGAGATTCGATTTTCTATACAGAGCCACAGTCGATATTGTTTGAGCCCTTTTTCTTGTGTGAGAAGACTTGACAGGCACCTCTTAACTTGATATGTTGCAGTTGTGGTTGTTTCCACAGCTGATTGCTGAGCCCAAGAATTCTGTCTTCCACAAAGACGGGGCACACTCTCAGTGGAGTATCGGGTCAAATGGCTGTGAGCACTATGGGACTTAACATCTCAGGTCATCAGTCCTCTAGAACTTAGAACTACTTAAACCTAACTAAAATAAGGACATCACACACATCCATGCCCGAGACAGGATTCGAACCTGCGACCGTAGCGGTCGCGCGGTTCCAGACTGAAGCGCCTAGAACCGCTCGGCCACGCCGGCCGGCGGAGTATCGGTGTTCGTCGGTAACTAAATGATGAACTTACGCATCCCTCGATTGGAGAAGATGATGTGGCTCAGTTACCCTATAGCGTTCTCGCTTCCCACGCCCGGGTTCCCGGGTTCGATTCCCGGCGGGGTTAGGGATTTTCTCTGCCTCGTGATGACTGGGTGTTGTATGGTGTCCTTAGGTTAGTTAGGTTTAAGTAGTTCTAAGTTCTAGGGGACTGATGACCATAGCTGTTGAGTCCCATAGTGCTCAGAGCCATTTGAATCAGTTACCCTAACCTCCGCGTCGCCTGCCCTAATACCTTGTGATATTTTCCTCTGGGCGTGCATTAAGGACCGTGTTCATCGTACCCCTACTGCCAAGAACACGAGAACAGCTCATAGAAGCATCAATGCCTCTGAGATGACCACTGATCTGATATTGCTACATAAAGCATGGAACGAACTTGACTACCACTTTGAAGTGTCTCGTGTGACCCGGGCGCGGGACAACGACGACGACGACGACGACGACGACTCATAGCACGTTTGTAGATCGCAAAATGCAAACTTGATGAGTTTGCGGTTCTACTTATGCATGAATCATATTTGTTCATGTAATACTTTGGAAAATAACGAAAAAGTATGCTCTTTCACCCAACTTGAACTACCTTCAAACTATAGACATGGTGTAGAGTTAGATGATCCAGCGCTCTTATACCACGAAATGAACAGGAAATCCGGGAGACGGTAATCAAACTGTTTAGCTTTCTGAATTTTGCGACAGAGGTCTGCGCTATAAAAGATTGCCCCAAGCCTTACGAAATCAGGTTAGTCCACAGTCTCTCAGGTTGGAACAAACCGACCTGCTTTCTTTCGACTCAATTGGGCATTCACTTATGAATACGTGGTAAGCGCGTATGCTTATGCTGCAAGGGGAGCCAGCTGCAGGTAACAGTGTCACGGAGGGTTACGTGCTAGCATCGACAACACAGCGCTGTCCTCGACCACATGTTGACGTGAGTCACACGGCTGCCACTGGAATTTCGAAAGAAATGCATCGCCTGTACAAGTGAAAGGGATCTTTCCCTATTTCCGGGAGTTGTAGGGCTCTACAGACGCAGAAAATATTCCCTTATACTGTTCTTGGGGATGTCTTCATTCGCCTTAGTTTGTACGATTTTGGATTTTTCGGACAATTTACCTAAGCAAACCAATATAACAGAATAAGGAATATAATTCAAGCGTGACAAATAAGAAGCTTGACACAAAAGGTACATTCGTAGGGTCGCAAATTTTTAGAAAGACAGAAAGCTGATATTACAGAAAAAATAAGCGTGAGGAAATAAAATAAATATATTTTAACGCCTCTTCAGCACCAGGTGATAGGCGGCGATTCTGATTTTGTTTCTAGTATACCAAACATGTACGTGTAAATTTCAGAGTAATTATGGGCATGCATGCAGCATGAATTAACGCAGATTCTGCAATCTTAGTCTATAGCTGAGTAGACGACTACTTATTCTGTGCCGCTGTTATAAACGTTCCTATGTTTTTAGTCTTTGAGGTATAGATACATTGCAACCGCCCATCCGCAACATTTGAAAAATCTAATCCAATTTTATACGTTGTACAATATGAGTCAGGAGGAAAGATACATGCTTTGAGGGGTGATAGTATTAGTGATTCTGAAAAAAAAAGCCATTTGAATATATGTCCTGTTCTTAACAGTTACGAGGGAACTAAGGAAAACAGTGGGAAGCAGGACAAATGTAAGTTTTGTTTAACTGTATACATTTCTTCACGAAAGATGTCCAAGGATTCCCCATTAACCACAATGCATTTTGCAGCTGTTGTAGGCAGGTGCTGTGTTGCTGATCTGTTCTCATTCGTACGGTCGTTTACTTGAGTACACGCATGTAAAATACGAGATAGAAGTTCCTTGTTTGTGGCTGCTCTAGGCTTTTGGACTTCGGTCTTAAGCCAGTCCCACAAACGGTAATCTAATGTAGCAAGACTCTAAAAAAGTATCCACTTTTTTTCAAAAATCTAAAACTACGGAACACATCAAACAAAATTATTGGAACGCACCAAAAATCGATTAAAAAAAGGCAGTATAGTTATGTAATTCCTTTGTTTCTTCAACCTATATGCAGCAATTTACGTCACACTGAACGATTTCTAGAGTTCACGATATGAAGAGATTGAAATCACAACTTTCAAGAACAATACTCGTTTCAGAAGCAAAATTCAAAATTTTAAAAAGCTCATAAATTCTCACAAAATGCCGGCAGATGCATTCACACTGTAGGAACTACAGAGAGTGCTTGTGAAGTAGGAAAAGCGACTAAACGCCCGTGAGTTTTAAACAGCTGTATGGCGGACACGGCTAAGAAAAGGGGCTATGTTCGTTTGAAGGTTTTTGTTCAGAATCACCAATACTATCACAAATCTCAAAGTATGTACCTTTCCTCCAGCGTTATAGGAACTAAAGAGGAATAGGTGAGGAAGAGATGGGAGATATGGGATTGCGAGAAGAATTTGACAGGACACTGCATGTAAGTAGGAACAAGGCTTCTGGGGTAGATGACATTCCGTCAGAACTACTAATAGTCTTGGGAGAGCTAGCCATGGTAAAACTCTTCCATCTGGTGTGCAAAATGTATGACACAGGCGAAATACCCTCAGACTTCACGAATAATGTAATAATTGCAATTCCAAAGACAGTGGTCCAGACAGCTATGAAAATTACCGAACTATCAGTTTCATAAGTCATGGTTCCAAAATACTAACACGAAATCATTATGGAAGAATGAAAAAAGTGGTGGAGACCGACCTCGGAAGAGATCAGTTTGGATTTCGGAACACGCCAGGCAGTACTGATCCTACACTTACCTTACAAACTCGATTAAGGAGAGGCAAACCTACATTTATAGCATTTGTAGACTTAGAAAAAGCTTTTGAGAATGTTGACTGGAATACTTTCTTTGAAACTGTGAAGGTAACAGGGTTAAAATTGAGGAAGCGAAAGGCTATTTACAACCTGCAC
The DNA here is from genome assembly GCF_021461395.2 of Schistocerca americana. Lineage (NCBI taxonomy): Eukaryota > Metazoa > Arthropoda > Insecta > Orthoptera > Acrididae > Schistocerca > Schistocerca americana. The sequence goes on along the minus strand of NC_060119.1, from coordinate 388,496,872 downwards.
AGAAACCAGGTGGCAGTTGAGTCGACTGGCATGAAAGGAAAGCGTTGGTTGAGAAGAGAGTGAGGGTTGTAGCCTATCCCCGATGTTATTCAATCTGTACTTTGAGCAAGCAGTAAAGGAAACCAAAGAAAAATTTGAAGTTGGAATTAAAGCTCAAGGAGAAGAAATAAAAACTTTGAGATTTACCGATGACATTGTAATTATGTCGAAGACAACAAAGAACTTGGAAGAGCAGTTGAATAGAATGGACAGTGTCTTTAAAGGAGGATATAAGCTGGGCATCAACAAAAACAAGGCAAGGATAATAGAATGTAGTCGAATTAAACCAGGCGATGCCGAAGGAATTAGATTAGGAATTAAGACACTTAAAGCAGTAAATGAGATTTGCTGTTTGGGCAGCAAAATAACTGATGGTGGCCGAAGTAGGGAGACATAAAATGTAGGATGGCGATGGAAAGAAACGCGTTTCTGAAGAAGAGAAATTTGTTAACATCGAGTATAGATTACAGTCTTTCCTGGAAGTATTCGTCCAGAGTGTAGCCATGTATGGAAGTGAAACGTAGCTGATAAACAGTTTCGACAAGAAGAGAATAGAAGCCTTCGAATTGTGTTACTACAGAAGAATGCTGAAGATTAGATGAGTAGATCATGTAACTGATGAAGAGGCACTAAGTAGAACTGATGAGAGAAGAAATTTGAAATTTGTGGCACTACCTGACTAGAAAATGGGATCCATTGATATGACACATTCTGAGACATCAAGGGCTCACGAATTCAGTATTGGAGGGAAGAGTGAGTGAGTGTGTGTGTGTGGGCGTGTGTGTGTGGGCACGCGCGTGCGTGGGAGGGGCGGGGGGGGGGGGGGGGGGAATTAGATATCGTAGAGGGAAACCATGAGATGAATACAGTAAGATTATTCAGAAGGATGTAGACTGTACCAGTTATTTGGAGATGATGAGGCTTGCACAGGATAGTCGCATCAAACCAGCCTTCAGACTGAATACCACAACAACAACAACAACAACAACGACTACAACAACAAACAGTGCTACGCATTTGAGATATCTAGGTCAAATCCTCAATCCTACTGGAGGAGAAAAGTTCTCACAGAAGACTGGACTACAAAAAATGAACAGAGTTTACGACAGAACACAATACATACATAATAAGAAGCGCATCTCCATTAAAACAAAGATGAGACCCTACAACACAGTAATAAAGGCTGAAATAATGTACGCAAATGTGGTATTTACACTCCATACGAAAAGCGACGTGGAAAGCATACTGTATGAAGAACGGATAACACTGTAGGAAAACCACAGAGAAATTGTTAAACCTAGCAGAAGGCGTCAGAAAAAGAAGTTTATAGTTCCATGGGCACATCAACAAGACTAACAAACAGAATTCTAACGTACATACAAGAGGTGAAGTCAAACTTGACCTATATAAAGCACAAATCGATCCAGTAAAAGACCAAGACAGAAACACATACAGAGATAAGATACACCAGTAGAGTGTCAGGTCAGAGAGTGAAGTTCGAAAGTAACCTATAAAAAATGAGAGAATCATGGAAGATTAGATAGAATGTTTGGCGTGATCCTACAGGGTGTCGATGCAAATAATAATAGCAGAACGCTTAAGTAGCAGCACATGTAAATAAACTGTTGAATTTTAAAGGAATAGTAAATTATAAATGAGAAGAAAAAATAAGATCAATAATAAACTTACTTAACTATGTGACTGATTTGACACAATCTTATTTATTGTAACAACTTAAACTGTTATGACACTTTAAATTTTCTTTTTGAATGAACACACCGCCGTTTGTATTATTGTACGATTAATTGCGACCCAGGTTTCGGCCTTTTATGCCACTTTCAAGTGATTGCGTTTATGTCATTGACATATATTGCGGGAGATCAAGCTTAAAATTGGCCGTAAATTAAGAAAAATATCCGCTCCCTATGAACTGCCAGATGTAAAGATCATCATCTTGTAAAAAGATCAGTAAAGAATGGTGGGGGCACGTCATATTTAATAAAAACAGGTTCACTTTGATGTATAAAAGATGAACACTTGTCCTTGAGTCATAATGATAGTGAAATCAAAACTCAGTCACTTGAAAATGGCTTGAAAGGTCGAAACCTGGGTCGTAATTAAATAAACAGCAACATCAAACACTGTTTACACTTTAAATCGCTCAGTGACATTTCATGAGAAGAAATCTCATCTATGGAAAGTGACTTTTCCCTACGAATTATGAACTGATTGCGGGGACAAAGCTGTCTGATGGTATCTTTTCTTCCCACTAGTTCATAAAAGCTTGAGTGTTCTATTCGAACAACAACCGCCAACACATTTCGTTTATCTGTAAGGCCACGGTCGACTTCAGGAACTTGTACAGTATCACCAATCTGTGAAGGAGGAAATTTTCTTTTTGAGGTTCTTAACATTTTCTTTGCTTGCACTGCAGTTTTTTATTTTTTATTTTTTTATTGAAATAAACTCACGCTGTTCAGTTAGGGCCTGATGTGAGGACTTGGTAGGTTTCTGTTCTTCTTCAGTACTTTCCTACGGAATATGATTTTGGTATGGCCACTGCTGAAATTTTCTTAAAAAGCCGAGCAAAGATGAAGGTGCTGTGCCTTTATTTTTTTATTTCATGCCAAACATGGCTTCATAAGGATTTTGGAGTATTGCTCCGTGGTATGAAGTGTTCTTAGCAAATAGAGCAAAGCGCAAATCTTCTGACCATCAATCTGTATTTTTTCGTTCATCCATGTAGTTAATATAGGCTTATTCTGTATATGTTGATTGGCCCTTTCAACTGAGCTTTCTATTTGACTATGAAGGCTTTCTGTGAACTATCTTCACATCTTCCCATATATTGCACAGCTCGGATACGACTTGATTACAAAATTCCCTACCACTATCTGCTAACAATTGTAACACCCCACCCGTCACATATCTGGTTTTGGCGTGTGTTCACCCCAGCTAATTGACTAACAGATCAACAGAGAGTGCAAAACTGCCACAATATCGGATAACGCAAAGAAAGTAATAAGGCCCTGTGACTCCTGATTGAACTGCGGTGGCAGTGTTGACATTAATTGATTCAGAATTGATCACTTTTAATTAAAAAGGGGTGCACGTTGATGTTATATGCAGCTATTGAACACCAGATGCAAATGTTGAACATAAAATTAATTAAGAAAGTGACTTGGGATTTCAACTACTTGATTGAAAACAGATGCAGTCGATTATCACAAATTTATTTTAACTCCCGACCTTCAATCACCACATTGCATGACTCTCCTACCAGGCAGTGGTAATAAATTGCGTTTGCGTGGAGTAAAGCTCGATAACTCAAAAGTAATTCCTATCGACTGACCCAGGTGTAATGCGAAGTGCGAGAAGAACTCTACAGTACACAGCCCATGAAACTCTCATGGAAACTTTGCCGATGTGATCCAACAAATTAATCAGTGACCGGAGCGGGCGCAATATCACCGAGTGCAGTGTGGCAGAGCGTCGTCGTTGTGTGGACGTCGGCCGACCTCGTGGTGCTGCAAGGGTGCGCTCATCTATTCACTCCTAGCTATCTTGCTCAGTACGTAGCTGGACCAAAACTTTCTATCTCCAAGCTCAATCGTTCCATTTGATAAGTCCTAAACTGCAGAGGTGCTCACTCTTTCTCGGGCAAGCTGAGTAAAGAACGCCACGTCCGCACTCTAGGCAAGCTGGGAACGGAAGACCTCTACTGAGACTTCTGCCAGTCTGCTCTTCGCCTCGGATTCCCCTCCAGCAAAATCACTTATGCCAATTGCAGCACAAGTCGCGTTAATTATGCATCACTTCCCAGTGCTGAACAATGCCTGCTCTGGGAAGTGAACAAATTCCCACAAAATTTCCCTTCCTCTCAACTTCTTCTATTTAGCCCCCCCCCCCCCCCCCCCAGGCCACCCATCAAGGTTAGCGTCTGCACAAACACCAAGTTTTCCGGAATTCTGACTCCCAGGAGAGTACTTCAAATTCCTTGGTCCTACGTTCCCATCAGAGGCCGTCGTATTTCACGATGTCGCTCTTCACCTGATTTACTTCAGGCTCTGCAGACCGCGAATTCACCGTGAAGTTGCTATAGTCACGAACACGCATATTTTGACCTCTGTTGACCACTCCACCGTAGCTTTGCTTGGCTTTCTCGCATGTTTCACAGAAAACGGGACGACGGACTTTTATCAACAGGCGTAAAGTTCTCCGTCTGTTTCCTGGTACAGCAGCATGGAGCCGGGGTCAACCACCCACTCACTGTCACTCATCTGAAGGCGGCTGGAGGCCGCGCACTGTTACCACTTTCTCAGAGCTTGAGCCGCCCTAAGGTGCCTATTGTTGCTTCCCTTAGCTGCTCCCCCAGCCGGCCACGTTCAACTCTAAATGCTTCCCTGGGGTAAACTAGCGTCCAGTAAATCGACTCGTTTCCACAAAGTTTTCATGTAGTGTGACTTACTTTAAAACCATCACCCGACATTAATTATTCCACTACGTCCATACTATACCCTCTACAAGATGCATTGTGCCTTGTCAGTCATTTTGTTCAGCCCTACTGCTCGCTCAACGTGAGTTAGGTGATCTTTAATGACTTCATGTAAGGGGCATAGTTCTTGCCATCTTACACAATATAGCTGAGGCACCAAATGTTAAAAATACTGGACGATGGTGATACACTACTTCTGCAACTGTCTTAGTTTTCAGAGGTTGCAGCTGGATAAACATCATTAAACGATCTCGATACACCGTTATGAACTTACATTCGCCATCCCTATATGACTGGAGATCTATGAGATCGTTCTGACATCGATTTTAACCTCCAACTGACCACAGGTTTCAAACACTACCGTTTTCAGGTGCACAAATTTAACTACAACATTACAGCTTCATCTGTAATGCCTTTGTACACTGTGTTATCAAAAGTATCCGGACACCCCCCAAAACATACATTTTTCATATTAGGTGCATTGTGCTGCCACTTACTGCCATGTACTCCATATCAGCAACTTCAGTAGTCATTAGACATCGTGAGAGAGTAGAATGGGGGGCTCCGCGGAACTCACGGCCTTCGAACATGGTCAGGTGATTGGGTGCCACTTGTGTCATACATGTCTATGCGAGATTTCCACACTCCTAAACATCCCTAGGTCCACTGTTCCCGACGTGATAGTGAAGTGGAAACGTGAAGAGATACAGCACAAAAGCGTACAGGCCGACCTCGTCTGTTGACTGACAGAGACCGCCGACAGTTGAAGAGTGTCGTAATGTGTAATAGGCAGACGTCTATCCAGACCACACAGGAATTTCAAACTGCATCAGGATCCACTGCAAGTACTGTGACAGTTAGGCGTGAGGTGAGAAAACTTGGTTTTCATGGTCGTGCGGCTGCTCATAAGCCACACATCACGCTGTAAATAGCAAAGGACGCCTCGCTTGGTGTAAGGAGCGTAAACACTGAAGTGCCAACAGTAAAGTTCGAAAGCGGTGGTGTTATGGTGTGGTCGTGTTTTTCATAGGGGGGGGGGGGGGGGCCTCGCTTACCTTAGGGTAAAGGCGCAAGTAGCGCGGCCACTGCAGGGTTGGATGATGTGAGAAGGGAAATGTTTTATTGTTTGTCTTCCACTACTCGCAAATCACGGGCGTGAGCTATGGTATATATGTCAAACGGAAATAACATGGATTCGTGACGCGAATTATAGAGACAGTTATCTTCAGATGCAGTGTAATTATTTCTAGCAACGTATATGAAATTAGGTGACAATTGTAGTAATACGATGCAATGAGTGAAAGAAAAATGACATTTATAATATAGTGGTTGGTTGGTTGTTTGGGGAAGGAGACCAGACAGCGTGGTCATCGGTCTCATCGGATTAGGGAAGGATGGGGAAGGAAGTCGGCCGTGCCCTTTCAGAGGAACCATCCCGGCATTTGCCTGGAGTGATTTAGGGAAATCACGGAAAACCTAAATCAGGATGGCCGGACGCGGGATTGAACCGTCGTCCTCCCGAATGCGAGTCCAGTGTCGAACCACTGCGCCACCTCGCTCGGTATAATATAGTGATCGTGTCTCACATTGCATAATGCATTTCAGTATTTAATATAGTTGCAGTTACTAATCAGTTACTCATCCGCACAAACAGTCAATACAACAGTGTCAGGAAATTTCAACGTCACAGCTTTGGGGTCGCTGGGAGTGCAGCAAGCTGAAACTGAGAACAGTTCACACAATGTGTTCTGAATGATACCCACTATTAACGATCAGTACTGCGGCCGGCGGCGAACTTATCGCTCCCTTGCTATAGCTGTTCTATTGGGGCCTCATAACAAGCAATTTACGTAGATAACCAATTAATATTAAGATCGGTACATGTACGGCCGGAGATGCTGCCACACAATGCCAGTATTTGCTCCTGAGCAAAAATGTTTGACTATCACTATATTATACCCTAAAGTGACAAAAGTTATGAGATAGCTCCTTATATCTTGTCGCATCTCCTTTTGACCAGAGTAGTGCAGTAACTCGTAGTGGCACAGACTCAGCAAGTCGTTGGAAGACCCTGCAGAAATATTGAGCCATGCTGCTCAGCAACCGTCCACAACTGCGAAAGTGTTGCCGATGCAAAATTTTGTGCACGAACTGACCTCTCAATTACGTGCCATAAACGCTCGATGGGATTCATGTCGGGCGATCTGGCTGGCCAAATCAATCGCTCCAGTTGTCCAGGATGTTGTTCAAATCAATCGTGAATAATTGTGGCCCGGCGACAAGGCGCATTGTCATCCACAAAAATGAAGTCCATGAATGGCTGCAAAGGGACTCCAAGTAGCCGAACATAGCCATTTCCAGTCAATGATCGTTTCAGTTGGACCAGAGGATCCGGTTCATTAAATGTAAATACAGCCCGCACCTTTATGGAACCACCACCAGATTTCACAGTGCATTGTAGGCAACTTGGGTCCATGGCTTCGTGGGGTCTGTTCCACACTCGAACTCTACCATCAGTTCTTTCCAGTCGTCTGGGGCTAACAGATGTGGTCCCGAGCCCAGGAGAGGCGCTGCAGGCAATGTCGTGCTATTAGAAAAGGCACTCACGTCGTTCGACTGATGCCATACTCCATTAACGCCAAATTTCGCCACGCTGTCCTATCGGATACGGTCGTCGTACGTCCCACATTGATTTCTGCCGTTATTTGCTTGTCTGTTAGCACTCTACACAAACGCCGCTGTTCTCGGTCGTTAAATAAGGCCATAGGCGACTACGTTGTCCGTGGTGAGAGGCAACGCCTGAAATGCTGTATTCTCGGCACACTCCTGCCACTGTCGATCTTGGAATATTGAATTTCCTATCGATTTCTGAAACTGAATGTTCCATGGGTTTAGTTCCAACTACAATTCCCCGTTCAAAGTATGTTAATTTCCGTCGTGCGGCCACAATCACGCCGGAAACCTTTTCACATGAATCGCCTGAGTACAAATCACTGCCCTTTTATACCTTGTGTACGCGATACTACCGCCGTCCGTATATGTGCATATCGCTGCCCCATTACTTCTGTCACCTCAGTGACTGATTATATACAGGGTGTCCCATTTATCCTGACTACCCTAAATAACTGTTTATTCAGAGCAAATTACAAAATGTTTCATGCAATGTGTCAGGGGGACATCAATCAGTATGACTGCCTTCGTAGTAGCTTTGTTTTTTACAAAGATATGAATAGCGGTATGACTTTTTTAAATGGCACCCAGTATTTTCAATTCGGTAGTTCATTTCCTCTCCTAAAGACCTATTCAATAATGTATCACAGTGTACCATTCACTGAAACACAATGTTATTAATTACGTAACACAACATTGACTTTGAGCATGGGATCACAAACTCGTCCACTTGCTGGAGTTGACAGAAAACAAACGAAAACCAAGTAAAAACATAACACAAAATTGACTTTGACTTTCCTGTACCATTGCCCAGGATTAGAACATTCAAAGGTGCTCAATGTGGCCACCCTGGACACCGATACACTGGTGCATTCGTTGAATGAAAGAATTAGTTACTGCTACCAGTGTTGCCTGCTGAAGAGAATTACAAGCAAGCATGATACTTTCCTGCTTGTCCTCTGGAGTTCATGAAATATCGCGATAGACAACGTCCCCAAAGAAAGAAGTCCAGAGGATTTAAATCAGGAGACCTAGCAGACCAAGTAACTGTTCCTTCTCGACCAATCCATCTCGCAGGATACCTTCGGTTCAGAACTTGACGTGTACGCAAGGCATTACGTGCTGGACATCCAACGTGTTGATACCACGTAAGCATTCTGGTTCTTAGCGGCGCTTCATCCAGTAGAGGAGAAAGAATTCGTCTAAGGAAGTTGGCATATGCTGTGCTGTTTAGACTACCACTGATGGAATAAGGGCCAATAATTATAGTAGCAAGCATCCCACACCAGACGTTAACCCTCCATTGACGCCGATGTTCCACCTGTCTAAGCCATCGTGGGTTGTCGCTGGACCAATATGCATGTTTCTTGTATTTACCTGTCCTTTGTTTGAGATTGAACGTTCATCGGTAAATAGAACATTGGAGAAGAAGTTCGGGTTGGCGAGGATTTGCTGCTGTGCCCACTGACAGAACTGTACACGATTCTGGAAATAATTCCCATGAAATTCTTGATGTAGGTGTACATGGTAAGGATGGAACCGGTGACGTGTAAGAATACGATGTACACTGCTTTTAGGAATGCCAATCTCGTGTTCAAGCTGTGGTGTGCTCACATGTGGATTCAAAGCAACGGAAGCAGCTTCGTCTGTGCGAATGCTACGAGGATTGGGTTGTCGTGGTTTGAAACTTCGCGTTTCTTGAAGCGTTGCAACAAGACGCGGAAACATCTGTCGGGAAGGTGGGTTCTAGTCAGAATATCGCTCTCTGTACAGTTCCGCTGCCTGCGAAGCATTTCGCCTGCCATCAACTACATAAACAATAAAAGAAACTTTAGGTCGATGCAGTTTGTACGAAGGACAGCCTTTACTTATGCCTACTCTACACAACAGTATTTAAAAGGACTAAACTACTGTACCAAATGTCCCGTACATAAGAAAACAATACTGCAATTACTGTTCTGCTAACTTACACTCCCCACAGATGAGTAGCACTTCTATCTTCTCTTCCTTGGTGTACATTCTACTCACACAACTCTTCAATTGACGATGCTTGACGGAATGAAGGGTGTGCATTCTGCTGATGTTTACATTTGCCCTCTATCAACGTCAGCACGTGGATGTGTTCCATTACCCCGAGTACCTGCACTAAGCGCTGGGAGCGTCAACGTCAGTGTTGTGTTTCAGTGAATGGTACGCTGGGATACATGTTTTGAACAGGTCTTTAGGAGAGGAAATGAATTACCAAATAAAACATACAGGGTGCTATTTAAAAAAGTCATGCCGCTATTCATATCTTTGTAAAAAACAAAGCTACAACGAAGGCACTCATGCTGATTGGTGTCCCCCTGACGGCTAAAGAACATTTGCTTGAAACATTTTGTAGTTTTCATCCGAACAAACAGTTATTTAGGGTGGTCAAGATAAATGGGACACCCTGCATATAGATGCAGCAAATCAAGGAAATTTTATGTTACAGTGATTTCTTGCAACATGGTTACCAGGCCGGAGGAGAAGGCATTTCACGTGTTGGAGTTTTGCAAGAGCGAGTCCGCAACCACAGTCCATCAGAAATTCAAGATCATATTTATCAAAACTCCGCCTACCAGACAATCCATTTGCGAGTGGGCGCAGAAGTTTAACGAAAACGCAAAATGAATGGTCGGACATCAACATCTGAGGAACAGGTTGAACGGATCGGGGAAACATTTCTCGTAAGTCCACAAAAATCCACGTCTGTGCAAGTCGTGAACTAGAAATTCCACAATTATCTGCTTGGAGAGGGTAAGAAAACGCCTGAATATGAAATCATATCGGATTCAGTTGCTCCAAGCCATAACAAATGGCGACTAAAGTTTGCGGAAACAGTTTTACTTTGATATGGAGCACTTGATGGAAGATGACGATTTCACCCGCAGAGTGCTATTCATCGATGGGGCTGCCTTTCACCTGATTGGTGCAGTTAACTGGCACCGCGCGCGAATGTGGGGACCAGAGACTCCCCACATTATTATTGTTGTCGACCGTGTCTGTAGATGCTCAAAGGTTGTCAAGGCAAAATGTGTATGGATACTTCTTCTTTGCACAGGCAACTATCAGTGGACATTCCTACTTGGGAATGCTTTATCTGTTGCACACGCCTCAATTGTAAGAGGCAGTGATCATTTTTCAACAGGTTTGTGCTCTACTACACTTCCACAACAATGGTCGTGAGTTCTTGGATACTGAGCTACCACAACGGATCTGTCGTGCATAAGCTTGCAATCTGCTGTTGCTGGCAAGGCCTCCACGACCACCGGACCTGACATAGTGTGATTTTTATGTGTAAAGTTACATCTAAGACACTGTTCTCACACCTGAACTTCCCCATAGAGTCGCTAACGTTTGAGGACGTGTCGGGACAGCTGTTACTGACGCCGAGCCGGCCGAAGTGGCCGTGCGGTTAAAGGCGCTGCAGTCTGGAACCGCAAGCCCGCTACGGTCGCAGTTTCGAATCCTGCCTCGGGCATGGATGTTTGTGATGTCCTTAGGTTAGTTAGGTTTAACTAGTTCTAAGTTCTAGGGGACTAATGACCTCAGCAGTTGAGTCCCATAGTGCTCAGAGCCATTTGAACCATTTTTGACCTGACGCCGATACGGACACTGTGGGTTGAATGTGGGCCACATTGGACTACATACTGGACGCGTGCAATGTGACTGACGGTTCAGACACTGAATATTGGTAAACATAACACATGAAACTTCCTGACTTGCTATTTCCATACATACTATCATATAATACCTTGCCTCAGTACAAGTATGTTTTACAGTTACTTGAAAGTATATACAGGGTGGTCCATTGATAGTGACTGGGCCAAATATCTCACGAAATAAGCATCAAACGAAAAAACTGCAAAGAACGAAACTCGCCTAGCTTGAAGGGGGAAACCAGATGGCGATGTGGTTGGCCCGCTATATGGCGCTGCCGTAGGTCAAACGGATATCAACTGCGTTTTTTTAATAGGAACCCCCATTTTTTATTACATATTCGTGTAGTACGTAAAGCAATATGAATGTTGGACCACTTTTTTCGCTTTGTGATAGATGGCGCTGTAATAGTCACAAACGTATACGTACGTGGTATCACGTAACATTCCGTCAGTGCGGACGGTATTTGCTTCGTGATACATTACCCGTGATAAAATGAACCGGTTACCAATTCCGGAAAAGGTCGATATCGTGTTGATGTATGGCTATTGTGGTCAAAATACCCACGGGCGTGTGCTAAGTATGCTGCTCGGTATCCTGGACGACATCATCCAAGTGTCCGGACCGTTGGCCGGATAGTTACGTTATTTGAGGAAACAGGAAGTGTTCAGCCACCTGTGAAACGTCAACCACGACCTGCAACAAATGATGATGCCCAAGTAGGTGCTTTAGCTGCTGTCGCGGCTAATCCGCACATCAGTAGCAGACAAATTGCGCGAGAATCGGGAATCTCAAAAACGTCGGTCTTGAGAACGCTACAGCAACATCGATTGCACCCCTACCATATTTCTATGCACCAGGAATTGCGTGGTGACAACTTTGAACGTCGTGTACAGTTCTGCCACTGGGCACGAGAGAAATTACGGGACGATGACAAATTTTTTGCACGCGTTCTATTTAGCGACGGAGCGTCATTCACCAACAGCGGTAACGTAAACCGGCATAATATGCACTATTGGGCAACGGAAAATCCACGACGGCTGCGACAAGGGGAACACCAGCGACCTTGGGGGATAATGTATGGTGCGGCATTATCTGAGGAAAGATAGTTGGCCCCCATTTTATCAAAAAATGGTTCAAATGGCTCTGACCACTATGGGACTTAACTTCTAAGGTCATCAGTCCCCTAGAACTTAGAAGTACTTAAACCTAACTAACCTAAGGACATCACACACATCCATGCCCGAGGCAGGATTCGAACCTGCGGCCGTAGCGGTCGCGCGGTTCCAGACTGTGGCGCCTAGAACCGCTCGGCCACCCCGGCCGGCCCCATTTTATCGATGGCAATCTAAATGGTGCAATGTATGCTGGTTTCCTACGTAATGTTCTACTGATGTTACTACGAGATGTTTCACTGCGTGAAAGAATGGCGATGTACTTCCAACATGAGGGATGTCCGGCACATAGCTCGCGTGCGGTTGAAGCGGTATTGAACAACATATTTCATGACAGGTGGATTGGTCGTCGAAGCACCATACCATGGCACGCACGTTCACCGAATCTGGCGTCCCCGGATTTCTTTCTGTGGGGAAAGCTAAAGGATATTTGCTATCGTGGTCCACCGACAACGCATGACAACATGCGTCAGCGCATTGTCAATGCATGTGCGAACATTATGGAAGGCGAACTACTCGCTGTTGAGAGGAATGTCGTTATACGTATTGCCAAATGCATTGAGGTTGACGGACATCATTTTGAGCATTTATTGCATTAATGTGGTATTTACAGGTAATCACGCTGTAACAGCATGCGTTCTCAGAAATGATAAGTTGACAAAGGTACATGTATCCCATTGAAACAACCTAAATAAAATGTTCAAACGTACCACCGTTCAGTATTTTAATTTAAAAAACCTATCTGTTATCAACTTTTCGTCTAAAATTGTGAGCCATTTGTTTGTGACTATTACAGCGCCATCTATCACAAAGCGAAAAAAGTGGTCCAACTAAAACATTCATATTTCTTTACGTACTACACGAATATGTAATAAAAATGGGGGTTCCTATTTAAGAAAACGCATTTGATATCCGATTGGTCTACGGCAGCGCCATCTAGCGGGCCAACCATAGCGCCATCTGGTTTCCACCTTCAAGCTAGGCAAGTTTCGTTCTTTGTAGTTTTTTCGTTTGACGCTTATTTCGTGAGATATTTGGCCCGGTCACGATCAATGGACCACCCTGTAGATCGTTTTGAATAATCCTTTATTTTAGCAAGCGAGTTTGCAAGGTAGGCACAATGCAGTGCCCAATCAATTCATCAGTAAGCAGTCTATTCATTGTTCATTCATACGAAATCGAAGCGGTCTGAAATATGTGGCAGGTTCTGTTACACAATAAATGCATCAGAGCCAAAAGAACAAATAATTGAAAGCCTATTGTCTGTATTTAAAATGTGTATTATGTTACTATTTAAGGTAACAATGATAATGGAAGTTACTCGAGGCGAAAAATGAGAAAACAATAGATGCTTGATCGACACAATTACTGTGGGGGTACACAGCCTACAGCAAATATAGCAAGAACTAACGTTTCTGAAAGTGGGATGAAGTAATAGTGTTAATAACACTGCAGTTCCATCATTTCGTCTAGACAGCATGACGCCAACCACCAACCGCAACGTATAAATTGTAGTGTTTCCTCATAGAAAAGGGGGATTTTGTGGGTGCTGGTCACCTTCCGTAGTATGTCTCTAGCGTCTTGTGCAACAGAAACGTGATGCGGTTACTTCCCTGTTACTTTAATTTGCAATTCCGTACCTCGGAAAACACAGACTAAATTTAGCGCTTGAAGCAGAATCTGGCAATACCACAACTGTCTCCAAAACACCGTTAATATAAATTCGATGTTCTCACAAATGACATTATTATATGTAATGAAATGTCGTGCGGTTTCAATGGTATGTGTCTAAGTTTCAGACAAAAACTCAAGATTTTCGATATCGTATACCCAGGAAGTCCAAGGAGTTTTTTTTTTTTTTTTCAGTGTATAAAAGAGTGTTCACCGCTGTTTGCGCGCTCAGATTGCGAAAAATGACAAATAGTCCAGCGGTTTTGGTTACATGCAAACTGAACGTTCTCTCCGTAACAGACTGAGCGCATAAGTTCACAGATTGAAGTAACGGGAGGGCAGCTTAGTAAAACATTGCGGTATTCAAATCAGTTTTCGCGTTGATGAAGCTTTATTTTGTGAAAATATCATATTAATGAAGTGCAGTGGACCACTGTGGTATTAAGAAGATTATAAGAAGTCTGGTTACTTTGCCAAGGATCTGCAAGTACTGACATTCATGAGACTTAGATCTTAATGCTAATGGACATAGTTAAAAACAGAATGATGAGGTAAGTCTAACACGAAATGAAACTATTGGCTTAACTCTTTTCTTTCCAGTATGTTGAACGGTTTGAGAGGGTTACTTAAAATTTTTGGGGTTAGAAGTCGGATCGCCTACTAATCTCGAGGATTTGCCATACTTATTTATTGTGTTTAACCATGACGCCATCCAATTACAACACCATGGCCATTGTGATGTTATTTCCATTTTTTTTCGACGAGAAAACAGAAGGTTCTCCATTCGCGAATAGGACCACCAGAAGAATGGATGCGCTAGAGTACCACTGCTTATCCTACCACAAGGGATGTATGCCAACTGATGTGTTTTTACTGGCATAAATGAAATCAATGAAGATGAAATTCATTAAATACAATGTCACGAAGTGCAACCTCCAGTTCTGGTTGTAGTGTCTGGAAGTAATAGATGGGAACTCCAATATTGCACACTTGACCTGGGGGAAGGCCTCATTCCTCTAATTTTTTGAAGAGGCACAGCGGTATCACTCCTGGTGTGATGGCGCAGAGAGTCGTCGTGCATGACTTCAGGTCACGGCCGGACTGTCGGAGCAACGGTACGCCACAGACATTCTGCATTCTCGCGTGGTACCTCTCATGCGACAAACTCGAGGTGCCATTTTTCAACAGGACAATGCTCACCCTTCTCTACGAATGGTCTGCGTGATGTTGAGGTACTCCTGTGGCCAACAAGATCCCCAGATGTGTCCCCGATAACACATACAGTGTATGCGACCAGTGCGAACGTCAACTCCGTTCCAGTGTCAGTACCCATGACCTCAAGGACCAGTTACAACATTTGTGGGCCAGCTTGCCTCAAGAGAGGATCCAACGGCTTTATGTAGCCGTCACCAAGTGGATCAGCGCATGCATCCAGGCCAGGGGGGGAGGAGAGGGGCGCAACGCTTATACTGATAAGTGGGCTCGTACTGCCAAGTACTTTGTAAATCTTACTCGATTTTATAGTCACTGAAATAACATCACTTCCCTCTCAATCCGTGAAGTTTCATTTCGTTTCCTCCCCCCCCTCCCCCCCCCCCCCCCCATGGGTACTTCACATTTTTGTCCGACAGTCTGTAAATAAAAACTCTTGCATGCGACAGGATTTTTATTCATAAACGAAAACTAAAAAATAGTGTTTTCCTTCAAATATGGCATTTTTCCCTATTCTTCGGCATTTCGAAGTTAATGTGAAACATTTCTAGGAACATAACGAAGAGACACTTGACGGCCCCAGGTATTTTGATCCGTTTATAGCACAACGTATTCGAACAACATTCCAAAACAAATCAGCAAACATTTCGTAACTAGTCCCTCTCCAGCGAGCCAATGCTTTGTTATAAATGTTGGGTGACTTGCGACTAGATTTGAGCATAGTCCAAGAATAACGGCACACATGTTTGACCTGATATTGTTCTGACTCATATTTTATCTGCCACATTTAATTTAACTGTCGCACTCGTCAAACAGCTAAACATAGATTTATACACACATTAATCCGTACCCATTGTAAGTAGGCTGTTTAGGTTTTTATATTGGTAACGCCACGTAGCGCTCTGTATGAAAATCACTGACTGTGCTGTGTGCAGTCTGTGGCTAGTTTGCATTGTTATCTGCCATTGTAGTGTTGGGCAGCTGGATGTTAACAGCGCGTAGCGTGACACAGTTGGAGGTGAGCCGCCAGCAGTGGTGGATGTGGGGAGAAAAATGGCGGAGTTTTGAAATATGTAAGACTGGATGTCATGAACTGCTATATATATTATGACTTTTGAACACTAGTAAGGTAAATACATTGTTTGTTCTCTATCAAAATCTTTCATTTGCTAACCATGCCTATCAGTAGTTAGTGCCTTCAGTAGTTTCAATCTATTATTTAGCTGGCAGTAGTGGCGCTCGCTGTGTTGCAGTAGTTCGAGTAACGAAGATTTTTGTGAGGTAAGTGATTTGTGAAAGGTATAGGTTAATGTTAGTCAGGGCCATTCTTTTGTAGGGATTATTGAAAGTCAGACTGCGTTGCGCTAAAAATATTGTGTGTCAGTTTAAGCACAGTCATGTATAATTGTTCAAAGGGGACGTTTCACCATGTTCTGCAAACCACTCTCATATGTCAAATAAAGTCTGCGTTTCTAATAAAAGGACACTCGAAGACTGACGCACCAACGGATTTCACAAGTTCTCTTCTACAATTGTAATTCGAAGACATTCGGTCATCTGTTGAGTCTATCAGGAACAATAGAATTACGGTTTATCAGCCATTAATAGGATGAATTTTGCTAGAGTTTACAGAAAAATAAATGCTGAAGTATTAGGATCCGTTATAAAATTACCGTTCTGAGAGAACAATCGTTGTAAAATATTGAACTTTGAAGTATCTTCTCATTGACTGTCCTTTGAGGGTGAATCCACCTTAAGATTTTCTTATTGATCACAGTTAGCAATCAAATCAAGACACAAGCATCTTCTGTAGTGAGCGATTGGTTTCCATGTCCTGGTGCTGGTTTTGCATAATTTTAGACACAATATGACTGGGTTTAGTGTTTTGTATCGAGGAAAGCTGTTGACTATATTGACATCAAAAATACACGAAATTCGACACATTTTTGTATTCTCTGAGAAGTAATTATTGATACATAGCACAAACCATAAACTCAAAATTACTTAACTGTTGTGCGTATATAAACTTTTTTCCTGGATAACACATACTTCCTTAAAACAACTACTTTAACGAAAATCTTTTAAAAGAAGTTTTCAGGGACCAATGTACTGTAATATGCAATTACTCTTCCCAGACTCCGCTTGTGACTAGAATAGAAAGAACTCTTAAGATAGCGTCAGTGAACAATATCCACTACAATGGACTGTGTAGTAAGTGGAGAGGTATACGGGGTGTTTCAGCAGGAATAGTAAACATTGTAGGAGTTGGTAGAATAGACTAATTCCGAGTAAAATATTCCATACAACATGAGTGCCATTATAATAGTTACAGAGATACACCTGCTTACAGAGATATTTTCATTTGACTTGTTGGTACTCCAGTTGCTGTGGGTTTCTTTATCGACTGTCTTCTTTGTTTTGACGTTCAAGTCGTGAAGTTGTACTTCACTTCACAAAATTGAATTTCTCTACTGTTACTGTGATTTGTTAGCCAATTCTGCTGTGTCATTCAAGTATGTCACATGTATTTACAAATTCTGAGTACGACAATATGGTATTTGTGTGTGGTGTTTGTGATGGAAACGCTGCTGCTGTATATAGAGGATTTGGTTGATGATTTCCTAACTGAAGAGTACCACATTCCAGCGAGTTCATTCATGCTTTCAACAAACTGCATGAAACTGGTGCAGTTGCCAGCAATCTTATTTCAAATGAATGGTAAATTGAACAAAGTGTAGATAAAGTAGATGACATTGTTCAGTTACTAGAACAAGTGCAAGCATAATTTCTACACTTATTGATGTTTCGCATGCAAGAATATGGTAGAATTACGTACGCACTGCCCCTACCCTTATCATTTACAGCTGATGGAATTCTGTCATTGGTTAATTGCAGATGTCATTATAGTACTTGAGGTCTGGCAAAGGTATAGCATCTCACTGCGCTCATTCATCTCAGTGGTAATTAGTTGGTAGGTTAAAATAATGATGGAGGGAAGAAATCAGTTGGAAACATTTATAGATGGATGTGAGATTTTATTAAAGTTGGATTGGTCAAAAATGCATCATGATCCGAGATAGGAATCATGAGACATCTCAACTGTAACTGAGCTTAATGATCCGAATTTACGGTAACTGCCGGCGGTCGCGAATAGCCTTTGTTGCACAGGAAAGGGGTGGCACTCGCAAAAAAAAGTGAGACAGCATGGTGGGAATTCAACTGCGGAATTTGTAAGTCAAGAAGGCCGGTATAACTGGCTTGAACTTCTCAGCTATAGCCTGGTGGAACAGTTCAAGGGAACGCGGAAGGGGAAAGGAAAATTAGTCTCTCACAAAATTATGGACTGTCAGAGTTACGATACAGGTGAAATTATGTCTTGTATTATTTTCAAATTGTGTCCACTGGAGCCCTCAATTAAAGACATTATAGTGTGACATCCATTAATACTCCTACAATGGATGGTCTGACATCATTGCAGTCCAGGAAGGTTAGCATTGTGCAGAGAGAGTGTTCTCATGTTGCAATAGATCGGACGTGTGGCGAATGTCAGTTCCAACTCTATGGCATTATAAGCTTAGTTTTTGCTCATGTTGAGAACAACGTCTAATCTAGTATAATCGCCCAGGCATTTGACTGGTGCTGGTAAAATATTTTTTGGTTTGTAACGATGTATCTATCATGTGGTTCTACTGCATGGTAAATAATCGGCAAAGCTTATGCTGTATTGCTAAAAGCACATTACTGAGCGATAGGTGCCCTTTCAATACGTAAAGAGCTAATTTTAGTTAAGACGAGACACGAGAAGAAAACTTTTAATTTAAATGCCAGCGATTTGAGACAGCAAAAAAGTAAAGTACAATAAGTCCAAAGCTTTTTTAACCGTGTTGAAAATTTGTCTACTCCGATTTTAAACACTGACGAAGAACAGCTTTAAAACAGGGGCTTACAATATAATACAAGAAAGAAACAAGACATAGCTACAATTAAAAATGCGGTAGCTGAGATTAAAATGGCAGGTGAGATAGGAAAACTAAGCAGAAGCGAACAGCTTATTATTGCAGCCAAGAGTGAAAAGTTCTTAAAATGATCCCAAAATCTTTCACGAAGGGAAATCACCGAGGATAAAGTTATTACAAAGCTCAATAATAACCTTAAAGATCAAGAAGTTCTCGTCACCAGAGCAGATAAAGGCAACACAACCGTTTTAATTTATGACACTGATTGCATAAAAAAAAGACAGAGGATTTCTTTAATAAAAATAACACTGTAGTAGTTAGAAATGAACCGACAAAGAGGTTTCAGAAAGAATTAAACAAAAGGATAGATAATGTGAATTTTTTGTTTTCAGATAAAGAAAAACTGTACCTAAAGGTAATGAACGCACGTACACCAAACCTAAGAGCGCAAATAAAGCTTCATGAACATGAAAAACCCATTAGGCCAGTGATTAATAATATAGATTGTCCTACATATAAGATTGATAGGGAACTCAACCAAATTTTGAAAGCTAATTTTGTTTACGAAGAATCGTACAATGTTAAAAGCAGTGCAGCCTTTGCGCATTAAGTAAAAGATATCAAGATACCGGAGGATGCCACATTCGCAACAATGGATATCGAGAACTTATATACAAATATTGATTGATTGATTGATTTTTATTGCCCAAAAACAAAACATTTACAGGGATGTAAAGCTTGTATAAGCAATGTCAATAAATGTTCAAACAACAATGACAATAAATACGCAAATAATTAATCTATGATAGAAATTATGCTCACAGAAATCTCCCATTGCACAAAAACAATTTTGAATTAATAAAGTTCTTACAAATATCTTAAATTTTTTCAGCTCCAGACTCTTAACTGACTCTGGTAGTTTTTAAATAGCTTTACAGATGTGAGTTTGAGCTGTTTAGAGTTTTGGTATACGAGCAGTA